>NC_057355.1:65470000-65797500 GCF_016509475.1 Prionailurus bengalensis
ATCAAGATTCTGACACCTAACAGACTGAGCCGTGCAGGCACCCTGCTGAGCAAGTTTTCATATACTTTCATACCATTTAATTTCTTCTTAGTGAATTTTGTTAACCTAATTTTGTTTGGACACTTTTTTTAAATGTATTTGTAGAAATTATTTTTACATTTTAAATATTGATAATTTGTTTTACATTTAAATACTGATAATTACATGATAAATACTGATAATACACAAGTTTTCAGCTTGGTTCAATTTGATTCTTCAATGTGGTTGAATTCATCTGTATTCTCCTTTATATTTGTCCTTTTCATGTCTTATTGAAGTAATTCTTATATACTTTGGAGTTATAAAGATAAACTCTTATGTTTTATTCTAAAGTTTCTCCTTTTTATTTCACATATGTCTATCCTCCGTAGAGATTGATTATTGTAAGTAGCATGATACAGTGATTCAATTTCACTTTCCTAGATGAAATACTAATTGTCTGGGATATTTTATTTCATAGCTCATCTTTTCTTCACGGATCTGCACTGCCTATCATATATTAATTTTCCACATTCAAGTGGATCTGTTTCTGGGCATTCTATTTTGTTTTATTGGCTCATTTGTCTTTCTCAGAGCTATATTAGTTATTATAGCTATACCAATCTGATTGGACTAGGTTATGTTAGGTGAGAAACAACCCAGAAAACTCAGTGATGTAGCAGAACAGAAACTATTTTGTTTTCTCCTGTGAAAAATCTGTTACAGATTTGGAAAACTGACCAGAATGATTGTCCTTCATGAAATGACTTAACATTGTATATAAACTCATGATTCCATGATCAATATGACAGAAGATAGCTTTGGAATATCTAAGATGGGAATTAAATACATCTGTCTAGAAATGTCACATGTTGCCTCTGGTAACTTTTCATTAGTCAAAACTGGATTTATAGCCACCTATAACAGTAAGACAGCATCGGGAATTCACATAATTAATTTTATAATGTTACAACAACCATTCATTACTTGAATAAATCTCTGTTGGTCATGATGTATTATTTTTCATATTTACCATTTTGCATTTTGTTTAGTTGCTTTTGCATCCTTGTTGTAATTGAATTGGCTTGCAATTTTCCTTTAATGCTTTTCATACTATGTTTATCTGGTTTTGATATCAAAGATATACTGGCAAAATGAAATAATTTGAGAATTGTGGCTGCTTTTTCTCTTTTATGAAAGTGTTGGTATCAGACTAAAATGGTCTGTTCCCTGAATATTTTGTGGAGCATTCCTGTTAAATAATCTAGGCCTATTTTTTTTTTTGGTAGAAGATGTTTTAATCTCTATAATTGTTTATGTGATTATTGAGTTTCTATTTCTTCTAGAGTCAGTTTCTTTGAATTACATTTCCATAGGCATGTTTATGTTTAAATTTTTATATTTAATGGCAGAAACTCATCTGTAATATTCTATTATTTATCTCATGTCTACTGAATCTCTAATTATGTTTCAGTTTCATTCATACTATTGATTATTTGTGCTTCTCTCCTTACAATCTGTCTTGTTAAAGAGTTGTGAATTTTGTTTGTCTTTGAAAAAGCCAGAGGTTGATTCTTTGACTTTCTCTGTTATGTTTTTACTTTCATTTTTTAAATTTCTGTTCTTAAAATGTTTTAGGTTATTAGGTATATAGTGTTTAGAACTTTAGTGTCTTCTTGGTAAAGGGACCCTTATTTTTCTATAGAGACTTTATACTTGCAAGGCTTTTTGCCTTAGATTCTATTTAATAATACAGCTATAAAATTGCCATTTGGCTAGTATTTGCTTGGAATATCTTTTCCATTATCTATCTTTTAATATCTCTGTATGTTTCAGTCATAACTCATATAAGTTTTGTGGCCATACCCTGACAATCTTATTCTTTTAATTGAAGACTATAGTTCACTTATATTTTCTGTGATTAATGATTTATAGAGATTATTTTTTACCATCTTATTTTGTGTTTTTCTCACAAAAAAGTTTTTTTTAACGTTTATTTTTACTTTTGAGAGAGAGAGAGAGCGAGTGAGAGAGCGAGAGCAAGCGTGAGCAGGAGAGGGGCAGAGGGAGAGGGAGAAACAGAATCCTAAGCAGGCTCTAGGCTCTGAGCTCTCAGCACCGAGCCTGATTTGGGGCTTGAACCCACAAACCATGAGATCATGACCTGAGCTGAAGTCAGATGTTTAACCAACTGAGCCAACCAGGTGCCCCTCACTTTTTTTTCCCTAATGTCTCTTTTCCTATATTATTTGGACTGATGTTTCTTCCTTCTTTTTACCTTTCTACAAGCTTGAATGTTATGTGGTCTCTGTATAGTCTTTTAGGTATTATTCTAAAAATTAAAACAGGAATATTTAGTACAGTATAAAGTTAACATCTTTGTCCTTCTCCCAAACAGTATGAGCAGCCTAGAAAAATTTATTCTGATCACCCTCCTGACTTATATACTATTTTGTTTTCATTTCAGTTTTCTCTTTGTTAAAAAAGTTCAACATTATTAGTATTTTAGTCAGTTCTTCTTTGTTAATCTCTATTGACATGTTTACATGTTTCTTTGCTATCATTACTTCTTAAATTCTGTGTCATTTTTTGTGTGTGTCCCTAGTGCTTATTATTGAAGAAGAACTTTTAGAAATGTCCTTATTGAGAACCTGTGTGTTCTTTAGTTTTTGTTTGAAAGGAGTATTTCCATTTTACTCTCATTTTTCAAAGGAAAATTCACTGAGTATAGAATTCTGTGTTGTTAGGTTTTTCTCTAAGCCCTTTAAAGATTTTTTCCATTATATTTTGCTCTTGTTCCCCTCTTAACTTAAGAAGTCAGCTGTCTGGGGTGCCTGGGTGGCTCAATTGGTTAAGTGTCTGACTTCTGCTTAGGTCATGATCTTGGCAGTTGCTGAGTTCAAGCCCCACATCAAGCTCTCTGCTGTTCGGCGGGGAGGGGGCTCTGCTTTGGATCCTCTATCTCACTCTCTCTCTGCCCCTCCCCATGCACTCTCTCTCCTTCTCTCTCTCAAAAATAAAAACAAAGAAATCAGCTATCCATCTTCTTCATTTATTTGTAAACTCTGTTTTCTCTCATTGCTTTGGGATTTTTATCTTTATCTTTGGTTTTTCAATTTTAAAACAATGAGTCTAGGTGTACATTCCTTTTAATATGTGCTAGTTGTCATTCACAGAACTGTTTAAAACTGATGATTCTTTGGGGATCATTCATCAGCTTTGGGGAATTTTTATGACATTCCCATTATATACTGTACTTTCCCCACTTAAAAAAATTCTTCCTTAACACAAATTAGATGTATGTTAGACCTTATTTTGTCTTATAGAACTTCTTTCTCATTTCCTTTTGCTTTCCCTTTCTTCTCTGTGCTATAGAATGGCTAGGTTTTTCATTTTTATATTCCAGTTCTCTTATTCTCTCTTCAGCTATATCAAAGCTGATTAGCGTATTTATTGAGCTTTTAAAATTTTTTGGTCAGTTTAGTTTTCAAGATTTCTATTTAGTTCTTTTTAAAATATAATTTCTTATAGTTTCTGGTTCATTATTCACACTGCATTCCATTTAGCAAAGATTAACTTATTCATGAATGCAGATAGGCAAATCAAAAGTAATCTACTCATGGTTTTATATCAACCTCTGATTCCACTTTTTATTTTATTTTTTTAATGTTTATTTATCTTTGAGACAGGGAGAGACAGAGCATGAACGGGGGAGGGTCAGAGAGAGAGGGAGACACAGAATCTGAAACAGGCTCCAGGCTCTGAGCTGTCAGCACAGAGCCCGACGTGGGGCTCAAACTCACGGACCGTGAGATCATGACCTGAGCCGAAGTCGGCCGCTTAACCGACTGAGCCACCCAGGCACCCCTGATTCCACTTTTTAAAGCATAAGTGAAATGCTTAACTGAGTGGGCACACAGAAAATGTCTCCATTTTGTTACTTATTTCTATTTTTGTTGTTCTGAATTCTTTCTCTGTATACAATTATATTTTTGCTTCTGCTCTTCTATAAAAATAATTGTTTCCTTGAATTAAAACTTTTAATAGTTGAGAAATTTCTTCATTTATAGTTGGAAATTTCTCAAAGTTCAGACTTTAGTAAATATGTAGTCTAAATTGACTGTATTTCTAAAGTTTTGTTTCCTTCCAATGCATTCTGCAAAATGTCTACCACCAATTTATTATTGCCCTGGGAATGGCTTCTGTTTGTTTAGGAGTTTCTTGAACCCTGTTTTGTATCTCTAATTTGATGCTTAGTGCTGTGTCTGGTGCTTTTTTCTGTTGACCTTTAGTACTCTGTTCTAACTTTTTTTTATTAGAAAATTAACCAATTGAATAATCTGAAAAGATATTTCCCTATCTGTATAGGCCCTCTGGGAGCACCTGGGTGGCTCAGTTGGTAAAGTGTCCCACTTCAGCTCAGGTCGTGATTTTGTGGTTCGTGCATTCAAGCCCCATGTCAGGCTCTGTACTGACAGCTCAGAGCCTGGAGCCCGCTTCAGATTCTGTGTCTCCCTCTCTCTTTGCCTCTCCCCTCCTTGCACTCTGTCTCTCTCTCAAAAGTAAACATTTAAAAAAGTTTAAACATATAGACCCTTAGATACTTACTGTTTAATTCTATTAAATATCTTCCATGGCTCAGGCACACGAAGTTATATAATTTCATTTCGAATCTTATTATGTAAGCTACATAAGATCTATGGTGTAGATGCCTTGCCAATTCTTTTATTAGGTCAGTGTTATTCTAGAAAGAAGCCCTTGAAATTCAAAATAACTTATTGATAAAAGTGGCCCCCAGTCTGTCATTTTTTTCTGTAATTGGTATGTGCATCAACTCAGATCATTCTAACTAACATGGTCACAGATATTTACTAGGGTGTAGTGCCAAATGCAAACATTTATAGACTTGCTATAAGTAAGCACTAATCTGACCCCCATTGTGGATGGTGAAAAACTGACTGTGGTGGTTAATTATGTGTGTTAACTTGACTGGATCACAGGGTACCCAGATTTTTGGCTAAATATTATTTCTGGGTGTGCCTGTGAGGGTTTCTGGATGAGATTAGCATTTGAATCAGTAGACTGAGTAAAGCAGATTGGTCTTCCCAATATAGGTGTGTACCATCCAATCCTTTGAGGGGTTGAATAGAATAAAAAGGCAGAGGAAGGGAGAATTTTTTTTCTCTTTCTGGTTGGTGGAGCTGGAGCAGGTCCCAACCTGTCCTCAGATTGGAACTTGCACCATTGGCCCTTCGTTTTTCAGAATTGCACCACTGGTTTTCCTGGGTTTCCAGCTTGCCGATGGTAGATTGTGGGACTTCTCAGCCTCCATAATTACATGGGCTAACTCCTTATCTTTTTGTATATATATTGTGTATTTATATGTAGATGACACACATACAGGTATAAAGAGATTATATCTGTATCTATATACTTTATACATAAATATCATCTATTATATATATGTGTGTATATATGTATATGATATATAGATACAGATATTTTATTATATTATTATAATATATTCTATTGATTCTGTTTCTCTGGAAAACCCTGACTACTATGCTGACATAATCAGATCTCCTGTCTTGGGTAGAATGGAAGCCAGAACATGTGGGCCACCAGAGCTGATAATTGTCAAGCAGTGTTCCCACTGTGTCAGGGTCACTTATCCTAGTTATGGACCACCAATTAAATGTTAGGAGGTTGACAAGAGCCTCAAGATCTAGAGAAAAAAAAGAACTACAAATGGATAGATTCCAAGGCCAATGCTATTTATTGCCTTGCTGTGGGTTTGAGGAGCAGAAATAATGTGAAGAAAAAATTAGTAGGACAACAACAGTGGGGCAAATGCTAGTTATAATCTTCAAACATACTGAAGTCTATATATTTTTTTAATTTGTAACATATTTTTGTTTTATAATGACTATGGGTTGTGAAAACAACATAACCTCCCTAATTCTCTTCATGTAGATGGGTGGATAGAGAATAGCAGTCTCTTTTTCTTACAGTTAATTGGTGGTCTGTAATCATTGGTTGATAGGCTACCCTATCACAATAGTGACATTATGGGCACTTGATCCTTTCAAACTCACCTCTTTCTCGTCCTTCCTATCTTTCCTCCACATCCACTTCCTTTTATAATATTCTACCTTTTGACCTTTCATTTTCTTCTTGATTTAGAATTTCTTTTGCCTCTGCTTTTGGCCTATTGGTGAAACACTTAGACACTCTAGAGACACTCCAGGCTAAGAGAGCATGACTTATAACTACAAAGCATTTTGACACAAATCATGAAAACATGAGGCATTATCATCAGCACAGAATTTTTTAAAATCTATTTTTAAATTATTTTTAGCACTGATACGAACAGCAAAAGACCAGACATAGCTAATTTTATCCTAATATGCTGGTGGTTGTTTTGAAGTGCATATTTTTGTTGACCTGCGTATTTGGAGGTCAGTCTAGGTGGAGAGAACATACAAAATATAGTTAAACATTCCATTACTTAGGACAAGAAAAAGTACCTGAGGACACTTGAATTGTTTTCCACAGAATTTCTCACATTTTTATCACTTCATGTTTATTTTAGGGCACAAATCTTCCCTTGGCACCAGTAGAAGATGTGGGTTGCTTGGGATGTGCTCCAGTCTGTCATATCACTTAGCTGTCACAGAAAGGCATTTTCTGCTAAGTCATAACAGACCCATAGGGCCATATTTTTAGTTCATATCTCTTTAAATGTACACATGTACTTGCTACTACTACCAACACTGTCTTAGCAGCTTAAGAAGAGGCATCTTTCAGTCAGGGTGGGAGTAGGGGTGTTACTCCCTATTGTCATATTTGAAAGTCCAAAAATGGTGTTTGCAGACATTCTTTGGAAAACTGGACATCTTTAGAGTCTGTGATGAAGATATAAAAGATGGTAATAATAAGTCATGTTGGTAAGGTGAGTCTGTGTATTCAGAATGCCCAGGATAACCAGAGTCATAATTCTGTGGCTGGCAAATATAATAGTAGCATTCAGTCATTAACAGCCCTGTAGGTAAACATTTTTCCCCATAGGAGAATGTGTTAAGAAAATGATCTGGTAGGTTGCACATTATGATAGTCTCTGGAAGACATGCTTGCATTTTTCGCAGAAACAGAGGCTAGCTCTCTGCTATTCTTGAAAGACTGTGTTGCCTGTTTGGAGTGATTATTTGTGAGAGTGGCTCATGTTCCGCGTTGTAAGTTTCTTTGTTGCCTCCCCTGGGAAAGTGGTTTTATCTTTTTAATCCTGTGCTCTGTGGATTTGAGAGTAGAGTGTAGTCAAGAAAAAGCATAGGCAGTCAGGGCCTTGAGACAGTTTTGGCAAGGGCAGTTCAGCAGTAAATGTTCTAGGGAAGGGGTGTGTTTATGTTTTTTTATGTTAGGAATAGTTTTCATTTGAACAAAAGGCTACAACAGCTAGGAAGTAAAAAAAAAAAAAACTTAAGGCATTTTTATACATTCCATGTTTTATTTTCCCTGGGCGAAAAATAACAATAGTAGTTAAACCCTCACCCCCAAAGTACTCCCTGCTTGTCCCCTACTTTCTTCCTAGGTGCCATTAATGTTGTGCAGGAATAATTAGATCAAATCTATAACACACTTTGAGCTTTGAGAGAAAGGCCCTCTGAAAATGCAAGATGTCATTGTGCTGGTCTCTTATAGATATATTCAACCACAGATGTTTCCATCTTAACTCAGGGCCCATCAATTTGTGATAGTTAAACTTTAGAAAACAGTTGGAGCTATCTGACAACTTCTAAAGAACTGCAAATCTATAGATCTTAGTGGGAGACAGAGCAGCAGGATAATATGCCCAGGAAACCAAATATGTATTCTTTATTGTTCTTATTCCCTCCTCCACCTTGTTTTCTCTGGTCACCCTCTCCCTTCTCAGCTCTACCTCCAGTCCTCTCCCCATATGGTCCCAAGATCTCAAAAAAAATTTTTTTAATGTATTAAAAGAGGTATCTTTATTAAAAGGGGTGGGTTTATTAAAAGGGTCCAAAGATAGATCATTGTCATCACTGCAGTCTTTCTCCCTCATTTAGAAGCTGGCATGAAAGGCTTGATGTACAGAACAATATCATCTGCTCTAATGATCTGTAGACTGGAACCAGAGCTCAAAGGCTCCAGCCTTTCTGGCTCACACTGTGAGAGGGAAACGGCTGGTGCTCATGTTTTATTGGAAGGATGGGAACAAAGGATGTTAAGAGGACTACACAGGGGCCATGTGAGTCATAACAAGCCTTGTGAAATTGTTTCAACTCTTTTTCTCAACCTTAGCTGTTGTGACAAATGTGTCAAAGCTTTAGACAGGGAATACTGGATGCTGATGGAGCCTGGGTCGATGTAGAACAGGATTGTGCCTCTAAGTTAAGATACGGAAGCAGGAAGGAGAGAAAAAAGGAGAATCTTTGTAGAAAGATAAGGTTACTGACATTTACTCTTAAACTAGCAAAGTATTGCTAGTTTAAGAAAAATTTCATTTCTGGTCTGGAAAGCCACTTTGTCACAAACATTCCAAC
The DNA here is from genome assembly GCF_016509475.1 of Prionailurus bengalensis. Taxonomy (NCBI): domain Eukaryota; kingdom Metazoa; phylum Chordata; class Mammalia; order Carnivora; family Felidae; genus Prionailurus; species Prionailurus bengalensis. The sequence continues at coordinate 65,478,580 of NC_057355.1, forward strand.
GGCTTTGTATTTGTATTGGTGCCATTACAATTCATTGACCTGTGATTGAAATATAAAGAACAACTGAGTCATCAGAAAAATGTATTTATCTCAAAGGGTGCAAGTAGCTCACTCTCAGGGTGTTCTTGCCTTTCCTAGGCCAGCTGTCATCAATCTGGAGATTTCATTTAGATTGTCTGTGAACGAGTATGTTTGGGTAAGTTGTGACTTCTCTGCAAGGGAACAAGACGTGCATTAAAGCCCACATGGCTTCCCTCTGGGGCATATATCTAGGGTTTCGCTCAAAGCGATGATCGCAAAAGTGCCCTAAGTAAGTTGCCAATGTTTCTGCCGCCTACTATACAGAGATTTCAAGTTCGCAAGCCTGTGAATTCTCCATGACTCTCCAGGAACACAGAGAGAAGTAAATATTGAGTTCTGCAGATGGCACCTTATTTTCTGCTCATTTCCCTTCAGATCACCCGTTAGTCGATGAAAGAACACTAGTAGCCTTTGCCAGAGGGAGCAAAGGCCGCCACATGGCTGGGAACTGAACTTGAAGTTTCATTGGCTTAAGCCCCAATGTATTTCTAAATTATCATCCAGCTTTAAGTGAAAGTTAAAGCAGAAATATGCTTCTAATGCAAGTAGCTGGATTTTGGCTGGCTTCAAAGGGGATACAGGTCAGAGTTTTGTTTCTGGGTTTGAGAGGCTGCTTCATCACCAAGAAATGAGGTGGGGACTCAAAAGAAGTAGATTCTTTTTTTCTGTTATTGTACACAGCCTGATGGAAAATTGTACTTATTTTTTTTTTACTTTAAAACTTGCATCTGCAAAATGGGGAGAAGTGACCTTTGTTGACCTCTTAAGAACAGTGTAAGGCAGGTAGTTAATGTCTGTAAGTCCAAAGTAAATAGCTGTTCAATCAAGAGAGTTTTCTTTATTATTATTATAATACCAATCGCAGAGTGGGCTCACACAAAATAATTGTTTTCTTTCCTGTCTAATGATACATTCTTAAAGCTCTTAGGGAGCCACTTTCATCACTGAGTTAACTGGAGTCCTGTTGATTAGTCTTTGAAATTGAATGCAAAAAGATTGCTAATATCCAGTGGGGAAACAGGTACTCTTAGACACTGTTGGTGGGAGTATAAATTGGAACAGCCTTTTTGGAGGGCAATTTGGCAAATTCTATCACAATTTTAAGTGCTCAAACTCCTTTAACCAAACAGTTTCATTGATGGCTTTCTTTTGTAGAGAAAAACTTCCACATGGGCATGAAGTAGCATATACAGCAATGGCCATTTGAGCTTTCTTTTAGATAGGAAAACGTTAGAAACCCTTAAATTTCTGTCAGTGAACAACTGGGAGAACAGTGATGGTTCACCTCTACTGTGACACTCTATACACCAGTAGGATAGAATGAAGATCTTTTTTACTGATGAAGAACTCTTCAGATATATATTTGAATGGAGACAGAGAAAACAAGAGTGACATGTTCCTATTTATGTCGCAAAAGATTTATTTTTATACATAAATATATGTAAAGCTAGACAAAGTTTGGGAGGTTTATATACCAAACTGATGACACCTGAGAAGGAGAATGGAAAGAATACAAAAACAGGCAGGCGATTTTTACTTTTACTCTGTATTTCCATATCTTTTGAGTTTTTGTAGGCTATAGACAACATACTTAGCTGTTCTTATATAAAAATAATAAATAGATTTGAGAGACTTTTCCCTTTGGTCTGGAAAAAGTCTAATTAGCTTCCTCTGCTTCAGGTGTTTCATCTAAAAATTGACAAAATAGTTCTATAATATACCTCTGTTGTAGCTACCATCAGAAGTGATGAGTAGAAGCAGATCCAGAATTGTCAGGAGAAAGTCAAGTCTTGGATTATATTGTATTTCTTTAGAGAGTTCAGCCTCCTTGGTTACCCTTTTTTTCCATTTTGCCATAAAGAGTATAAGATCAAAGAGTATAAGAATAAGAAAAGTATGGAGTGGTATTTTTGAAAGTATATTCCACACAACACTTGTCTCAGCTTTGATTGGAAGTCTTACTCAAAGCACAATCTATAGGACTCCATTTACTCTTCCTCTTTCTCAAAAGGAGCATATTTCCCTGTTATGTGGTTTGGAATTGGCCATACTCTTAGCTTCAGCAATGGGGCCTGATTGATAATAGCCAATACATGTCACCTTCATCAATTGAGGAATAATCAAACTTAAAATAATCAGCACAACACATTTCATTGGCCATAGCAAAAATGACCCATGGTGGACCTGTGACTTAATAAGAAGCCAGTAATTTTATTTGATGGTTGAGGAAAAGAAGCTTTCTCTCCTATTTGTTGGTAAATAAAGACTACCTGGGAGTGACTACAATTAGGCAAGCCTGCTTAAGGATGAAACTGGCATAAGGAGGGGTACAGAAATGAATGAATTTCCGGGACCAGAATTATACTCTTGGTGCCTGAAGCTCATGCTGCTTTTTTAGTTAAATGAGAATATGAACTCCTTTTATTGATTATATTGGTTTTGGTTGGGGTTTCTGTGATTTGTAAGTGAAAACATTCTGACTGGACATGATATGCCTCACATTGTGAAGAGATAATGTAAAGTGCTTGTTCAGAATATGACTTTAGTGCCAGAGTGTAGGATTTGAATCCTGCTGTCACTTACTGGCTGTCTAATCCTGGGAAGTAAAACAGAATTAATAATGGTACCTATTACATAGTATTGTTTTTGTGATTTAATAAATTAATACATGTAAAATGCTTGACGCTGTGGCTGGCATGTAATAGTACCTAACAAATTATTAGTACATCAGTAGTCATTGGATGAAAAAAAGAGTTGCATTCAGATTGGTTTTGGGGAATCTGTGTCAATCAAAATAAAGGTAGTTTCTCCACTGCAGATCTTCTTAAAGCCTTTAATATGCTAATGTGCATTGTGAATTTCCAAGTCTGAGATGTTGCATGTACTATTATCCAGAGTCATTTGTCCATAGGAAACATTTTCTTTTTTCTGAGAAATAGCTGAGTGATCTTCTGCAGAATCTGTTTCCAGAAATACTGACTTTGAGAGAACATTAAATAAAATAGTACTCAGTGTGTCAGATGCCCAAGAGTCTATTGGTTTGACTCCATTACAACTATGTTCTGTTTCTGCAACTGGAGGTGTACACCTGAGGTATTTTGTCCTATGACCCCTGCACAAGAGGGACACTGTCTAATAGTCAGTCTTGCTTTAAAAATGTATTTTCATTTGCATCCAAAACGATGAGAATTTCAAGGCAGATTGCTTCTAATAATAATAGCCACCATTTACTGAATAGCTGTAATGCACTATGTACTTTGCTAAATTCTTCACTTTCATTATCTCATTAATCTTCTCAATAGTCATATGATGCAGGTATGATGATGCTCTCCCTTTTGCAGGTAAGATAACTGAAGCTCAGAGTGAGTCCGTAATTGCCAAGGTCAGCAGTTGGTTAGTGGTAGAGCCTGAATTTAGAACCAGGTCTGTCACCACCTCCTGTAGTAACCAACACATTAAGTAGGTATACAGAACCCTTCCATTAGAAATTGTCTTCGAGTGCACATATAGATATTTTTAATCTCAGACTGGTGACCCAGTAGAATCCTTAAAACCAATCTGTGCATGGACAGTTAAGTGTATACATAATACCACTAGCCTAATGAAAGTGTTTCTTTTTCTTTTTCATCTTATATGGATTTCAAAGCCATCCATATCAAAGCACCATCACCTGAGAAACTGAAAACCCAACAACATGGCTTCTTTATCAAGGAGCATCTGTTTCTTACAGTGATCACATTGCCTTTCAGCCTTTTTCTGCATAGTTGATAATTCAGAAGCATTCTCCTATACAGTAATTAAAGATGAGTTTTCCAGCCCTGTTGAAAAACTCCTCAATTTAGCTATGACAGGTTATATTTTATAATGAGGTGAAAGGATATCACTGCTGGAGAAAAAAAATCCACGGACTCTGCTACTCACAAAAGGCTGTCAAATATCATATGCTTCAGTGTAGAGGCTCATTGTGGAGGAATGCTTCTGTGGGGTTTTAGATTTTCCTAGGTCTATCTGTATTCTCAGAACAAACAGTGTAGAGAAATGGTAAAGCTCTGGAAGGAGTCAAACTCTCAGCAACTGGCTGGGATGTTTTTCCCTCGGAACAGAAGCAAATGTTCATAAATAGCCCTTTTCACCATCTCTCCACTGCCCACTCAGAAGAGCCCTAATTAAAGTCCAGACCTTCACATTAAAGGCAAGGACATAGCTAGAGGATGGAAAAATTCACTTTGGGTTTCACAGCCTTTCTGTGGGCCTGGGATGTTTATTATAAACAGTTTTTCTGTTTTGGTAGACTGTCTACCCCCTGTCACACCCTTCTGTTTCCTCATTTGAGTGTGTTTTTGCAAAATTATTGTGATTTTCACCTTTGCCCTGACTGAAAGGTAACAATGACCTAATTATATTTCCTATTTTGATTTAGACCAGGGTATTTGTGGAGTTCATATTACATTTATTGGCTCTCTGTATGTGTTTTTTTTTTTTTTAGATGTGCGCGCGTGCGCACACACACACATACACACACACACACACACACACACACACACACACACACACACACATTCATTCAAGGCTGAGGCTGTTGGGCCAAGGCCAGTTTTCAGCTTTGGTGTGCCATCTCAAATGAGATCCCTCAGTCCCCAAGGGCTTGCAGCTACTTGCGAGTGCCTGACAGATTGGAGGTAGGTTCATTTCCTTTAGTTCTTTTAAATACAGCCAGCTGTGTGAAGACGGAACTTACTATCTTCCATATTGTTCCAGTAGGTGTTTTAGAAACTTCCTGAATAGGACTCTGTTAATCCCCCCTCTTTCTTTTTCCTCACAAAATTAAGACTCTTTTGGAGATATACATATAAAATGTATATATAATTTTTTTAAGAGAAAAAGATTTTATGGGAAGTTCATAGCTATAAATGAGAGATAAAGAGTCAAAAAGGAAGTAGAGAGACATGGAACACCTACTTTTGTGTTCACTTCCATGACACCAGGGAGTCCAGAGTATAAACAAAACCAAAAGGGGAAATTAAATTTGTCAGCTAGAAAATTTTATTTAAAAAATAGTCACAGTTATAGGAAATATTACAGATTGTGTGACACCGGATAGCCTTTATTTATCTGCCTTTTCATTGCCGCAGAGCACATGTTAACCTTGAGAGCACCTGAAAAAAACTCAAGACATCTGAGTCCTTGATTTCCTATTTACTTTCAATAATAATTCAGGTTTTGTGTCAAAATACTAATAAATATTGCCAAAAAGAGAAATTATTTCTGGACTTTGTTTCTTCAGAGGATGATATCACATTAAAACTTGGCAGAAAATGTGTTTGTTAAATATTAACTTCAATAGCTTGAAAGGAAAAATATTGAGAACCAAAATATGTTGGACAAATAACATTATATCTTCGCGTATCTAGAGAGAATCTAGTCATAAAGCAGAATCTTTAGTGATGTATGTCCCAGTGGGACAATACTATCTCAGTGTATTTTGTTTGTTTGTTGCACTATTCTCTGCATCACTCTAATGTTTATTGCATTTTGGTATATATTTAATCTTTATTGCTTTCTCTTAAAATTGTTTTATTTATAAGTTTGGGGCCCCCGCAGTACTGTCCATCCCAGTTTGTGGCAGTGCCATCTAGTGGCAGAATGATAGCTCTTTCTTACTAGATTTCAGTGGGGTAATGGATGAAGAGCATGCTGGGAGCAGAAGCCATTTTGTGAAGTGCAGTGCTTGCCTAAAATGGGCTGAGAACTCAAATTCAGCTATGTAATCCTTTATTTACTTTTTGTGACTCTTTTATTTTTTCCTAAGAAGGAAGAAGATAATAAGCGAGGCCAATTTACCAATTCAGTACATACATATATACATATGTATATATGTATTGTTTTTGTTTTGTTTTGTTTTGTTTTGTTTTTGAGAGAGAGTAGTGAGAAAACACAAGTGTGGGAGGGGTACAGGAGGGGAGAGAGAATCTTAAAGAAGCTCCATCCCAAGTGCAGAGCCTGAGCCCCACTCAGGACTTGATCATATGACCGTGAGATCATGACCTGAGCTGAAATCAGGAGTACTGCACTTAACTGACTGAGCTGCCCAGGAGCCCCTATCAATTTAGTTTCTTTATGAAGACTTATGGTAGCATTTTATATTCAATGAAAGCTAGTAATTTTCCTGTGTCTCTGTTCAGTCTCTCCTTTGGCTGGTCATCAAATTGATGATTACTGTTTTATAGAATTTATACCTTAATTGCCTCCCCAGTTTGTTTTCTTTCCCCATGTAAGTTTTCTTATACCATTTCATATGAGAATCTGATTTTTAAAGATGTTTAAAAGAGGAGATATAAAGACCTTATTTATTTCCAGTGTTAAACAACTGAAGGAAAATATTCTTCATGCTAGGTATTTCCCAAATGTTGTTTGCTGTATTTAATTCCAGTTTCCCCCCTTCCCCACCCCCACCCTTCATTTTCATTGTAATTTACTTCTGGGGAATTAAAATTGGTTTTGTTGCCCTAAATTTGCAAGTCCTAGATATTTGTACCCAGGGAATTACATGATTTCCTCTGACTTTTCCATTCTTGCCATTGTGACTAGACCTCTGCTTTGTGAATCAGTTGGAACTGGAGTCCTGCCCTTGACACTCAGCCAGATTTCTTCTTCAGAAATACAGGTTCTGGAATCAAAGAAGTTGGTACCATTTCCTGGTTGTGTGATGGAGGGTAAAATAGTTAACTCTTAAAAATCTGTTTTATTAACTATAAAATACACATTTTAGAACATGGTTTTGAAGATTCAGTACCTCTTCACTTCTTGGCATATAGTAAGCACTTAATGCATTTCAGGTGTTATTATTATTACATATCTCTTCCTGCAAGAGGTTGGATTCTGTTCCCTCTAGCTACAGTCTCAGACTCAAATGGGATAGATAGGACTGCTGTGAGGAGACTTCTGTGCACTGGCCATGCCTTTCAGGGGACATCTCTGAGGCTGCCTCAGTTTTCCTAGCCATAGCCGGCTCCCTCCAATTTACCTTCTTTTCCCTGCCCGTCCTCCTTTAAAGCTTCAGTGTGACTCAGAGGCGATCTCACCTGGGTTGCAAATGATAAAGTGTCTCCCCCACCACTCTTTTTTGAAACCTTTTTTGAAACCATCATCTGATGGTTAATGGGGGTTAGAAACTGATGGGAAGGTGACATCTGCACATGGTTTACTTCATGAAATGATTTGTAGCTCCTGATGCTCAAAGCATGAAAATGAGACTCTCAGAACGAAAACACTTTTTAACATAGTTTTTACAACTAAAACAAGAGTGAGTGTGTGAGTCTCTATTCCAGAATATCTTATTATATATATGCTTTGGTATAGTAATAGTGTTGCCCCCTTTTTGGCATCTGAGGAAAACCTGCTTTATTCAGAATTCCTTGATAGCAGTCACCATGGCTTTTTCTTCTCTGTAGCCCATGGAGAGCTTAGTACAAAGTCTCTCCTGTGGTAGACACTTTTTAAATATGGGTTGAGAGAAGTGACGGCATCTCCCAAACAGCCCTCCTAGAAAGATCATTTCAGTAAGTAAAGGCACCTAAGTTTGATGGTTGATAGACGAGGCCCTGAATATTTTGAAGTTGACTCTTGTCATTAGTATCATTGAATAACTTCTTGCCAATTTTAATAAAAATTCAAACTACACATATCATTAGTTAATTTTGATTTTTTGACATTTGGGTATTATTATTTTGTTGATTTTTCTGGTGTAACGACCTAATTCAGAAATCTAGATATCTTTAAGAAAGACAACTATGGCTTTATAAATTACAGTTACCCCAAGTGTTTTATTATTATTATTCCATGTGCCAGTGAATAGAACATCTGTTTTATTCTTCACCCTCACAATATCAAACAAGTGAGGGTTTATCGCCTGGAAAACATCAAACTTTTCATGGATAAAATTTGGTTCCGCACTTTGCTCATCCATTCTCTTAAGAGGAAGAATTATTTAGAAGACTTTGCAAATAGAACTGTGTATAATTTCTCTTACCTGGTTTGGTTTTCTGCTTGAGCTTAAGATCAGTGTGTGTTCATTTATTCTTTTCCTTATTTATTCACTAGCTCATTTATGTAGCCAGCAGTTAGTGAGTGCCTTCTATGTGCTAGGGTATAGGGGAGTTCTTGCAAACCAGAAACATCAATTAAGTACTATCCTAACCATGATGAGCTCACAATCTTCTATATTGTAGAGTCAGGTAAACAAATATTTTGTCACAGCAATGTGACCTGTGGCCTGGTGAGATGTGAAGAGCTCTTTGGTAGTACTGAGGGAGGCACATTCTGTAAGAGCTGTAAAAGACCTCACACTGAGGTGGGAAGGGGTGAGCTTCACTGTGGGTCTTGAAGAGGAACTAGAGGTTTAGCAGGTGAAGAAATGGAAGAATTAATATGGACTTCAGAAAAGATTATTAACCTTTTGCCTTACTCTTTTAACACAAAACAGGGTCTTTACTCTAATTGTAATTAATTTTTAATTAGCCTTTTTTTTTTTAACCAAAATCCTTTAGTAAACGTGGAGCAGTGGGTTGAGCTTACCTAAAGATGATAGTTATGTAGCAAAGTAATTATTAGGGGAATTTTGCTCACCCATTATGCCGAATAATAAGAATAATTCACATTTAGTCCTTATTCTAATTAAGCACTTTGGGTGTGCTTTCCTTTGCAGGGACAGGAAAAGCAAGTAAAGTGACAAGTTTCCCAAGTTGCTAATAGCCAAGCTAAAAGTCATTAGGAGACTGAGATTTACCTTTTCCCAGTGGGAAGGTCTGTTTATACATGGTGATGGTGCTTGGCAAACTAGACTGTGATTTGTCTTTTCATATATAACCATGTATTTGTTTCATTCATTCATTCAGTCGGTCCACAGGTATTTACTGAGTACCCGCATCAGGCTGTGTGCTGACATCTCAGAGTCTGGAGCCTGCTTCGGATTCTGTGTCTCCCCCCACCCCCACACTCACCCCGCTCCTTCCAGCTGGCACTCCTTCTCTCTCTCTCTCTCTCAAAAATAGACATTAAAAAATTTTTTAAAAAGAAATAATATGAAAAATATGTATAATATGATAAGATATAAATGCCATACAAAATGTAATTGAATAATTTTGGTAGTGTTAAACGCCATGATGAAAAAATACATTAGGGAAGAGGAATAGAAAATATATTGTCTTGGGGCTTCCTAAGACCACTGTCAGGTTCATTGTTGATCTAGCAGGACTCACAGAACTTGGAAAGCTATTATATGCACTGTTACTTTTTGTCACAACAAAAAACACATCAGATTACAATATAAAGGAAAAAGATGCTTAGGGCAGAGTCCAGAAGAAACCAGGAATCAGATTCCAGTTGTCCTATCCCAATGGAGTCACATGGCTTGTACTGAGTTTTCCTAGCACTAAGTGTGTAAAACTTGGAAAGTCTTTCCAACCAGGGAAGCTCACCAAAGCCTTGGTGTGCAGGGTTAGTTATGTAGGCATGTAACACCATCCTGACTGAATTTAGCTATTCAGTCTCTAGGCTGCTAGAGGTCAAACTGCTACAGTGTGGCTCAAAGCCCAGGCACGCAAAAATAGGCATTCACCATAAATCCCATTGTTAGCCTAAACTATTATGGCCCTAAGCTTCAGATATACAAAGAGACTCTTGTCAGGATACTCCAAAGTCCCAGAGTTCTCCCAGGAGCTACATCAAGGAAGGGTAGGGTTTAAGCAGTGTAGGTATGCTAAGTTAACTGTTTACTTTCCAAAGGGAGGCAGAAGGATTTTCTAATAGGGATTTTCCTTTTAATCTCTTCTTTAAATGTAACTCATTTTACATTTCTTGGCTGCCAGTTCTCCATGTGCTAATCTACTTTGTTTCTTATTCCAAGACACTGCTAAGCACCAGTGGGTGTCAGTGCGTACGTGTGTGTGTGTGTGTGTGTGTGTGTGTGTATGTGTGTAGTATTCTAGTACAAGGTACCACTAAGTGTATAACTTATAATTTATTTTCATTGTATATGGTATCAGAGTCAACACTGAGAAACATAAAGCTTTTCTTTTCCTTATTTTTAACAATGAAATCAGTTGATGTATACCATGAAATCAAAAGAGTGCATGTGTGCGGGAGATGACAGGGACTGGAAAGAGGGAAGATACAGGATATACCTGTAGGTATAGTAGAGAAATTTACAATTGGTAGCTATTTGTACATTAGCTGCTTGAAAAAAATCTGCTTCTTCCAAAAGTGAAGTGCAAATTATATAATATGCAGTATGTGTATTTATAGAAAACAAATACATAGTCATTATAGCCTCTCCTTTAAGGTCATTATGCTTGATGAAATTTACATCTTTCTGAAAACACAGTCATGCTCATCTCCTAGAAAATGTACAGTGGAAGGCAAAGTCCTTTCCTTCTGCTTCTAATATCATGCATTTGTCCTTAGAGTGGAAACCCATAGTTGTGAAAATTAAAGAAAAAAATGGAGGGCCAGCTGTGTTTCAGTGGTAAGGAGGGCTTAAATTAATAAACCTATTCCCCTGCAGCTGGAGGACAAGTATCAAGTCTGTGAAGAGGAGGAAGACTTTTGCCTTCCACACCTGTCTTTGAGCAATAGGTTTCAGAGAATGTTACCTAAAGGCATCATCACTGCTCCCCACTGACCACACTGTTTGCTTGTGATACCTTTCTTGTGAACAGAGAGCCTTTCTAGTGAACAGGGAGTTTTATGTGGGAAGAAAATGTGGATCACATATTAGAGTCACTTAATATGTGTCACTTAATAGTAAAGTAAGGTGTGCCCTATTACATATATACTATACACACACATCTCATATATATGATATACACAGTGACAACCAATTTAGTAGGGAAAGTTCATATAAAACAGTTTCACCTCATTTATACCAAATTGTTAAGTAGTTTTCTAATTTTTTTTGACTTTCATGATGTTGCCACTTTCTGTGGAGCTGCCTATATTTATGACACAGAGGGTTTTTTTGGTTGGAATTTCTAATTTGCCACACTCTTAGCTACCCATTTCCCTTACAGCTTCTAACATAACTGCATGCACTATCACCTTGAGTAGGGCATATTAACTTTTCTATCTCCACGTTTGGCTTCTAGAGTCTTCTCCAATCTTCTCTTCACATTGTTTGTTCTACACATTGTTCCTTCTCTGTAAAATCTCTGATTGTGCCCCTTGTCCTCACTCTTGGCCGAGTACCAGCACTCCCACTCAGGAAATCCAGTTTGCTCCCATTGTGTGCTGGCTGCCCCCACCTTGAGTCATACATTCTTCTTCATTTCCCCACACATTCTTTGTGTGTTCCACTTCTCCTTTTCCGCCTAGCCCTTCCTCTCAGCTCAGCCTGCCCACACGCTCAGATCTCAGCCTCTCCAACCCACGGCCGCCCACTCTTGCTGCCACTGCTCTGGGTCCTCCCTCCCTGGTCTCACCTCACTCGGCACGACTGGGTGGCTGCCTGGCTCTTCTTCTGCCTCGGTTTTTTTCACCTTTCCAGTCTATTCATCACACTGCTGACTGATTAATCTTTTTAATATCCTCATGTCACTTTATTCTCAAAAACCTTTAATGGCTCCCCAGTGCTTATTAATAAAGTTCAAACTCCTTAGCTTTGCGCTTTGCCAAGCTTTCCCCATGACCTGGCTTGCTGCCAGCTTCCTCAGCCTTCTCTCCCTCTACTCACCTTTATTTTCTCTACCTTTGGTCCACACCACATTGTCAATTGTTGTTCCCTGTGTATGCCCTGTCCTTCCCAGTGTTCTTGTCTTGGCTCACATCATCCTTCAGCCTGGATTCCTCTCTTCCTTTCAAGTATGTCTCCTTCCGCTGCCCCCTGCTACTCAAATTTCACATCTAGCTCAAGTTTACCTCTTCCCAGAAGCTTCCCTAGCTAGAAATGCTCTCTTCATTCCCATGGCTTTCTGTAATAGGGGTAGTTCGTACCCCTCTTACAGTACTTATTCCATTTTGTACTGTTACTGTTATTTATGTATACAGCTTCATTTCTCCTAGAATGAAAGCTCTTTAGGATAGAGTGTATACTTCTTTGTTGTGTATTCTATAGTACCTTTTTAGCACAATATCTGAAAAACACTAATGATATGTTTACTGAATGAGTGAATAAATGAATGCATATCTCCAGAAGAAGGAACTGCTGATGGAAGTATACCTCATATCTTAACTCAGTATCTAGGTGTGAATAAATTAAAATAATTACCCTCAGCACATCAATTCTTCCGGATATTTTGTAATTGCTCTTATCATGTAAAGCATATCAAGGTAATTGGATACAATGTGTTTACGAGCTGTAAGATATATTACTGTCCCAGACTGAAATTTGTTTCCATCTAGATTAGTAATACTGCTTTCTAATGACCTCTGAATCTTACAGCACAAGTCATTAGGGTATTTATCGGAAATAGAAATCAGATGAAAAAGCCGTTGTATCTTTTCCCCTATCTCTACCCTCACCTAAATGCAGAAAATAGTATCTTCAAAACATTTACTGTTCTGTGGCTTTTAAGAAAGCCCCAAACTTAACATACAAACACATTGTGTGCCTCTCTTATATCCTGACCTATAAAATTGCACACTTTAAAGTTATTTTGAAACTCGGAAATAGAAATGGGAGCATCAAAATGCAACATTGTCAACACATTTAAAAATTTTGTAGGTTCGAGCTTTCTGAAAGGGACTTCTTATTTTTATTCCTCCTGCTGAAACTCCCATTTGTACTGTGTTGCCTTCCCCAAGGATCCCCAATAAGCTTCACCCATTTTCCCACCACTGAAAAGAGAGGTACCCCTAGGCTGGAGAGCAGCTCCCATTTAATAGTGCATAACAACAGAACCAGGGCTGTCAAACTCTGACAGCTTGAATGAGGGAAGATTTCAAACAATTATGAGTGGGATTTTAAATGCCTCACCTGAAATACATTGCAGAGTCCTTATCACAAAAGGGAGATACTTTGGAAACTGCCTGAAAATTCATCCAAGAGGAATTTAAGAGAAACTTGGCAGGTGCTCATGACACAACAGTTGAGAATAAGAAATGAAGCAGTGCACTGAAGGGATTTAGGGAGGTTGAACATAATCATTGATGTAAGAATGAGGCCAGGACCCAGGAGATGCAATCCCTGCCCTTTGTTACAAGACCTCAGGGACTGCAAGTGTCTAAACCCTTCCTTGTTTTGTGTTTCGTCTGACGCCAAGCAGTGTTATTCTTATTAGCTAAAAAATAGGAATTGTCTTGTTGAGCAAAACCTATTCAGGACTGGACAGAGAGGGACATCACTACTATTAATACACCATTCTTTAAACACATTCATTCATCCTTAACAACACTCTGCTAGAAAAATCCATGATCAATGCAAGTAGGTCTGTTTTGTGGATAAAGACTGGTTAAGTGAATAAGTAAATACGAATTCTGTTGTAGTCAGGTTCTAGGTGAGATTGTTTTTTACAAGCCATGCCCTCTATTTTTTGCAGACAGCCATATCAGTGTGCTCCAATAACTTGCCAGCTTGACTCCAATAACGTCTTGTAATTTTTTTTGGCATATTGCCCAACAATTTATTTAGACTGTTTTGACTTTCAGACCTCTTTAAGTATACTTTTATAAGCAACTTTATTCTTTCCCACCTTTATAAATAATCATTGAAATGAAGACTTCAACAGATGAACTAAGTGACTTTAGGTAAAGCCATTCTAACCATCTACTTAACTGTGATTTAAATATTTTAATTTCCTAAAAGGCCAAGGAAAGAAGAATGGTTTCTTTTTTTTTTTTTTAATTTTTTTTTCAACGTTTATTTATTTTTTGGGACAGAGAGAGACAGAGCATGAACGGGCGAGGGGCAGAGAGAGAGACACAGAATCGGAAACAGGCTCCAGGCTCTGAGCCATCAGCCCAGAGCCTGATGCGGGGCTCGAACTCACGGACCGTGAGATCGTGACCTGGCTGAAGTCGACGCTTAACCGACTACACCACCCAGGCGCCCCAGAAGAATGGTTTCTTAATGTCCACATGGGCCCACAGTCTTTGTATCTACACTCCTTGAGCCCAGATGTATTTTAGAATCACAGTTTTTGACTTTTAGAAACTGTATACAATGCGTATGTCTTATACATTTATTAACACTGTTAGTGGCATCTGGGCAGTGCCTGTAATCACTATATTAATATTTCTGTTGTGAAATGTGTACATATTCATATCAGTTTAGGTCTGTGTTGCTACCAAATGAGTTACAACCATCTTGGTTTTCTGAAAATTTTAAGTTTCAAATTGCAGATAAAGGACAGATATTTACTTAATTTTCTTCATTCTTTAAAACAGGTAATTATAAACAAAACCAACAACAACATTCTTTTTATTTATAAGGAACTTGAACCTCAGTGAAAGATGGGTCATCTCCTAGCTTAATGGTAAAATTGCCCAAGCAGTGGTACCCGGAGAAAGTTCTCTTAAAGATAAAATTTTATAAACTCTTTAGGCAACCTACTGATAACCACACTGGCAGGAGATTTTCCTTTAGATCTAACTTGACACCTTCTTGTTGCAGTTTAAATTGATTCTTGGGTTTAACAAATGCCATCCTTGTTCATGAAGGAGTATCCATTTTGCAGTAATAAAGCTGAAGTCTGGGAAACTTCATGATAATACACGTTAGATTAATTCTAGCTTGGTACAAAAACAAATTACATCAGTGGTCAAACTTCTAAATGCCACAATCATCTTAATTTTTTCCTGGTCACAAAGGCTGTGTGTGTATGTCTGTGTATATATGTATGTGTATATATATCTGTGTATACACACACACACACAAACACACACACACTATGCATATAACTTTACTTATGAGTACACTTAACCCTTTCCTCAAAGGGCAAAATTGACTTTACAATTTGAGGGCAACTTGACCGTTCAGCAGTGTAAAGGAAAATACCATCTCTCTGAAAATTCATGAGTCCTTGTGCTTAAATTCTTATCAGCATTGTAAAATAGACTAAATATATTGTTGCACCTATTTTTCTTAAAAAATACAACCCTGCTCTCACGGTCTTTGAATGCATAAAATGAATTATGGAAAAAAAACCACGTAGTCTGTATTTTAAAAAGTTAGACAATATTTTCAAAAGACAAATTATAAAGTGGCACAGCATTTTAATCAAAAAACCATGCTGAAGCCCTTTAAATCCAGACTGTTATCTCCTGGTAAAACTGCTTGGTAAGAAAAATTATTCAAAGAAAAAGATTTCCATCATTTCACAATGGATTTGGAAACTCTTTATATAAAAAGAGAATTGTTTTGTGCAGTTAACATCTTTAGACATATCAGAGAGTTGTAACACTGCCTTTTGTAAGGTCAGCGACGTCATCAATTCAATTCATCCTCTCAAATATTCTCTAAGTTGCTCAAAAGCTTGTTGATGTGATGGCATCAACAAGAAGGGAGAAGCAAGACTGGCATTCTGGTGGACTCTGTCATTATCCCTCTCTACACTATCAAAAGACTTGGAGTCGTATTTTTAATGTCTCCTCATTCTGTTTCAGTTATGTTTGCTTTTGTAAATATAGTCGAGAAAGAGCAAATGTACTGTTTGTCACTGTTTCTTTTGTACATCTGTTTGCCTAGTGGCATAACAAACTCTGAAAAAATAATATATGTATTTGACATATGTATAATATATTATTTACATATCAGATATTTCTATATTCAGATCAGTTTTGTGAATCGTGGGCATTAGCTTATTATAATCTTTCAGTGATTGGTGGTAGTATTGGAACAAAAATTACAGGGTCTCTTCTTTGTCCCCACACAACTTTGTTAGGAATTGTACCCTCCTCGTAGAATGCTTTGAATCACTCTCTAGGAAGATTTTCTTTCTGGTAACCTGTTAAACACTTTTACTTTATCAAGAATAAATGTAGTTTAAAAACATAGTAAATAAATGCCTCTGAATATATTTTAGGGCTTTTCTTTTATAATACATAAAGTACTAGTTTCATGTTTCCACCTGTTCTAATAGTGCTTTTTCATTTATAAGAAACCTTTACTGAAGTGCTTTATTTAAGTTTAGGGACGGGGAGAATTTGGAGAGCGTCCAGGTAAAGTAATAAAAATCAGTAAGCCTATATGCAAATACATTTTGGGAAAATGGCAATGCTTGCCAAGATTTTAGTCAGCCTGCCAAAAATTGCATTTTACAAAATGCAGTGGTGTTACTCATGTGTTTTTCCGCACTGTGAATGCTAATGAATAATTCCCAGTGGTTGTAGAGGGGACTGGTCCAAAGAAGTAGCTTCTGGGGCTTATGCACAAGTTGCAGGCTTAATGTAGATGTGGTTTAAGACTTTTAACATTGGGCTCCATAGGTATCTAATTCTTACTACTCTGTGTTATGGAAATGAACCTAAAGGGCAGAAAAAATGTAAGAAGAAATGTTCTCATTCCAAGGTCCTAGTTGTAGAAAATTTTTCATTAACTCATCTACTTTAGGTTTGCTAAAAGAACAGCTATAGGAAAAGTAAGTGTTTCTCCTAACGGTGTTGAGTTATAGTGCAAGACGTGTATCCTAATTTTACCGTCCTGGTTTCCCCAAGTCTAATCTTCTCTTGTAAGAGACAGAAGGAAATAAGATTCAGCCCACTATTCCGAGGCAGCCTTTCATGGTGGAAAGAGTATGGACTTTGCCATTCAGTTTGCTTGGCTACCAGTCATACCACTGCCCATATTTATTCTGTAACTTGTGCTAGCTTTGTAAATGAGGATAATAATCGGTATGTAGCTTTTTGGGTTCTTGCAATGATTACATAAAGCGAAGAAAATGGAAGTACATGGCTCATAAGAAGTGTTCTTTAAATGTAAGCCTTCTTCCCCAAAGCAATTCCCATTAATAGAATAGTCTGATTTAACTAGGAAATTGAAATCCAATCATACATTTAGAGGAAACGAATTTTCATACAAACGTATTTAAGTGATAAAGTGGAGAAGTTGAGAGAAGGAATCATTGGATATCCACAAAACAGACAGCTTTGCAATTTTTCACATTCCAGATGAACAAATAATAGGGAACTCTTCTCTTACTGCATTTGCTTGTCTGCACTCTTGGCTAATCACATGCAATTAAAAGATTTGAACCTATTCTTTAGGAATCCATTTCTAAAGCTAAAAGGTATGTACTGGTATCAGTGTGGGTAAATTGTGTAGGTATAATAGAAAACGATTGCCTAACTTATATAAGTAAATAGATCTGTTCATATAAAAGTTTTGTATTTTTTAAGGTGGACTTTTTAACTAAGTTCATAGAGTTGTCATAATTTATAAGATGTCCAGTTAAACTTGACTATCAGATAAACTGAATTCTTTTTAGTTATAAGTATGTTCTAAATATGGCATGGGACACACTTATTTGTTGTTTATCTGAAATTCAAACTTCACTGGGGCTGTCTTATATTTTCATTTACTAAATCTGGTGACCCTACTCTTATTTTAAACTCTTACTTATACATTTTAGGATTACACTATGAATTATAAAACCAACTTCTTTGCTTATAACTGATCTCAGGCCTTTTATACATATCATTTCTCAGTTATTTCTTGAGACATTTTTTTCTTCATATGGGGAAGGGATGGTGAAGTTAAAATTCTAGGAGAACCCTGAAGCTAAATTGTCTATGAGAAATAACTTGTACAAACTGCATAATGAATATCAAGCTGCATTTACATTGCTCTATTTTAATAACTGAGAGCAAAGATCTCTAAAAGCAGAAGATAGCTGATATCATCAAATTCTACTACATGGCATTACAAAAGAGGGAGAAGGAGTAATCAGTCCAGAAGTTCTGAAAGACTCTCCCTTCGTAGGTTGTGTGTACGGCTGGACAGGCTTCTCCGTATGCAGCAGTATAATGAAGCTGCAAGAGAGAGAGATTATTCTTTCAGTTTATTCATATTATGCACAAGACTTTTGAATTAGTTTTTTGGTGGGTAAGCACCTTAAATCACCCTTAAAACCTCAGCTTTATTGCTCAGCATTAAAGAACAGAAGAAATAGCAAAGAGTTTGAAGAATTAAATGAATACACAGGAAACTTGTTCATACACGTGCCTTATGTTTTAACAGTAAATGTCTAACTTTTTAGACCTGGAACTGCCTGCCAACGCTGAGTTCTGGGGGAAAAAGAGAGAGCGAAAGAGAAAATTTTGCCTGCATTGGAACAGAAAATAATGTTGAAGCAAATAGAACTCTATATACTTCTGACAGTTCAAATGATACATAAGTACACAGGCTGACAACGGCTGGTTTGTCCCTGCAGTTCACTTCGCTCAACTCTGCATGGTTCTGTAGGACAATGAAATTCAATGCACTTAGAATTTCCAAAAAAAAAAAAAAAAAAAAAAAAAGTGAGCTCAGATTCTTTTAAAAGCATTTCTATGAGAAAACGGATCATTTACATGCCAAAAGCACTTTTAATGTGACATATTTAGCACATGTATTATTTAGAACGAAAGCTGCTTGAACTTAGCGAATTTTAAAGTCTATAAAATGGCACCCCACTGAGCATAAAGGTAGCAGTTCTCTGTTATGTGATTATGTGGAATAATAGACTTGTACATAACTTTTTACGAAATTAAAGGTATGACATTTACTTTCGTTTAGCCCCATAAATTGCACTTTAGTACATAAAGAATGGGCTGATCTATGAATTTGTTGTTCCTTCAGGCAATTTAACTGATTTTTAAAGAACAGTTTTGTGTTTTCATCTATTGAGTAACACATCAAATAGTTATCTTAGTAGATTTAATGAGTCTTATGTATCACTTAACTCTTCCCAGAAATGTTCAGGGACCCTTAAAATGAGAAAGGCGGACATCCCAGGTTGGTTTTGTTTTCTGCTTGCACTGGAGTCTAAACCCAAGAGCACCAGCTCAGCTGCGGAGGTGGTTGTACTGGAGGGAGTGTGGTTTCCCATCAGCCACTGCACATACCTCATGGTGAGCTCTCGGTTGGCCTTACATTTCTTTGGAGAACCAAACTGGGATTGCAAATCATAAGATTTTGGACATACACTTCTGACAAGCATACACTTTGCCAAGAAAATCCTCTTGTCAGAGCACATTAACTTACTTAGAGGAAGCATTTAGAAGATATTTGTTTCTTTAGGTATAACTGTGGACAAAGCAGCTAAGTCTTAAAAAGTAAACAGAGATCTCTTGAAAAAGGACCAAGAGCTCTTGACCCTTCCTCATTTATGATAATTTTGCCTAAAATGAAGCGATAATGATAAACTAAGCTGAATACACACACACACACACACACACACACACACACACACACACACACACAAATATGCTGGGCTGAATTTCTATGATGCAGGCAGTCAGAAGGATCTCTGTGCCTGTCTGGAAGTGATTCTCAAAGTGGAATCCTAGGAAATGGTTTATCATACAGATGAAAGCTGGACTATCAATAACGATAGATAGATATAGATATAGATGATATAGATACAGATATGTTTCACAATCAGTGTCCAACATGCATCACACCTCTGAGTTTAAAGACGTGAGTGACTCACTAGCTTCCTATTAAGAGTGTTGCAGTGGTACACAAGGCTGTTTCACGATTTCCATTTTTAAAACTCTTTTCACTACCTCCTTCACCCCCTCCAGAGATTTCAATGGTAGTGTTTAAATTTGCTTCAGGCTTGAATTTTGGCATTCAGGAAATCAGCTCAGCGACTCTTGAGTGATTTATCTGGGTTTCCAGAAAGATTCTTTTGGTGCCCTTTAAAGATAGAGATGCTTGATTGAAAAACAAAGTGCTGTGGTAGGTCCACACACAGGGTGTGTTGTTTTTTTTAAAGGAAAGTTTGATTTGGCTAATCCACAACAAGGTACTTTTCTCTTCCTTTGATTTTACTGAATTAAAATAGACAAGATTTTGGTGTATTAGAAAATGAGCCCTAGTAAAGCACACTGTTTTTACTATTTGTGTTCTCATGTCTGCGTTGCTTTTATAACAGCTTTGTTCAGAGGGAGTTGGAAATAAACCAGGATCTCAGTCCAAAAGGTGCAATTATGGTCATTTAAGCCAATAACATAATTATGTATAGAGCGTATATATTTATCAGATATGTGCAGCCATTTTGAACTCTTTATGTATTATCATTGCCACTTTGCAGCTTTCTTGAAACAATTTTCAGCATCATCTAAGTAAGAATCACAGAGAAAGTTAAATGCTAAAAATACACTTTAAGATTACATTGAGTTTATGGCTTAGAACCAGAAAAATCAAAGAATTTTTAACTTACCATCCTTTTCTATTTCCTTGAGATTAATTAACATCAGAAATTTAATTAATTCCTATGGTTGTCGGCAGTCTTTTGTATTTATTTTGAGGAATATGGTTCAATAGAATGCTTACCCAGAAGGACTTAAATTGCAAACCTGTTTCAAACTCTGTTCAGAATCTAAGTTTACTACTTTGAGTGTGACATTGAATTTCCATTCTCAGAATAAACACTACACCACCTGGGATTATGGTGACTTTTCATTTTTAAACCCAAAATTTACCATTGTTTGAAGTCTAGTTTATTTCACACCTTTCCAAGGCTCTGTTTAATGCAAGCAGGTAGGATCCCTAATCTTCCCATCCTGCTGCAATCCAACAGTTACTAATATTCACATGTATGTGTTGGTGAAAAGGAAGGTTGCTTTTAGCAAGCATGAGGCAAGGTTTTAATTTGTAGCTGATAATTTGCTACTGGAAGCTTACCCTGATTAGTCTTCTTACTGCACCAACAGTTTTTGAGGTGGTGTGAATTACCTGCTGTGTATGTTTTTACCACTCACTCAGGGATGAAAATGAATTACAACCTAGCCCTCAATTAAAGCCCGAAAAAAGAAAACCTCAAACTTCTTTTATGTCTGCACTTCTAAAGAACAGAATTAGTTGCCTCTGATATCATTGGAATTGTAATTCACACTCTTGGAAATCCTGCAATGGATCTTTCAGCCCCACTCACACAAGCGCATCTCAGCTGTTACTCAATTACATTGCCTTTGCTCCAAGTCAAATCATCATCCAGCAGCTGAGAATTGAAACAAACTCCATTTGTGAAAATGAACCATGAATTTATTGATAATGTGGAATGTTTATATGTGTTATTTCTCGTCATCCTACAGAAATTAATATGTTATTTTTGGTCCGATTAATAGTGAAATTTAGGAAATGGAGTCATGGACTTTGATTTAATTTGTCATTAATGCACTGTTTAATTTTTAGCAGTGCTGGAAAGAAATACAGTAATGAAAACTTTGAATAAATATTTTTGGAATACTGTTGTTAGATCTTTTGAAAAAATGTCCATTACTTGTAACCACTTTATTATAAGTCTATAAAAGCTTGTATTGTGTTTTCTGGGTGATCTGGACATCTCAAAAGGGAACACACAGGCATTCAAATACTCTATGAGTTTATTCATTGGTTCCATTTTTATTTGGCACTTATTATGGTTTGTTTGCTCATGCTGCATGAGCATTTTCATGTAGGAAAACTAGAGTTATCCCACTCACTTTCAGGGAGGGAAATGTCTCGTGAAGGCATTGTACTTGCAACTCGCCATATATCCTGAATCTGCTGTTGTTCTACAAATGTCTTATTTTCCTCTGGAAGAAAAGCGGAATACCTGAGAATTTTCTCACCTAAGATCAGCATAGTAAATGGCAAGACGTGGGAAAAGCAAACAGAGACTGAAGTTGTAGGATGATTTTCTGCCGTAATGATTGGGAAAGAGTAATAGATATCAGAGAATACCTCCTTATTTACTTAAAAACAAAAATAAGTGTGTTTCCTTGATGTAGCGGTGGAAATAACAGACTCCATTTGAATTCTGAGAGAGGAAACAGAGGGCTCCTCAGCTAGAAGGAGATCACTCACAGGGCTGTGTAGGAGAGAGGAATAATCAGAGGAGACAAAGCCTGGCACTTCCAGATTTTAAGCTCCTTGATAAACTAGGTCTGTTTTTGTTGTTGTTGTTGTTGTTGTTGTTGTTTTGTTTGTTTGATTTGTGTTTTCCATAACATCTAGTTCATGGCTGGAGTCACAAGTGGCGTAAGTCTGCTTTCTTGATTAACCCCCATGTTGCAAGGTGACAACTCGGGTTTACAACAACAGAGGAAAGGCAGTTATGTCATATGCTGGATGCAGTGTTTATAGCAGAATTTACCTTACTTTTGATATCAACAGAATTACATCAAATTTACCAACTAATTTTAATTTCTTTTCTCTCCTTTGGAGTCATAATTTTTTTAGTTACAATTCCATTCTGCAATGTCACAAGAAAGATGATATGTGAAGCTGTTTGTTCGTGTTCCTAGAAAGAGGAAAATTATCATTCATCTAGTTCTTCGTCCCTCCTTTGCTATCACATGACAAGATTGTTGATAAGTAGCTATATATTATGCAATGTAACAATATTCCTAGAACTCTTTAATCTTAGGAATAGAGAAGTAGATTTCCAAGTTGATTGTAAATGGAAAATAAATGGACTTTAAGAAGAGAGTTTTTTTTGCGGGGGTGCGCTTCACCTTTCTGGAGTTCTGTGCATTGCTACCGGCTGATACTGTGATTCTCTTTAAGCGATGCTTTAATGTTTCACTTAAGGGAATCTTACCATTGGATTTTGTTTAATTTAATGTAATTATGAAGATTAATTATGTCTTCTCAGACTTAAGTTATTATTTTTTTAAATATGAAGATAATACCTAGGCCACCATTCATTCAGGGTTAGCCTGAAATTGGAATTGGACCGTTGTGTGGTTGATTTTATTGCCAACATATTGGGTGGTAGCTGAGAGAAGAATAGAAATGAAATCCCATGAGGTTGTATGTTAGGTAAAAATTGTCTGTACCTGGCCACTAACTTGGGAATAGTTGTATGTTAGGTAAAAATTGTCTGTACCTGGCCACTAACTTGGGAATAAACTTGGAATTAAGCAGAAACAGGAGTGTGATATAGTTAGGAACATAAGGTCATTTTGCTGGAGAGCCATGAAAGATAGTTTTCCTGTCTGTCTCCTTGTTTACTCTCCTCTATCTCTTGTTTATTCATTTGCACTCTTACTTTATCCATTTGTCTTCTCTTTCTCTAGAAAATTCTCTATCATATATCAGTTGTATATTATTACAGAGTATTTTTTCTCTAGCGGTTGGGTAAAATAAATTCATTATGTATTTTTTATTTTAGATATGTGACACAACTAAGCATGACAAAGACATGTACAGCCAAAAACTTGGCCAATTGTACATATTAATGTACGGATAGTGTTTTTCTAAAAACAGGTGAACTCAGGGTCCATTTATGACCTTCTACAGGCAATGCATAAATCAAATGGGAGCTGAATGAGCCCCTTAAATAGCCTACTGATGTTCTGTCACCCACTGGATCCATTGAGGGCATCGGTAGCCTCTGTTGACAGAGTTTTCAGGATCTTACTCCTCTTTCTTTCCTGCCCCATATCACATGAAAATATGTTATTTCTCCCAGCCCAAAATGTTGGAGTTTATCAATTACATAGAAATTAGGAATTATGAAATATGATATTGATATATCAAGCTGATTATTTTTGCAGCCAGCTGCATCACCAAAGCAGAACTACTCAACTATTTAAAAACTGGTGGTTTTTTCTCACATGTCAGATAAAAATCCCAAATACTCTGGAGAAGATAGCACTGCATAGGGCAAGACAGCACTGAAGGAAAGCTTTAACTGCTAATACTTCAAAGTTTTTCTTTGGGAAAAACATGGAAATGTGAATGACTTCTGATGTGTATAACATTTAGGTGCATTTTGCTTGGCTGTTAGGCAGTTTATTTCACTTAGCATACAATACAATATGTTATCATAAAATAAGATGATTTTAAAAGATGGAGAACAGTGCAAAAGAGCAATCCTTTCAGAGTTCACACATGAATGTAGAGCATTTAGAAAAAGAATTTTGGACATTTAAAACTAACAAGCTTTGTGTTAATCATGGTATAATCCTGGCCTCATTCCCAAATAAGACAATTAAAAAATTAATCTATTATCAGATGTATAATTTTTAATAGATGCAACACTGTGAGACTTATGCCTAACTTTAAAAGAAAATCTTGAGTTCATTGGGTAGGTTTTCAAATTATTGAGTTCAATATATGTGAGAAGATACGATATTCAAAACAGCATACTTGCGAAGATTTGCAGGCCTGTTTTTCCTATTAAGATAATGAAATTATATTCCTTCCCAACCACACACCAGAACAAAATCTGAAAACACTGTTCGGGTTATGTCTATGAAGTTTAATCAGTGCATGAGTAGAAGCCTTCAGAAGAAGCAGTATGGGTAAATTAAGATATTGTGGGTAATGCCACATTTTAGAATGAGCCCTAACTCTGAGGAGTAAAGACCTAAGTTGCAGAACTTTCTTAGCTTCTTACCAGCTGATTGATCTTGGGTTTGTCTTCCAAACGCACTTTCTCATCCATGTGGGGACAATAATGCTTTTCCTACTTATATGTTTTGAAGTGCAAAATAAGAAATGTGGAAGAGCTTAGGAAGACATAAATCATTATTCAGATGTGAAGTATTGTTATCTTCTGTTTGGGTATAAGAATTAAGCTTATTGATATCCAGTTGGGTCACTGTATATTTTTGTCATTTTTCCCCACTTTTTATCTTTCATATGGACTCCAGGTTTATTTTAATTAACTAATTAATTAAAAAATTAATTCCAGTGTAGTTAACATACAGTGTTGTATTAGTTTCAGGTGTACAATATAGTGATTCTACAATTCTATACATTACTCACTGCTCATCAGGATAAGTGTGCTCTTAATCCCACCACATATTTAACCCATCTCCCCACTCACCTCCCCTCTGGTAACTGTCAATTTGTTCCCTATAGTTAAGAGTCTGTTTTTGGTTTTATCTCTCTTTGTTTTCCCTTGTGTTCATTTCTTTTGTTTCTTAGTTTCCACATATGAGTGAAATCCTATGGTATTTGTCTTTCTCTGACTGACTTATTTCGGTTGGCCTTATGCTCTCTAGCTCCATCCATGTTGTTGCCAATAGCAAGATCTCATTCTTTTTTGTGGTGGAGTAATATTCCATACACACCCCTTCTTTAACCGTTCATCTATTAATGGACACTTGGGCTGCTTCTATTATATGGCTATTGTAAATAATTCTGCAATAAACAGAGGGGTGCATATATCCCTTCAAATTAGTGTTTTTATATTCTTTGGGTAAATACCCAATAGTATGATTACTGGATCATATGGTAATTCTGTTTCTCCTTTTTTGAGGAACGTTTATCATACTGTCTTCTTTCACAATGGCTGCACCAGTTTGTATTCCCACCAACATTGCACGAGGGTTCCTTTTTCTCCACATCGTCACCAACACTTGTTTCTTGTATTTTTGATTTTAGCCATTCTGACAAGTGTGAAGTGATATCTCATTTTAGTTTTGATTTACATTTCCCTGATGAGGGGTGTTGAACATTTTTTCATGTGTCCATTATCCATCTGGATGTCGTCTTTGGAGAAATGTCTGCTCATGTCTTCTGCCCATTTTTAATTGAATTATTTGGGTTTTTTGGTGTTGAGGTGTATAAGTTTTATTGTATTTTGGATACTAACCCTTTATTGGATATGTCATTTGCAAATATCTTCTCGTGTTTAGGAAGTTGTCTTTTAGTTTTGTTGGTTATTTCTTTTGTTGTGCAGAAGCTTTTTTTTTTAAATGTAATTTCAATAGTTTACTTTTGCTTTAGTTTCTCTTGACTGAGAGACATATCTGAAAAAATGTTGCTACAGCTGATGTGAGACAATTATTGCCTGTGTTCTCTTCAAGGATTTTTATAGTTTCAGGTCTCACACTTAGCTCCTTAATCCATTTTGAGTTTATTTTTGTGTATGGTGTAAGAAAGTGGTCCTGTTTCATTCTTTAATCCCATGGAGTGTCCAGTTTTCCCAGAATCATGTGTTGAAGACACTGTCTTTTTCCCATTGCTCTTTATTGCCTCTTTTGTTGAAGATTAATTGACCATATAATTGTGGGTTTACTTCTGAGCTTTCTATTTTTTTCTTTTGATCTTTGTGTCTATTTTTGTGTCAGTTTCATGCTGTTTTGTTTACTACAGCTTTGTAATATAACTTGAAGACAGGAATTTTGTGGTTCCATACAAATTTTCAGATTGTTCCAGTTCTGTGAAAAATGCTTTTGGCATTTTGATAGGGATTGCTTTAAATCTGTGGATTGCTTTGTGTATTATGGACAGTTTAACAACATTTGTTCTTCTAGGTCTATTTTAGAGTCTGTCGTAAGTTCTTTCATGTAAGGCTGAACACAAAAACTGCTGTTGTAATGTTGGTGAATAAGTTCATTCATATTTAACCATGTAACTATTCAGTGCATATTTCTTAGTGATTATTCCATGCAAGCATTTTGTTCAGGTGGTACAAAAATAAATCCAACACAAATACTGTCCTCAAGAAGATTACAGCTACAGGTAGGAAACACAGAATATATTGTTGTTGTGTCTGGGACTTAATTTTACCCTACTTACAAACTAGTAACTTCGTCTGTTGCTGTTTCATGGATGCTGGTAGAATGCATGAGATTTCTGAGACAAAGGATTTTCTTATATGCTACACAGCAAATGGCAGCATGTTTGTGTTAGTTCTCTTTACCCCAGTCTCCCCCAGTCCTAGGGAGGTGGCATGAGGTGGCAAGGTAGATACTGTACATGCAGAAGTTTTGTTCTGCGGCTGAGGGACACTGAGCTTGTGGGACCTACTGTTGTACAGTAAACACTAAGCAAACACACTGTTTGTCCTGGGGGAGATATTACTTCATCCCTGCAAGACTGCTGCAGATACAACCCTAAGACATGTTCCCAGTAAAGCACAGTTAGGGCCTTACATTCTTGGTGTACCCAGCAAGATGTGTGGGTACACGAAAGACCTACAAACGAGTGTCTCGCAATAGTCATAAAGCAGAACGTGGCAAATGATAACGCTCAGTAATTCAAGGGATTTTAGTCCTGTTCCATGTCAAACACAAAGTCCTCTGCTTTCTTTTAAAATGTTTCTGATTGTCAGCTGTTTATTGAGCTCCTACTGGTGTGTGTATCTTATGGTAGACTATAATGGTGATAAAGGACTTTAATCCCATGGAGTGTCCAGTAAGAATTCTCCCTGTCTAACAACTGAATTCAGTGAACTCTCCTCACTTGCATTTGTATTCTCTCTCATAAGCACTTTCTGGGGTCTCCGTGGATCATTTTTTAAATCATAAAACATCCATTTTTTGACAACCATTTCAGTATGAGATATCAGAAAGTCAGTATCCCCACTTAAGGTATTTTTTGGGTTTCTCTATGAATTTATATTAGGAAAAGTTGAATTCAATTTTCATCTCTTAGCACTACCTAGATTAACAAGTTTATATTAAAAGAAGTAGCATGGTGGGTTGATACTTCTTATGACCAAGCAGAGATTCAAACTGGTCTCTCTCCCAAGTCTGGTCTCATTCCATGTACACCACCTCACTATTGGAACTGCAAGACATGAGGTGGAGAATAGGGCTTCTCAGATTTTTCAGAGCGGTCTTCGTTTTGATGAGAGGGTATAGGGAACAGTGTGATCTCTCAAATATATGATGATTCCAAGAAGTTTGTTTTTAGCATTTGGAAAGTGCCTCCCAATTTGCTGTTTTGAGATCTTGATGAAGATATTGCCCTGAGGCGGTTGATAAAGAGAAAATAATTTCACGAGAGAGCAAAAAAAGAGAGATTTACTATTAAGCCAAAATACAGAGCACTGTACAGGAAAACCTTCCTTGGGAGACAACATACTCTTCAAAAGGAAAGTGAGTTTGTTTTGGCAGGGGGCCTTGGAATTCTAGTTTGCAATTTAAATCTTTGCTAAAAATTGCATTTTAAAGGCAGGTGCTTGTGTAGCACAGGTGGTTACTGTAGCAATCACTGTATTGACAGAAAAATATTATGATGGGGTATAGAGATACCAACCTAATGAAATAAAGTGAAAGGAACAAAAAAATTTATTCACCTCTCTATTTCCTCCCTCTCGTACTTCTCCAAATAATTGTAATTTAATGTTCTATTCAGAAGAACATATTTATAACAGGGCATCTCAATATTAATCTTAAACTAGAAAAATAACTTGTCATTTATTTAACCCCAGCCTGATGGGAGGGTAGATTCACTACTGAAAGTCTGTTACAAATAGCCAGGACATTCTAAGGGCACAAAATGATGGCTGTCATTTTTGTATTCAGCCCAATGATGAAGGAGCTTTTAAATGTTTGGACATTCAATCTATGTAGTGGCACGACCTGGACATACCCTTTTACTAAACACTAGCCCACTAAATCCTCTTAGAATGTTGTTTACCTCCAGATAAATCAAACATGACAATGTAGGTTAACTTCACTGATTCATTTTTCAGCCACAAATGATTAATAATTTTTACCGAATGAAAGCTACAGACTTCTTATTATACGGCGGACTACAGGGAGTGATATAATTCTTAGATGTCTTGTGAAATGTGAAGCCATTTCTCTGGAACCGATGTTCCCAGTTCTCTGCTAAGCACGGTAGCTACCTTTACTTCACTAGAGGATCATCCAGCAGGAATGACCTTATCAATTACAGTAAGTTAGCGTCTTTCCCCCAGAGTTTGAGCAAGCTGTTGTCTGCAATTTGTACTGGTGGCCCGGGACTAAGTCCGAATCCATTTCCAAGCCTAAGCATGTCACATGATGTAGCAGTGAAAGACATGTTGCTGCAGTAAGCAAAGACATAGGTCTGCGAGGAGAGGTTTTCTGGCTGGCCAGAAACCCCACACGTTGGAGAAAGCCAAAACACAAAGAAGAAAAATGAGCAGAGAAGGGAAAAAGAAGTCCTTCTTTTTACCTGGGTGGTTTCACCCTGGAAGGATTAAGTAGCAGATTTTGCCAACGTATATTTCACTTTTGTTTATTTTGGCTAGTTTCCCCTTCTCTGTTTGCTACCTACCCAAATAGCCCTGGAGTCCATTGCGGTTTTAATAAAGATTAGGAATTAAGGTCAGCAAATGTTTCTGCTACAGGTGTCTTTAAAAGTCACCTGCTACTTGGTTTGCACAGTGAGGCTTCTGCAGTCCACCTTGTAATTTTTTCCCATGTACTCTCCCTCCAACACTTTGTAAATAATATTTTCCATTTATGTCATATTTCCAGGGTGGCTGAGCTTGTGAATGGTTTTATTTCTTTGACTTTACATTCTGCCGTTCTTGAATAACTAATAGTGGTGATAACATTTTCCACATTTAGAATTGCTTTCTGGTAACCTGGAAGGAAGAGATTTCTCTGAGAGATACCGCATATATAACCTTTCTTGACATCAAGGGCACAGAAATAGTTGCTAAAATAGATGATTGATTACCTATGCTGAGCTCAGCACTTAGATTTTCGATTCGTTTCAGAAACTTCCATTAGGTTCACACCTGGAAAGTTTTGGCATTGGCCCTTAATATCTTTATCTGCTGGGATACACTTTCATATTCCTGCTTTGGGACTGGCTGCACTTGAAAAGAGCAGACTAACTAAGTTAAGGACATTTTCCCCCTAAAAATATATTAAAATCTTAATAGTAACTCTTTTGGATTTGGTTGATGTTCAGGTTGCAGCTTTAGATTAGTTCTACTTTTATCTCTACCGGTTTGACCATACATATTCTAATCCCATATGAAAGCCAACATTTCATTCTTTTATAATAAAATTATGGTTTACTGTATAGTAGTAAGAGCTCCATCCATTATGTGAGACGTAGATTATGCAGACATGGGACATAAGGATGAAATGGCTCCTCTTCAGCTGTTCTTTTCTACTGTGTAATTACATAATTAGGATGTAGACTATCCATCATACAGTTCTTTCTGTAATTCCATGGGAAAAGCTACTGAATATGGACAACAGATGATTCTTAAACCTCAATATCACAGCTGGTTTACATTTTTTACCCTAAACCCCATAAGTGGGCAGGCCATGTTACAGAACCCTTTCATGCCAAATTTCCTTTTTAAAAATTGAAACCACTTTGGCATTATCCAAGAGAAAGAGAGTATTTAAAAATAGTTGACTATTTACCTGATGTTTATAAGACCGTCCACATTGTTTTTTCAGTGAATGTTTTCCTTTCTCTAAAAGATATTCACCATATTTAATCCCCGTTGTGGCTTTTTTCATCCTCTCCCTCTCTCTTCTTTTTTGCCATTATGTGTATTTTCCACTTAACTCTTTTCTTTCTATTTAATACCTTCTCTGTTACTGTATGATGCAGAGTCAAGCTATACTTTAAAGTCTTCTAGATTCTCTGAGCAGGGTCTCATCCCAAGTTATCCTCTTTTTAGTCCCCACTGTACCTCCCATCTACCTTGTATCATTTCACCTCTCCCCAAAAGTACAAAAAATATTTTTCAGACAAAATTCAATTCAGTCACTTGTATTAGTGATTTAAAAAAACCACTACTTACCTTTAACAGAATTGGTCTTAAATAGGTTTTTAAATTATTGACATAATAATATCATCACATAAATTGAGAAAAATGGGGACTTACTTTGATGCAAGAAAGAGGCTGTGTTTCCCACTATCATAAATCTGGCCAAGTTGCCCAAAGGAAGGATGTAGTCAGTTTTCGATTCTCTTTTGTACATAATTCACAATGAGGCTTAGGCCAAGTGGGTCTCTCTGCTGCTCATTGCCTAAGTTTTTATGGCTGTAGAATGAAACTATATACCAAGAATAAAATATGTTTTCACCCCAATTCAATTCTATCAAAATAGTTTGAACGTTTATTGTGGGCGAGATACTCATCCAGGTGTGTTAGGATGGAATTGCTTATGTCATGGTTCCTTTCCCTCAAGTTGTTTATTTGTAATTGGGAAAGTAAAAAAGATGTTTATTGCAGATAAATGGAAGCACTGACATTGGAACTGAACCTTAGTCAATGGGTGTGAGTTCAAAATGCAGAGCAAGAAAACTATAGTTTAGAGGAGATTAAAGGGAGCAAAAGAGCAGAGGCAGGAAACGGAGGCCTGGGGGTAGAGGTTGGGCAAGATGAGTGATAGTGTGTGGGAGGTACAGGGCTCCCCCTGTGGAATGAGTAAGTCACAAGGGTGAAAGGTACTGCACAGGGAATATGTTCAGTGGTATTGTAATAACATTGTATGGTGACAGATGGCCGCTACCCTTGTGAGCACAGTATACTATGGAATTGTCCAGTCACTCTGCTGTACACCTGAAACTAATGTAACATTGTGTGTCAACTATTCTTCAATTAAAAAAAAAAAAAAAGAACAGAGACAAGAAGGTTCAGGGAACATTTAGAGAGCAATTAGAAATCTGATGGAATGTAAGATTAGAAAAGTAACATTTGATTTCAATTATATTTTTATTGGTACAAATGCTATTTCTTTTTTTTTCAAGTCTGTTTTGTTCCTCTTTAGAGTTTCTTATTCCTTACTCTACTGTCAAGCTTTAAATATTCTTTAGGGATATTAAACATAGAGTCTTATAACCTATCTGATAATTACAGCATCTGAAATGTTAATAGACTGGACTCTGCTAGCTGCTCCTTTAGCTTACTCTCACTCAGAAAGATTTGTTACGTGTTTTTAGGTTTTAAACTATAAGTACCTAATTTCCTTGGACCTGTATCTGTGGGAGTTTTGAGGTCTGAAATGAAATAAGTTATTCAAGAATGGATTTCCCTTCGCTCTTGAGAGCTGTGTGGTAGCATTACCGACATGAGATCACTTTAAGTAAAACTTTATTTGAAGCTTTTGACTACAAAGGTATCAGGAATTCAGACCTATAAAGCCGTGAGAAGAATCTACATGTATGTACTTCAGAAGGCAGATTTCATTCCTTCCACTTCACCAGGATCCTTATAAACAATTTTTTTCTGGCTTTCTCCTGTTTGCTTCTTGTCGTCCTTTCACTAAGTGCAGTGACGTTTAGGATCCTACCTATATGCGGCAGTTACCCATCCTCCCCTGTGGGTGAGGACCATGTTTTATCGATTGCCTCTCAGGCAGAGTGCGGCCATTACAGAGGAGCTCAAGATCATTAGGCATCAGTGGAAAACTCTGACCAATGGAGCCTTTGGTAATTGCTTACCTACCAGAATCCTCTTTTTCACTTCGCTTTAGCTTCTGGAATATTCTTTCATGTCAGCTCAGGAATAAATTTCTGCCCAAGACTATTTTTATTATTTTAATTGTTAGAGCTGGGAAGGTCATTTGGGATATTTAGTCTGCCAGACTACCAGAAATGAAAGTTAGAAAGGTAATTTTTATTTATTTATTTAAAAAAATTTTTTTTTCAACGTTTATTTATTTTTGGGACAGAGAGAGGCAGAGCATGAACGGGGGAGGGGCAGAGAGAGAGGGAGACACAGAATCGGAAACTGGCTCCAGGCTCTGAGCCATCAGCCCAGAGCCCGACGCGGGGCTCGAACTCATGGACCACGAGATCGTGACCTGGCTGAAGTTGGACGCTTAACCGACTGCGCCACCCAGGCGCCCCTAGAAAGGTAATTTTTAGACCAACATTAGAATTTTATTTTTTCTGGTTAAAAGTTTAGATAATATTTAGTAGTTCATATAAATGCAGTGGGATTTTTTGTTTTGTTTTTTATTATTTTTTTGTGTTTGTTTGCTTTTTGGGGGTGAAAGGAGATTCTTAGAACTGTTTCAGGGGGGAATTGAGTTCAGCAGTGTATTTATTATCAGAGACTCAAGACAAGTTAGACTTTGTATTATAGCTTAACTAAAAGGTACAGAAATGTGATCTGGGAGGGTGACACAGGGCATCTGGTGGAAGAAAGTCTGAGATTGAAAAGAATGTAGTTGAAAAGTTACACTTTTTTCCCCCACTGGTTAAATCACCTTGTTGGAATGTAAACTAAAGAGATATGTTATTGAAGACATTAACTATAGAGGGGTCTGGGGAGCTCTGTCAATGTAAAGTGTAACTGAAATGCTAATAAAGTGTCTGAAGGCTGTCCTCTCTTTTAAAATAAGGTTATATTCATGTGATTAGACTTTCTACACAAGAATTCCATTAACAATTTTTCTTAGTCCAGGCTTATTTGGGTAGGAGAGTCCTAACCTACCGGAGGTATGACAAATGCCAGGGAAATGTCACCTTGCTTTTTAAAGTTTTTTTTTTCTTTTTTTTTTAAGTTTATTCTTGAGAGTGAGAGAGACAGAGTGTGACCGGGGGGAGGGGCCGAGAGAGGGAGACACAGAATCAGAAGCAGGCTCCCGGCTCTGATTTGTTAGCACAGAACCCAATGTGGGGCTCAAACCCACAAACTGCGAGATTGTGACCTGAGCCGAAGTCAGATGCTCAGCCAACTAAGCCACCGAGGCACCCCTCACCTCTCTTTTTAGAATCTGGTGAAGCATCTCGCTTCTGTAGTGAATTCCAGTTGGAATTCAATAAACTGCTCTTAAGAGGCTGAACATAGATCACAAATTCACAATTAATCCATTCTTCAAATTGTAATCTTTATTTTATACAGCAATCTGAAACAAAATTTACTTTTTCTAAGCAACAAGACAACAAAGGGTACAGAAACACTAAGGGGGTAGAAGTGATTAAAATATGTGAAATAATATGTCTCATTTGTTAGTGTTCTTAAAAGTTACCAAGAAATTTGTTTTATGATGCTAGATTCTGGTGGCTTTATTTTTGCTGTAGAGAGCACGATATTTATTTACCTGTCAGTCTCCCAATTTCAAGCTCACAAGGCTGTCTTTCTGTGAGACATTCATAATTAAATTTCCCTAACAGTCTTAGAGTAATGGGTTGAGGATTAAAAATTCTTAGAATTGAAAGCTTCAGGAATAATTTCTTTAGACTCCCCCTCTCCCTGGGGTGGAGTATGGGCTTAAAGAATGGTGTTGTGGCACTATTAGGGAATCTAAGGTCAGAAACACATGGCTTCAAATCCCACTTCTCCGTTTTACCAAGTATGTGACCATAGGCAAGAGACCTTCTTCCATGAGCCTCAGCTTCTTTATAAAAATCCCAGTGAGCATGACAGTTTCATAGAGTTGTTGCATTAAGTATTTACGTCCCTAGCACAGTGTCTGATAAGCTACAGGTACTCAGCAAATAGTGACTACTGTTACAGTTATTTCTTGATTTCATGCATCTTCTCTTAGATTATCTCCAATAGTATAATCTGTTATATTTTTGTTAAGCATTTTAGGTAAAAAAAATCTGACTCCCTGAAACTTCCATTCTTTGATCCATGTTCTGCCCTATGAAACAGCAAAGGATTCATATATTTTTTCTTCTGGAGGACAAACCTTCAAGTGTTTGAAGATAGAGGTGATGGAGACAGAATTATTAATTGATCCATGTCTCTGAGATGATTGAAAGTGATGGGCTTCAGAGATTAGGTGGAGAAATAGTCCCTTTTCCATCATACCAGGAGGAAATAAAGGAGTCTCGGAAGAGGTGTAGACACGTTTGCAAATTTGCTGAAAATTCAAGGACTTCTCTTTTCTCTGTGAGATAAGGCCTTCAGCTGAAAGAGAGGGGTATCTGCAGTGGGGTTAGACATTTTAGGAGAGTAGTAGGTAGACAGCTGACCAGGGATTGTTGGGCAGCATTGAGGGCCCAACTGAGGTTGAATCCCTGATATTGATATTGTTACCAATTACTTGGTCATACTTGGAGGTATGAGTTGGTGATCTTTGAGTTGACTCAAGTTTAAAGGTTTTCCAGGTAAGTGGGACAAATCATTGATATGGCAGGAGATTTGAGGAAGATGGAAAGGAAGTGCTCAAAGTATTGGATCATGGGCTCTAAGTTGAAAGAGAAAGAAGTAAAAACAAAAGGTGGCTGATAGCTAAAGGAGCAGAGGTCTCTCTGAGTTCAGAGAGTAATGTGACATCCACTTATTGAATGGACTTTTATGAATTGGATCTTCTCCTTTTAACCAAGTTGAGTTTATTATTTTTTTGAAACAAGTTGAGTTTTAATGGGTGTGTGTGTGTGTATGTATATATGTATATATATATGTATATATATATATATATACACATATATATATGTATGTATATTTGTGCTTTTGTTTGCATGCAAATCTACTTTCTAAAAGGTAATTCCATATTATTATTTCCAGAGCCATTCATCATTTTAGCATTGAAGCTCTCTGATCTTTTTACTACCCATTTCCCCTGTTTTGCAACAATTGTGAGAATATGCTGAGAGTGCAGCTCACACAGGACTTGTGCTTGATAATGAGACTGGGGATTCTGTGCACTTCAGGGTGGTATGAGTACTAGAATACAGTGCACAAAACTGAGGTTTGCAGCGTAGTCTTGCCATTAAATTACATTCTGGTATTTTTGAAATCTTACGCACCATGATTTTGATTACACTTATTTCAACTTGCTTAAATCCATGGAACATAAAAAGACTCATTGCTCTTTAGATTTTTTTCTCTATCTTTACTAGGAAATGAGAAAAGATTATTTTT
This sequence comes from Prionailurus bengalensis, assembly GCF_016509475.1. Classification (NCBI taxonomy): domain Eukaryota; kingdom Metazoa; phylum Chordata; class Mammalia; order Carnivora; family Felidae; genus Prionailurus; species Prionailurus bengalensis. The sequence goes on from NC_057355.1 coordinate 65,514,309, forward strand.
TATAAATAGACAGCTCATACGGATTTTAGAGTAATGTGATGGTGATGAGTCAAAACAAAATGTATTTTCTCTAAACTCAGTGCTAGTTCACCAACAAAAATTTAGGAGTCATAAAAACCCACACAATTTACAAAGTAGGCATCATCTACAGTTCTAAAATGATTTCCCGGGGCGCCTGGGTGGCTCAGTCAGTTAAGTATCCGACTTTGGCTCGGGTCATGATCTCACTGTTCATTAGGTTCAAGTCCCGCGTTGGGCTGTGTGCTGATGGCTTGGAGCCTGGAGCCTGCTTTGGATTCTGTGTCTCCTTCCCTTTCTGCTCCTCCTCTACCCACACTCTGTCTCTGTCTCTCTCAAAAATAAATAAACATTAAAAAAATTTTAAATGGTTTCTCAAGAGAAAGTTGGTTGAATTGAGTCAAAGAACATGTTTTTTTTGTGAGAAAAGTGATTTCTAATTTCAACTAAATTTATTCATTCGGAAATAAATATTGCATGCCTCCGTTATGCAGGATTGGATACTTCTCAGGTGTCTCTCCTTGGCTTGTAGATGGCTGTCTTTTTGTGTCTTCACATGCTCTTCCCTTTGTGTGTCTATGCACAGATTTCCTCTTCTTATAAGGACATCAATTATGGATAAGGGCCCACCCTTATCCCTTTAATCCCGATCTCCAAATACAGTCCATTCTGAGTTAAGGAGAGGTAGAACTTCAACATTTGAATTTGGGAGAGAGAAAATTCCCAATCTATAACAGTGAACAAAGCAGATGAAATTCCTGCTCCATGAAATTTACCTTCTAGTGTAGGGGTTGGCAACCACTTTCTAAAAGGATCGTATAGTAAATATTTTAGGTTTGAAAGCCACATAGGATCTCTGTTGTTGTTGTTGATCTGAGTTTGGCTTGTGGGCCTTAGTTTAAAAATCCCTGCTCTAGAATAACAAATTAACAACTGGATATATGACATAATATCAGATGCTAATAAGTTCAGTGAACATGCATAGAGCTAGATAAGTGCATAAAGAGTGATTTAGATACAGTGGTTGGGAAGAGGTACAACATTTGAAAAGTTTCCTCTTGAACAAAGAATGAAGTATGGGCCTTCTCACTTGAATTAAGTGAAGGAACCAGTGATCCGGAGAGAATGGCATATGCAGCATGCTCATGTGGCAGCATGCGTGGGATGCTTAAGAAACAGTACCAAGGCCCCTATGGCTGGAGTGCTCCTGAACTGTATTCACGTTGTTAGTCTAAACACAACCAGTTACTTGTATTCAAGCAAATTTCCCCTAGGTAAACTTAAGGGAGGAGCAAAGCTTGGGTACTCGGAAGAATATAAAAAAATGAAAATTCAGAACTTCTTAAGTAAAAATTCTTTGAGACCTGAACTTATGCAGAATTATGTAGAATATGAACCACCAGTATTAAATCTTTTTCATAACGATGTTTTACCCCGAGGCTAACCTACTAAGGTTGTGCTGTAAGTTGCTAAGGAAGTGCTACACCAAGGAAAGGCAATTCTTTCTCTTGCCAGGAGCTGGTCACTCAGCATTTGACATGTCCTGCTTTGTCTTGGAGAGTTCAAAGTTTATTCTTCTCACTGCTACTACAGACATTTTCCCTAAGACCCTAGCTGATATTTAACATGAGCTTTTACATAATCAAATTTCTTAAAATCAGTGTTTAAAAAGTCTTAAAAGCAACTAGAAACATACTTTGGCCATTATTTCCTGAGATATCTTTTCTGTCTTTGGCTTGTCCTTGATTCCAGTTACATAAATATTGGGCTACACAAAGTTGCTCCATAGCTCCTTGATGCTGTCTTTAAATGTGTGTGTGTGTGTGTGTGTGTGTGTGTGTGTGTCTTTTTTTCTCTAAGTTTCATTTTACAAGGTTTCTATTTTGCCTTGTCTTCAAGTTCACTATTTTTTTTTAATTTTGCAGAGTTGAATCTGTAATCTGTTGTTAGTTTCATTTGCTGTATATGTTTTCATTTCAGATGTTATTTTCACTTCTAGAAGTTTGATTTTGGTCTTTTGTGTGTCTCCTTTAAATGTATATGCCTTTTTGAAATGTGAAATATTGTTATCAAATACTATTTTAATGTCCTTGTCTACTAATTTTGACATCTGTTTCAGTTTTGCATAGGCTTTGAGTAGTTGATTATGAACTATAGTTTCTTGCTTCTTTGCATGCCTGGTAAATTTTAAATGAATGCCAGACAGTGTAAGTTTTACACTTGTTGGGTGTTCGATATTTTTGTATTTCTATAAATATTGATAAGCTTTGCTATGGGATGTAGTTAAATTACTTGAAATAGTTAGATTCTTTTTTGTCCCCTGAGTCTTGCTTTTAAGGTTTTTAAGCCCACATCCACAGCAGCCGTTATTTTAGGGTTAATTTTGTCCTACTATCCTACTATTCAGACAGTACATTTCTGAGCACTCTACTTGATACCTGGTGATTTGCAAGGTTTAATACTCTACCTTGTCATAAAATGAAGTATTCCTGGTCCTGTGTGAGCTCTGGGGATTGTTCTCTCAGGTTTTTTTTTTTTAATTTTAATGAGTTAGATTCCTTAGGTCTCAGAACTGATTTATGTGGAGAAGCATTTGAGATTTTGTAGTAAGTGTATGGGTGACATGAATTATCATGTAGGTGCACCCCCTTCCCATACATTGTCCTTTTATTTTATTTTTTTTTTCAACGTTTATTTTTGGGACAGAGAGAGACAGAGCATGAACGGGGGAGGGGCAGAGAGAGAGGGAGACACAGAATCGGAAACAGGCTCCAGGCTCCGAGCCATCAGCCCAGAGCCCGACGCGGGGCACGAACCCACGGACCGCGAGATCGTGACCTGGCTGAAGTCGGACGCTTAACCGACTGCGCCACCCAGGCGCCCCTCTCTCAGGTTTTTGAAGGGTAGAATTTTTCCTGGCCTTAGGTAGTTAGTGCTTTCATATCATGCACTGATCATTTCCTGAGATCCTCTGAAGATTTGGCATGCTCTCTGTATAGCTGTCTTTTCTCTGGTACTCTGCCGTGTGTAGTCTAGTTGCTTTGAATTCTGCACACTCCCAGTTCTGTCTTCTCAACCCATGAATACTTAGTATGTAGTTCTGGTTTCCCATTTGTTGTAACTGGGTTGGAAATTTCATCCAAGTAATAAACTAGAGCAATCTTAGGGCTCATCTCATCTAATTGCCCTCTTTTGTCCTGTAATGCCTGATACACAATATCTGAAAACCATCATTTTATATATTTTGCTTGTTTCTTGCTGTTGTTGTTTCAGATAGGAGGGTCAGTCTATTCCCTATTGCAGTCTGTTTCTCCATTGTGTTGAGAATTTGAAGTTCTCCACTCTCATCATGAAAATTTTTAAGGGATAGATCATTGGGTGAATATGAGAAGTACTGGATATAGCTTTTAACTCCAGAGAAAAGGTGGTAGAGGAAATTAAGAGAGGAGGGTCAGCCTCCAACTATCTGAAACAAGTTAATGGTTGGGATTTTGTTCCTAAGAGGATGTTTACAGACACAATAGTAGATAGGAGAAAAGGTAGAATGTATTGCTCATGGAATTCTATCCTAAGAGTATAAGGGAACTTAGGACATTTGTCATCGTGGTGTTTTGGGACATCAATTATTTCTAGTCAGATTATAAATTTTATTATTTTTTTACTTTTTTGATTTGTAATTTGTAATTTTATTTTATTTATTATTATTATTTTAAGTATAATTTATTGTCAAGTTGGCTAACATACAGTGGATACAGTGTGCTCTTGGTTTTAGGGGTAGAGTCCCATGATTCATCACTTATATACAATACCCAGTGCTCATCCCAGCAAGTGCCCTCCTCAATGCCCATCACCCATTTTTCCCTCTCCCCTGCTCTCCCACCCCCCATCAACCCTCAGTTTGTTCTCTGTATTTAAAGAGTCTATTTTGGTTTGCCTCCCTCCCTGTCTGTTTGTAACTATTTTTTCTCCTTCCCTTCCCCTATGGTCTTTTGTTAAGTTTTTCAAGTTTCACATATGAGTGAAAACATATGATATCTATCTTTCTCTGACTGACTTATTTCACTTGGCATAATATCCTCCAGTTCCATCCACGTTACTGCAAATGGCAGGATTTCATTCTTTCTCATTGCCAAGTAGTATTCCATTGTAAATATAAACCACATCTTCTTTATCTATTCCAGGTTATAAATTTTAGTAGGACCTTTGTTAAACATGCAAATGAGAAATGAGTCCCTAATATGTAGTAGAATGATTTCCCCAAATCACACTAAAAATATAGAATAAAATATACTCCATAAACTCTTACAAATAACAAGAGGAGATAACTGTCTACATGATGATGAATGAAGTCAGCTAGACTCACTCACTAGTCAAGGAAGTCATTCTCACACTACAATTTTTGGCAAAACTATTTCTATATGCCACATATCTTTGGGGCTGCTTACCAGTAGTTGAAGCCTTGAATGCTAAATGTATGAATGTCAAGGTTTTCTATTGTTTTGGGCTGCTGTTTCCTGGATGTCTTAAGATATGGAGGTTTGGTAGGAAATTGAAAGGAAGGAAGGAAGGAAGGAAGGAAGGAAGGAAGGAAAGGAAGGAAGGAAACCAAAAACTTTAAGCCAGTTTTTTTTTAATTTACTCTTGGTGGATTTAATATTACCCTGGGAATGCAAATTTGTAATTAGAACACAGGATGACACCAAAGTGCCCCTGTCCTCTGAAGGGCCAAGCAGTGTTTATCACTGCACTGCTTTACTATGTTCTGGAAAGAGTTAGCCAACCCATCATCTCTTTATATCCTCTTTAATTCTTAGATCTTAAGTGTTACTAGTCCAGGAAATAGGTGCCATAAATCATCTTTAGTGGTTGGCCTTCTAGTTCATTGAAATAAGCTTCTTAAAGATGGTCTTTAAAATAGTTCTAAATTGAGGGAAAGCACATGGCTGTGTGTTTCAGACCTGGGATGCTGTTCAAGGCATATGAGTTGGCATGGAAGAGAGAAATGAGAGAGTAGTTGGCTGAGAGATTTATTTAGACTGCATGTAGGGGAAATGTGATGAAATAAGATTTACGTTTTGAGGGTCTGCATAGTTTCTGGCTATTGGATTCCTACTCTCTGAAATTGGGACCATTTAAGCCTCACTTGAAAGTTAAACTCATCCTATCCTCCAGGACCAATTTGAACAGAGCTGTATTCTCAACCATGACACATAAATACATATTGGCAATAAATATTTCTGTAAAGTCTTATTTATGTCTTACCCATGATAAAAACCATCACAAATGGTTGACATCAGAGTTCAACTCAGGTTATTTTAGAATTTGGCTATTCAGAATTAAACGTTGGTTAGAAAATCTGAGAAAAAATTGGGGTGGTTTTGCTAATCATTTCTATTTATAAAACTACTGTTATTGATATAACTTTTCAGAATCCTACCTCCCCCCCTCCCCTTTGAGCTAATGCTTTGGAGCTTTAGTTAAAATTGAGGAAGTCTCTTTTCTTTTTGTTTAGCATTGAACTTACACACATGTATGATTCAGTTCAGTAGGTATTTATTTTACAACTACTATGCTTATAGTGGCTTATAACTGCTGTGGGTAGGCATAAAAAGAAATAAAACCCAGCTCCTGCCATGCAGGAAAGGTGAATTGTGAGCCAAAATACACCTGTTCAGTGACAGATAAGTAGGTTACTGGAGGCAGAGGCAGGTCATGATGGAATGTCAAATGAAGAGAGTGTTTCTGAGTGAAGAATTATGGAAACTAACCATGGATGGGGTTAGCATTTCACTGGGACTTGGAGGATAGTTTGATTTTGAAAGCTAGCCCAAAAGTTCTGGGGAGAATAGAGGCTGGGAACATGTTCATATAGTAGAGAATGGGGTCAGGGAGTCAGAAGAAAATGTACACTATATACAATATTAATTTGCACAATTTTACCACAAATTTTAGCTGAGTTTATATAAATTCCGGAATGTGCATACTCCTTTTTATTGGTCCTGGATCTTGAAAAAGAAATTACTCATCTCCCATTCCTGACAGGGACTTAAATTTGTGCAAGTGTGCTAGCTCGTGTTTTCCAATACAAGCTGGTATTCAGCCTAGTGCAGTACATAATAGATCAGTAAGCAACTATTTATTAAAGGAACATAAAGTTCCCAAGCATCTGAAATGTAGGGTAAAGCATGAAACATTGGGGCAAGGATTCAGTTTACTTAAGACCTGGTTTTGTTTTGTTGTAATAAACTTCTGCCTGGAGTCCTGAAGATAGAATTGTGCTGCTTTATGCTGAGTATTTGCTTGGGACTCTTATTATATGCCTACATCAAAGGACCACGCCCTGAGCTGTGTTAGCACCTCATTAACGCTCTCTATACAATACTCTCAGGTATTGAGCTTATCACATCACGTTTGCTCCCTACACTTGGGCATAACTTATACCTCATCCTGAGTTAAATGAGTCTTTGTTTTCTTTGGAATTTTATGTTTGGGAAGGGAAGGAGGAAAAGGAAGAGGCAGAATAGTAAGTGGTATAAAAGGGTAATGCAATTTGTTTCTTATTTGATCATTCTGTATCTAAATGAGAACATTGTTTTTAAATGCACAGTATTGATTTATCGTAGGCATTTTTTTTTTAAAAAGGAACATAAGATTAAATGTCTAGTCAGTTGATGGCTAAATTTAAGGAATCTGCAGGTATAAGAGCAATTGTTTTTAAGACATTACCAATTCTTTTCACTTTTCCTTTCTTGGAATGCTGATTAGCCATAATGGATAAATAATGATTATGGATGGAGATTTACATAACAGATGAATCTGTTTATAAACTATGCTGAGCTTCCGACCATCCTGCCAACCTTTTTAGAAATCCATTCAAACTATTTATTGGTGTCTACAGCTCCCAAATAGCTTCTCCTAATTACAAGTATTTAAACATAAATGAAAGTGGAAGTTTAGAATTGATGCAGTGGGCTATTCTAATAAAATTTCGAATTGGCAGGAAGACCCAGCTCTACTCCCGCTGCATGCTAATTTTCCCCCCTATTTTGTAATCAACAAAATTTGTTCATATAAATGGCAACAGATCCCAACTGGGGGTGGTGGGAGGCGGAAAGGAGTGAATTTTTGACCTTCACAGATGAGATCTTTTTCAGTCTTCTCCACTGAGATACATATGAAAATGCAAAACCGTAAACGATATGTTTTTTCCTCTATCGATTTGGTCACTTGGTAAAAGGGGGATGGCAATCAGAGGAACGCACAGCCCCCCATGTTCTGATCTTTCTGAGGTTGCAATAGAGAGGTTATACATTTCATTTGAGCTGACAGGAATTTGAAATGTTATAGATAGGTTTCCTGAGCTCACCCATTATTTACCGTTTGACTGTAATGTCAGTTTCTTTCTGCTTCTTCAATATTGTTTGCACTTTACCTTTGTGAAAAGGGCCTTGATTGAGCCATGCAAGGGGAGATATTTCTATCTTTCTGCAAGATCAATGAAGATGTGTTTACAGGTCCCCTGCACAGTGTACACACCACAATAATGGATTTTAGTCCGTGTTGACTGAAAGCTCTTTTTCTTTGTTACTTGTCAATCTTGTATCTATTACTTGATTGCAACATAAAAGGCTATTTGGGCAAACATTGAAACAACAACGGTATCAGGTGAACTGAAGTGGTTACCTGAACCAAATGTATGCAGCCCTTAGCCAGACAAGGCACTTACAACTTGAAAGCAGGCAAGAGTTTGCTTCTTCATTTAGGAAGAACTTCATGGTTATACTCATCTGAATTTTTTCCCCCTCCTTTAGAGGTTTTAATGAATGCACAGTTGTGATAGCAAGGGGTTCCAGCCTCACTTTAAATCAGAGAATTCTATGCATAATAATAGGTCTGTTATTATTTCTTGAGGGAGAGGCCTGGATTCCCAGAAGGAAAAGTTCCACACACTCATCAAGATCACTTCTTCTTTGTGATGAAGGCTGGTTTTTGAGCTTATAAAGAAAATAAGGACTATCCCAACTCCACATACATGTATGACTACTTAGAAAATGATGCTGAGATTAAGGATGAAAAATTTTTTCTTTATGATCATTTCATTGACAGATACATTACACTAAATTAGATACTTTTCTCTTAATCATTTAACCCCTAGAGCAGTTAAAGTTTTGGCCCATTCTGTATTGTCTTGAAGATGGCTGAGGGTATCTCAGTCAGTACTGACTCCATGTCCTAGGCTCAGATTATAATGATTCTTAGGTTAAAACAAGCATTAAGGTGGCCCATATGGTGAAGATGATTATATATGGGGAAACTTTTTCGAGGAAACCATTTCCTCATCACGTTTTTTTTTTTTGTAAAAATACCTAGTACCACTTGCCACTCATCTGGGGAATCATGGCCAGTGGGTTTAACAGGAAATTCTTTGAGAATAGATAACATGGCGAATCCTGCAGCCCAAGTACAGACTGTAAAAAGTAATGGGAATAAATTTTACTGCTACATGCATGTATCTTCACTATAGGAGATACTTTAAAAAGGTTTGTATAAATTAAATCTTAGTAAATAGAATTGTGCTTTAAAGGAGACAGGGAACCCACCATTAGAGAAAAGTTGCATTTAATCTAGTTTTTGTGTTAAGAGCCTCTTTTGTAATACATATAGTCAACCATTAACTGTTTTATAAAGTCTGTATTTCTCTAGAGCAGATGAAGTACAATTAAATACACAAATACTCTCCCTTGAAAAAATCTGTGCTGATTTTTGCACTTTAGAATTTTTGAGTGTGATGGTACCCTTAGTTTTCAGACAAATTGAGATTTGGGGCAATTAAATGATATATTCAAGTACCTCTCGTAAGCCAGGTTTCTAGATTCCTACTCTAGTACAGTTCTTCCCCTCTGTTCACTCTGAGGAGGTGGCAAAGGCAGCCCATTTGGGGTGACATGGGTCTACCAGGACAAAGTACCATGAACTGGGTGGCTTACACAGAAGAAATGTATTGTCTCATAGTTCTGAAGGCTGGAAGTCTGAGGTCCTCATGTCCCCAGGATTGGTTCCTTCTGAGGGCTGTGAGGGAGAATCTGTTCTATGCCTCCCTCCTCTTCTGGTGTTTTGCTGGCCATCTTTGTCATACCTTGGCTGATAGATGCTTCACCCCACTTCTGCCTTGGTGTTCTTCTGGTGTTCTCTGTGTGTCTTCAAATTTTCTTCTTCTATAAGGACACCAGTCGTATTGGATTAGGGCTCACCTTTATGACCTTATTTGAACTTGATTACCTTTGCAAACATTTGTAAATAAAGTCACATTCTGAGATACTGGGAGTTAGGTCTTCAACATATGAATTTGGAGTGGGGAATACTGTTTAACCCAGAAGAGGGGCTTTTAATTTCCTTTAATTCTCAGTCACATAAGTGTCATTATTTTAGAAGGCATTGAAGGGAGAAAGAAGGAAGGCAAAATTTTACTGAACAAACAAAGAAATAAGAGTATGATCCTGACCTTATTTCTTCTTCACAATTGTAAACTAACAGACTGAACAGCAATCAAATGGAGTAAACAATATCATAATTACAACTAATTCTTAGCAGTTAATCAATGGCTCCCTAAGATTCTATTTTGGACAATATTTTATCCTCCTAACTTGAATTAATCTACCTATTTCCTCATAATAAAACTGCGATCAAAGCAGTTGTTAATAATCAACGCTTTTTGCAGATCCAGTCAACTTCAAAAATTAGCAGGATTTAAGATTTAATAAAAAAATAATGCGCATGCATCTCCTGAAAAATTCTCTGATTAGCCACTTTCAGTAGATTCTTGTTCCTTTATCAATTTCTTAAAGTTTTTGTTTACTGTAGTCATTCTTAGCTGTCAAGGCCCCTGATTATGAACAAGAGTTGTGTCTGATGTATGCTCTCACATATGGACCCAGGTTCTGGGGGGAGATTTTATCCCTGGCAAATGTTCCTGTTGAGAATCTAAGTAATTACACCTGCCGTGGAACTTAACACAGGGAAGGGTGGGTCTAGGCAAGAATAGAAGAGTTGATATGGAATGGTGAAGATTAATAAAGAGGTGCTTACTAATTTTATTTTCAACTGAAGCTGCCTAAGCGTGATGTTTTGTATTTCACCACATGAATAAAACAAAGAAATGTGGCTGACAGACAGAAAAAAATTCTAACTATAGTTTCAAGTTACCCATGTAAGACTTTAAAAAACCTTCAGCTTGGGGTGCCTGGGTGGCTCAGTTAAGCATCTGACTCTTGACTTCAGCCCAGGTCATGATCTCATGGTTCATGAGTTTGAGCCCTGCATTGGGCTCTGTGGTGACAGCATGAAGCCTGCTTGGGAATCTCTCTATCCCTCTCTTTCTGTCCCTCCCCCACTGACTCTGTCTTTCTCTCTTTCAAAATAGATACATAAAAACTTTTTTTAAAAAAGCCTTTAATTTTTTGAGGATGACGGGGACACACAGATCAGTCCTTTTCTGAGGGGAACCACGAGATTGTTGTAGGGCATGCTTCTCAAGCTTGTATGTGCATGACACCTTTCCCCACCATATATATGCAGTTCCCAATAATGTTTTGTGAATAACAGATGCCATAGTAAAAAAAACAAAAACAAAAAACAATGCATCTCCTTAGATTGGCAGTCTTACTAGACATCAGAGGTAGGTGTCCTGATTTTTTAAACTCTTTAAAAAGTTTTATTACATGCATGCAAAAGTAGAAGACCAATGAAGACAGCATTTATGTAGTGGATAAATATATGGTACTTCTATGTTTTGTGGGTTTGTGGTGCTTTACTGTTACAGAATTGTCCTCATGAATAGGATGATACACTATGGTAGAAAGAGACTAGGCTGAAGTGATTGGCTTATACCATGAAGGCTTGTCTGCCAAAGTAACACATATTTGAGTGTAAATATGTGATTTTTTTCATCACGCTTACAGAGATCCAAACAGTTAATTATATATATGTTCCTTGATTAGTGAAAACTGAGTTAATCCCATTGCAAAGCAGCATTAAAGAAGCACTTTGATTACATGAAACATCACTGGTTCCTACAATTCTGTTCATATTCTTTATGCGATTGCAGTCACCAATCAATCAAATATTTGCTTATAAAACTGTGAGCATGAGTATCATCTTATTTAGGTTCTTCCTTAAGCCTACCTGAAGACAAATATTTGAGTGTAAGTGGCTTAGTTAGGAGGTAATCCTGGAGACATTGCTAGGAAGTGGAGAAGTGAGTCAAGGAAATGAAGGAAACTAATAAAGGGAAAGAGTATTATCAAGCCAATTATCAAATGTGGAAAACTGGGACTCTGTCCCACTAGGAATTCTGGAATGCATTATAGATCACATCTCAGAGTCAGCATGAATTGAGAGGCCAAAAAAGTAGAATATTTAACTAACTTCTATCTGTCATGTTTGACAGAGGCACTTACAGATGGTCTTGCTCCCTCAGTGAGTGTGCTCCTAAAGTCAGAAAAAAGAGCTCAGGCAGAGAGTTGCAGGTGTTTCCGGTAAGCAGTCTTTAGTGTATAGAGATGAATACCCAGAGGGCGGAGAAGGGAGGGGATCCACAGCATCTACTAGAGTTACTTTCCCAGTAAACAGCAACAAAAATTTGCTTGAAGTCTCTTTCAAAGGCAATTTCAGAATTATTCCTCAAAGTGGAACTCACATAATGGAAACATTTTATGATACTCTATGTTGTAGATCTGGTCAAATGTGTTTTGGATCACAAAGAAACAGGCATACTGAAAGAGTTGGCCTTACTGAGTGCTCAAATGATGTAGTTCATTGTGGTCCTAGTATAGTCCCCAGCAACTGTTTAAAAAACTGAGGTTAATCTGGTCTTTAATATGAGCCAAGAAAGCTTATATTAATGTTCATCCTTAAGCTCTATTTTATGATGATGGCATGTATGAAAATACGCTAATTAGAAAAGTGTTCGAGTTACAAGCGGTGGAAAAGTGCTCAGCCAATAAGCATTTTCACAATCATGGTGTTGACTGGGAAAAACCAAGTGCAACTGAGCCAGATGGGGCAAAATCCAAGATATGAAAAACTTGCCTTGGAGGTCCTGCTGCTCTCTCCCCAAGGACAGCCGTCAGAGTTCAGTCAGAACACCAAGCCAAAGGTTGGCCTTTTGATTTTCTAGGTGTGTATAATGATACACTAAAAGGTAAGATTTGTTTAAAGAAAGAGCTTGAATGACTTTCTTTTTTGAAAAATTTGTTATATAAGCCCTCACAGTTGGATCTCACTGTTACTGTGGTCCAAAGAACACAGTGACAGCAAGCAATTTCCAAAGAATATTTCTTGTGTTTATTGAACAAAATGAAGGAATGCAATATAGTATTTTTTGTTTCTTTCTCATATACTACCTCATAAACTATACTTCTTTTTCTGGCTCCCCCAAATTTCTAGAGGTTTCCTTCCAGAACTCACCATAGAAACACATGTCTTCTTTCCTCTCCATTAGGGAATAAGGAATCCCTTCAAGGGCAGAAGGGAGTAAAAAGAGGTAAAGCAAAGTTAGAAATTGTACTAATGAACAGCGAAAGAAGAAAGACTAAAAACAGTAATATATAAAACACGTTTATCCCTTCAAATTTGTAATGAAAAAGTGACTTTGAAAGTGTGTTCTTCTAGGGGCGCCTGGGTAGTTCATTTGGTTAAGCATCCAGCTATGGCTCAGGTCATGATCTCGTGGTTCATGCGTTCAAGCCCCAGGTCGGTTCTTCGCTGACAGCTCAGAGCCTGGAGCCTGTTTGGATTCTCTCTCGCTCTCGCCCTCTCCCTCTCCCTCTCCCTCTCCCTCTCCCTCTCCCTCTCCCTCTCCCTCTGCCCCTCCCCTGCTCATGCTCTGTCTCTCAAAAATAAATTTAAAACTTTTAAAAAAAATAAAAAAGAAAGAAAGTGTGTTCCTCTCAATAAATGGATGTAATGTAGCATAAAGGTTACAGTGTGAGCTTTGGAGAGCCTGAGTTAGAATTCTGTATCTATGTGTGATACATTCATTTTTTTTTCTAACATAAAATGAAGGTAATTATAATACCTACCAAATGGAGTTGCTTAATGTATTAAGTAGGTAATCCACGTAAAGCAATTACACATCACTGCCTCATAGTAAATATAACATAAATGTTAGCTGCCATTATCATTCTTTTTATTACATTGGCTTAGCATGGAGAATGTGCTAGAGAAGGTAGCTTCTGTGTGTGTGTGTGTGTGTGTTAAACTGGAGAAAATAAGACATCATAGTAAAGGATTAAAACCTGGAGAGAATGCATTTTTCACCTTTATGATAAAAAGTAGCTCACCACATTGACTTATTTTGCTGACTCTCTTAATCAGCATAGATATGGTAGGACTCTAAATGATTTCATGTTACTTGACATGATCAAATAGACATTAAAATCAGAGTTGAATGAAGAAAGTTGATGTAGCAACTATGAGTTCTATGAGATGTAATTCATTTAGATCTGATGAAAATTTCAGAATTAGCATCAATTACAGAACATAGTTACAAGTATTTTTCCTCATTGGAAAAAAGACCTTTGATAAGTATTTTCTTGATATAGAAAGGAATGTGCCACAGAAATCTCAATTTCATAATTAGGAACATATCCTAAATTAAAAATATTATATTATGAAGTGTTAATAATATGTATATGATGGTAAGAGTGTAAATTCACATTTATTTATTTTTGAAATAAAACATCAGTCTTCAAAGAAACTTCTAAGTTTTGGTTAGTCACTGTGTTTTATACCTCTAACTCTTCTTTCTCCTACCTGAGGGTGTGTGTGGGGAAACTACATATAGTGGTATTTGAACATTTGGTGGGAAAATTATGTGAATACATGATTCTGGTGCTCCTTGGTCATACTTGATCTGAATGAGTTTCAAGTCAACATGCAAATCAGAGTGCTCTTTTTCTGACAAATATGTGTATTTGTATCTGAGGTAGTAGAACCTCAGAACTTGGGATCAGTTCCTTTGTACCTTTTATCATCAGACCATGAAGATGTAATATGTTTTCATAAAGGCCTAAATACAGAAAACATACATCAATTTGGGAAAAGTGGTGTTGCAGGGAGCATGACATGCACAGCCAGAACTTAGACAGATTGCTGGAATTTATTGCAAGCAACCAGAAGGTAAAGAATTAACAGCTGATTGCAATGACCTCTCTCCACATAAATATCAGGATAAAGATTTGCCTCCTAATGGGAAGTTCATGTATCACAGCAACAAATCCCCCGGATGCCTCTAAAGCAGTGAATGGCCAAAAAAAAAAAAAAAAAAATTATTATTTCATAAAATATAAAGAAGATCAAAAATTTGTAAAGTACATTACTTTAAGACATAGTACAGAAATTTAGTGTTAATTTGGCATTATTGGGGGGAGTTATGGTGAAGACTGGCAGGATTTAAATAACTTATATTTTTAAGAGGGGTAATCTAGGCCAAAGATAGTGTTAGAGTATTTGAGTAAATTTCTGGTTGAATCATCCATAATGCCTAATGAGAGAAGTTTTGCACGTAGGACACATTTAACCCATTTCCAGCTTAGTACTGTGGAGGATTCCAAACTCCTGCATTGCTCACGAAAGTACTGGAGACCTTGCAGGTTATCTTTTTTCCCAGTATGGGAAGTTTATGTTGTAGTCTTAAACTGCTCATAACATGACCAAGTATGTTTTTTCAGGTTGGTTGTTCTAGGTAAAAAATGGTAAATTCACTTAAAGTTAAAATTGTCATTTGTCCTAGAAAAGACTATCTTTGGAATTGATGTGTACCAGGATGGAAAATGAAAGTAGATTCCAACCCCCGCAAGTATTGGAGTAACGTTAAATCAAAAATGAAAACATGAAATGTCTGTTGTTCATTGTTAAAGATATGAAAATAATGCAGATAGTGAAGCGATTGGCATGATAAGTGGCATGTGCCATTGTCATTTGTTAATATTTTTGGTTGAATGAAAATTCTTGCATTATAACAAAAATAATTATAAGCTTCATCTGTTTGGCTTATTCAAAATGAAGAACTTTGTATTAAAAATAGTAGGGTGGTTTTTTGTTTTTCCTTATTTGTTATATATTCATTGATTACAGGGATAGAGAGAAAGTAAGAAAAGAAATAATATAAAGCTTAAAATACAATTATCCCATGTGGCTTTACTTAGTTTTCTGAAATAATAACAGAATTACAATTTTATCCACCCCTTTGATAAACAAAATATCATGTCAATACTGATTGGCTGTTGGATGGAGCCCTCCACTCTTTTTTTCTTTCCTTCTAAAATTGATGTAAGATTTTCTAGAACATTTTGAGTATGTCAAAGAGGTAAAGAATCAACAAGTCAATATTTATTTATTTATTTATTTAAATATTTATTTTTTTGTGAAGGGGCAGGGGCAGAGAGAGGGAGAGAGAATCCCTAGCGAGCTCTATGCTGTCAACATGAAGCCTGACGTGGAGCTTGATCTCACAAACCGTGAGATCATGATCTAAGCGGAAATCAAGAGTCATGGGGTTTAGTGACTGAGCCACCCAGGCACCCTGGTTACTATTTCATTTCTCCTTTTTGTTAGTAATAATTGCATGGCAGATAATTTGAGTGTGTGATAAAAATTAGTCTTATAGAATGGTGTACTCTTTTTAAAAAAATTTTTTTTTCAACGTTTATTTATTTTTGGGACAGAGAGAGACACAGCATGAATGGGGGAGGGTCAGAGAGAGAGGGAGACACAGAATCGGAAACAGGCTCCAGGCTCTGAGCCATCAGCCCAGAGCCTGACGCGGGGCTCGAACTCACGGACGGCGAGATCGTGACCTGGCTGAAGTCGGACGCCCAACCGACTGTGCCACCCAGGCGCCCCGGTGTACTCTTATAGAATGTTGTAGAGTGGTGTACAAGGAGCCTCAGCATCTAGTTGAACACTTAAAAAAACTAGTCAGTGGTACACTAAAGAGGAATAATATTCTGTTTCCATTTTTGGTTGTATATATTCTTAGTAAGCAATTTGCATATAAACTGGGGATCATTAGTAGTCATGAACAAAGTAAATAATTTTACATATATTTGTTTCTTAGCATCAACTATTTTATTAAAGTGGATACTCTATGCCTAATACTAAGCATAGTATGAGAGATTTTTAAAATAATTTTATAAGATATGAGTTTTTTACCTTATTTTTTGTGTGAAAAGGTATATACATAAACTTTTTAATAGAAAAAGCTTATAAACTCTCTCAGTGTTTGTTTATAATACTTGGATTTTTTCATTCATATACATGTTATCAAATGTATATGATACATTTGATCATATTATATATATTATGTTTATGTGTTTGTTCTGATAGCAAATATTCATTGAGTGCCTGCCCTGTGCATGTTCTGTGCTAGGTTGTGGATACAGTAGTGAACAAAAAGGTAAAGTCCCTTATCCTCAAATGGCTTACCTTTTAGCATTATAGAATAGGGTCAAGGAAGCTCATTTGGGGTGACATTTTCAAAATGACTTGAAGGAAAAAAGGAAGTGAAATATGAATTGTGAAGAATTGGAGATGAACAAAGCCTCAAGGTGAAAATTAGCTTGGGGTGTAAGAAACAAGATAACCAAAGGAAAATTGATAGGAAATTGGGATAGAGATGGTATGGTCTTTGGGTTTTATTCTAGGTATGAGAAAACATAGAACAGGGTGAAATAATCTAAGTATTCTTTTTTTTTTTAACGTTTAGTTTTGAGACAGAGAGTGACAGAGCATGAACGGAGGAGGGTCAGAGTGAGAGAGGGAGACACAGAATCTGAAACAGGCTCCAGGTTCTGAGCTGTCAGCACAGAGCCCGATGCGGGGCTTGAACTCACGAACCACAAGATCATGACCTGAGCCGAAGTCAGACACTTGACCGACTGAGCCACCCAGGTGCCCCCCTTTTATTTTTTTTAAATTTTATTTATTTATTTATTTATTTATTTATTTATTTAGTAAGTATTCTTAAAAGATTAATCTAGCTGGTATGTGGAGAATAATATATGAGGGAAGGGTAAAAATAATAATTCAGGAGAGAGAGACAACAATTATAGGAGAAAAGTCCCAGAGTAGGTGAGAGGGGATGGGACCTACTACACAGTGGTTGTGTGTGGGGCCTTGGCATTAGAGGGAGCACACAGACTGCAAACCTACTAAAACAGGAGGCTAAGTGGGGTATTTAGGCAGATTCAGGTAGGGAGCTGAATTTGATGGTGGGGGGCACATGAAAATTTTCTTCTCATTCTTTACATTTTTTCAGTGAAATAAGGAACAACCTAATTAGCTGAATATGAGGAGGAGTGGTGTTGAGGTTTTAAAGGAGAAAAAATAATAAATTCATCCAAAGAATGGGGCAGTGAATCAACTAGGTATACATAAACATGTGTAGATTTATATATCTAAGATATATGAATATATAATATATATGGGTATTATATATGATACATAAATATATAAATATAATATATAAATTTGGAGATATATATCCAAACATGTATAATAAATATCTAAGCATGTATAATCTACATTTATATATATGTGTATAATCTAAGCTTATCTGCACGTATACATATATATACACACACATATATATATACATATATGTATACATACATACACATGTAAGATTAGGTTATATATAATTTATATAATTACATAACATATAATTATATATATATTTACATATATATGCAAAAGCACATTTTAGATTGGTTAATCTTGAAGGTAAAGTCTAAATTGTGATGTCTAAGAGCCAATATATTCTTCTCAGGTCCTGATGAGCTATGCTTATTTGCATTGTATACTATTTCTGACATTGTTTTTCACTGTTGATCAAGTCATTGAAATAATCTGCTAAACAAAATAAAGGTTATGTAAAGAAAAAGCAATATTTCATAAACCAAAACACTTAGCATAGGCAGTCTTTGATTCTGGAAGTATGCTGAGAAACCATATTTCTGGCTTCACATGATGTGCCATTTGTTACTGTCATGAAATCAAGTGACTGAGGTAAAGAGAAGAAAAGGACAGTACAGTCACTGAGAACATTATATCAGAATGTACTATATTCACTCTGCTCTAAATGTCTCTTTATAAACTATTCTTCATTTTTTCACTTTTCAGGAAGAAACAAATCTTCAGAAGAACAGTAGTTACACTTGGCATGTGTTAGATTCACTGTTCAATGCTTTTCTAAGAAGCTTGAGACCTATGGCACAAATCTTGGTTATTTTGGGTTTTAGAAAGTACTGTCAGGTCAAGGACATTAGTAAATAGTGGTGTAATGAGACAATGTTAAATGGATTAATAATGTAGGGTTTTGGTGAGCGTTAAATTTGATAAACTATGTAAGGCCTATGCTGCCAGGTACATACCAAGTACTTCAAAGCCACATTTATTGTTATCATCATCATTATTGTTCTTAAAATTTGCTGGTATGAAAACATCTGGATAAATGTCATGAGGTTTATTTTGTATATAAATTTATCTCCTAAGATATAGCCAGGCTAGCTTTATTTATTGTTACATATTGAAGCACATGGTGAGGTTTTAGGTGTAGACTCATAACCTGTATGAATAAGCCATATCTTAGAAGGTCTTGCAAGCCAGGATAATGAGTTGGGAGTTTAACTGGCAGGGAATGGGTAGCCAAAAGGTGGTAACACAACAATGACAGGGTAGATTTATCTGAAATTATTGGCTTTCTGCAACATGGCCGATTGAGTAGGCACGGCACCACATTCCATTCAAAACATTCAGAAATTCTGGGTAAAATAATACAGCAGTGAAATATTTAAAATGCTTAACCAGGCTCAAAAGAAAATGAAATCTTCATGTACCAGAGATGAGGGGGAAATTCAAAGATAAATTGTCTCCCATGAGGATCATTTCACAACTGGCAGTGCACAGGACTCACCTGAGGAAAGTAATCTCCATTGATGCTGAGTTCACAAGTGAAATACAGCATAGTATCCAGCAAACATACAGAAAAATTGGAGTTCTATAAACTTGTGATAAGGGAGCAATCTAGAAAAAGACTATTACAATTAATGTTTAAAATAATTTAAAAAGGGATAAAAATCTTCATTGAAAAAGGATACTATGAAAAAGATCAGGGGGGTGCCTGGTTGGCTCTTTTGGTAGAACATGTCACTCTTGATCTCCTGGTTGTAAGTTGGAGCCTCACGTTGGGTATAGAGATTACTGAAAAATAAAATATTTAAAAAAGGGAAAAAAGAAAATATCAGATTTGAAAGAGATTCAAATAAAACCTTCTAGTATTTAATATACACATATTGATTAAAAACTCAAAAGATGGTTTCATGAGAAATTTAGATACAATCAAAGAGAGAATTAATAAACTTGAAAAAAATCTAAGAAAATTTTATGGAATGCAGCCTGTAATTAAATGATTATAAGTAAGGATATTAAGAGACATTGAGAACAGTTTCAAAAAGTATGAAAATTCTTAATGAAATTCAGAGGAGAAAATAGAGAAAATGGGACACAGAAAAGAACATGATTTCTCTAGTTAAAGAACCAAAAAGGATCCCAAGTCAGATAAATTAAAAAAAATTGGAGGGGTGCCTGGGTGGCTCAGTCGGTTAAGCATCCAACTTAGGCTCAGGTCATGATCTCGCAGGTTGTAACTTCAAGCCTGGCGTTGGGCTCTGTGCTGACAGCTCAGAGCCTGGAGACTGCTTTGGATTCTGTGTCTCCCTCTCTTTCTGCCCCTCCCTGCTCACGCTCTGTCTCTGTCTCTGTCTCTCTCTCTCTCTCTCTCTGTCTCTGTCTCTCAAAAATAAATAAACATTAAATTAAAAAGAAATTGGTAATAGAGATAACAGGAAACAAAGGGGAAATATATGTGGATACATATATATGCACATATATTCCAGAGTAATAAGTGAGATTACCTACAAAGCATCAACAGAGTAAAAGAGCAGTAATATATTTCATATCAGGTAAAAATGAGAACAGAAAATAATGTACTGAATTTAAGAGTGCTATGGAAAAGTAATCTTTGAACTGGAGATCCATACTTAATTAATTCAATCAAGAATAAGGCAAAATGGGTATTTTTAATATAAATACTAAAAGGTTTATTTTTCAGTGACTTAGAAAGGAAATGATTTTCAGGGACATACATGAGGAAGAAGAAAATTCATTTCAGAAAAAAAGAGTAGAATGCAAGAAATAAAGTGAGAGTAAATTAACAAAGTGTGGAAAAATAAAAATAGCATCAATAGGATGATTATTCATGGATGTTGAAAATAGGTGGCATTGAATAATGGGAAATAATTATATGGAGGAAAGAGTGGTGATTGGAGTTAAAGTGGTTTAGGATTTATTTGGGGGCCCCTGGGTGGCTCAGTCCATTAACCATCTGACTCGATTTTGGCTCTCAGTTCATGAGATTGAGCCCCACATCAGACTCTGTGCTGCAGTGCAGGACCTGCTTGGGATATTCTCTCTCTCTCTCTGTCTCTCTCTCTCTCTCTCTCTCTCTCTCAAAATACATAAATAAAAACTAAAAAAATTATTTATTTGGAAGGAGAGTATAGAACAATATTGGTAAATTAAATATGCATGTTGTAATGATAATAACCGTAAAATAGAAAGGAAACTAGTAGCATTTAAACAAGGAAAGAGAAAAAATAAGCAAAGTATATTTGTTCAGTGAAAACTAAGAAAAAAGTAAGATTTAAAAAGCAATAAATAGGAAATATAGAAAAAAAGAATAAAAGTCTATGCTGAAAATGTAGGTAAATTAAACCACCTTCCTAAAAGTGAGAGGTTCTGGTATTGAATAAAAATACATCAAATCAAGAAACATACACCTAAAACAGATTAACACAGAAAAATTGAAAGTAAAACATGAAAAAAATTATATGATTACTCACCTAAAGAAAGTTGTTATGTAGCAAGATCAGTGTCAGACATCTTATATAGTAAGGCAAAAAAGTATAAAGAGAGTCATGACTTAAAACTTCTCCCTACAACGACATCAGTGGGAAGGTATAATAATTCTTGAACATTCATGCCTGTAATAATAAGACCTCAAAATATAGAAATCAAAAATTAATAACTATCTGGAGATGTGGACAAACCCTCCATCATAGTAGAAGTTCATAGGACATTGCTCAACAGAAACTGGTGGATAACAAACAGAAGAATTTAAGGATATGGAAGAGGTGAATTACACAAATATCAAGCTTAGTCTGCAATGAAATAACTATGCATTACTCCAAGCACAAACATGGGATATTTACTTGACAAAAATGAATCAAATAGGTAGGCCACATAGGCAAGTCTTAAATACAGCAAATACCAAAGCACTGATAACATGCATTTTATGTTATCTGATCAAAATACAAAAACATTAGAGATTCTTAACAAAATGACAGAAGAAAACTCTATACATTTGAAATAAAAAAATCTAAATAATTTATGTGTCAGATTAAATTATCATGGATGTTTTGAAATATAGAACATTACAAGGAATCTACATATCAATATTTGTGAGGTGAGATGGGAAAAGAAACTATACATCTTTTTAATAGGTATTAGAAAAGGAGAAACATCAAGCATTGTAAGTCATGTTCAAATTAGAAAAATACTGACAGAATCAACATGGACTATTTTATGTGATAATCATTCCTTTGTTTTTCTTTACTCACCTTTGCCTTCATTTCTAAATAGCACAGTTTAGTTTTGCCTGTTTTCAGATTTATATATGGGGAATCATAATTTAGGTATTTTTGTGTGTGTGCCTTGTGTCTTTGGCTTAACAAGACATTTACGAAAGGTGCTGATACATGCATCTTCAGTTAGTTTATTTACATTGTGAAATGATATTTTATTGTTTGAACTTGCCACAAACTGTTTAAACATTATAGCATTAAACCATTGGGTTTCTTCCTAGTTTTGGCTGTACAAACAGAGGTATAATGAACATGTACATAACTCTGTATGCACACATGCCCTTTACTTTGCTTCTGAATCTATTTGACATGATTCTTGTATTGTTTGTATGTTCTCTGACCCAGACTTGGATTCAACCATTTCTCTAAGGAGCCCTGATTCCTCTTTAGTAAGAGTAGTAATTAAAAAAGAATAGGTGTTAGGGGCTAGGAGTGCTCCCTGGTTCTAGGTTAGTCATTGTTGCTAACTTTTCAGCAGATACAGCTATGAAATATGTATTAATTTAACATACAAAGGCATAGTTGTTTCTGCATCAAATTTAGGACCATAGGGTTTTCAAATTCCATTCTGCATCTATTTTGTACACCTAAAATCCCTGTTCTCCAAAGCACTAGTGTAATTACTAATGTTTCTATTCCCTAAAACACACATGTCAACTACAGAATAAAAATAGCAACACTACAGCCATTAATATAATTAGCTAAATATAGATGAAGTATTTTTGTGTTTGTGTGCTAGTGATAATTACTATATTTTAGAGTCACTTGCTATAGTTGACCTCCTTGGGTTGCAAAGGTTTTCAGCCAAACTACACAGCGTGAGGTAAGAGCCCACACAAGACTTACCTCACTTCTGACACCAGACCCAAGTTCAAGGGTCCCAGGGCTACTCTCATTCCCCATCACCTGGGTATAAATTTGAGCATTCCCAGAACCACCCTCATGTTCAGTGATTCATAGGACTCTGGACAGTGCTGTATTTAAAATTACAGTCTAATTACAATGAAAGGATAAAAATTACAACCAGCCAAGGGGAATGACACGTAAGTTGATGTCTTGCAAAGTCCAAATGTGAAGTTTCCAGTCATCCTCGTGCCATGAAGTCCTAACAGTATTACTTCCTCCAGGTTACAGTGTATGACAATAACTCAAAGTATGTCCCCAGCCATGGAAGGTCACTTGAGCCTTTGGTGTCCAGTGTTTTTATTGAGGTTCAGTCACACATAGCCCCTATGGCTTTCCTTCCTGGAGGCCAGAACTGATAAGTCAATAGCCCACACAAAGATAAACAAAGATACTCCTGTCATGCAGAACATTTCTGGGCCTAGAGATCACCCCCCAATAGCCCAGGGTAAAGGTCAGACCTCTCTTTGGGTGAAGCTAGTTCTTTATTTGCAGTGATTTTGCTACCAACTAGATATGCCATTAGGTTTGTTTCTTTCTGTTTTTAGTTGATAGAAATTACTTTAAAAATAATTTTGTTTGGTTTCATAATTTTATAAAATATTGAGGGTTCTGAAGTCAAATAAGTCTAGTATCTATCTTTATCTCCTTACTCTTTTCATTCACTTTTCTATAGGTAACATTTTGTTTTATTTCATAGTTTATCCTTTAATTTTTTTTAATGTTTATTTATTTTTAAGAGAGAGAGTGAGCATGAACAGGGGAGGGGCAGAGAGAGAGGGAGGTGGAGGATCCAAAGGAATAAAACCCCTAGAATATTTTACGTGATAATCATTCCTTATGTTATAATCATTCCCCGATGCAAGGCTCAAACCCATGAGCCATGAAATCATGAACTGAGCTGAATTCGGATGCTTAACTGACTGAGCCACACAAGTGCCCCTATTTTTTTTTGAATATAAGAAAATACAGGAGCACCTAGGTGGCTCAGTCATTTGAGCATCCAACTTGATTTTGGCTCAGGTCGTGATCCCAGGGTCATGGGATAGAGCCTCACATCAGGCTCCACACTGGGCGTGGGCCCTCTTTGAGATTCCCTCCCTTTGTCCCTCTCCCCTGCTTGCTCTTTCTCTCTCTAAAAAAACATAATAAAATAATAAAAAAATACATATGTGAATCTTTCTGTATTCTCCCTTTTTAGAGGAATATTAGCAGCACAATTTAGTGTGAGAGGGGAGTTATTTCTTGTACACAGATTTGAAATAGCACCTCTGTCATATATCATATTCATAACCTAGGAAGCTCTTTTTACACACACTGTTCCATTGATCTATCCAATGCAAATACCACATCATCCTGTATATTTTAGCTTTGTGTAAGTAAGACCTGATATTAGGTAGGGAAAGTCCTCCTGCCTTATTCTTTTACTTCAAAAATGTCTTGGCTTTTTCTGATACTTAATTTAAAATTTAGGTGTAACTTATTAAACTGCTCCAAAAGTATTGTGATATTATCAATTGTGACATTGAATTTATATGTCAGTTTTGTGAAAATTGATATTGCTACAGTATTGTCATTCAATTAATGAATGTGGTATATCTGTTCATATATTTAGAGCTACATAAGTGTTTTTCCATTAAGTTTTATAATTTTCTCCAGAATCATCTTAAGCATCTTTTGTTAGATTTATTTCTATGTACTTCATAGTTTTGATGGTGCTCTAAATATTTGCTTTCTTAAAATTTTGATTTTTTATTTCTGACTAGTGTATAGGAGTGACATATATTTTTCAAATATTGATTTCATAACTAGCAGATTTACAAAGTATTTTCCACATATTCTAACATTCTGCCATAATTTAAAAATATTTTTTTGGTAATCATGTAATTTTTATAACAATTATATCTATTTTTTTCTTATACCTTTCTTGCAAATCTATATTGGCCAGGATCTCACATTTTTGACCTAAAGAACAGCATTTCCTTATTTAGAATGTCAAGGGATTATATTTCAGTATTTTAATATTTTAAATGTGCTTTTTTTTTGCAGATAAAAAGGAAATCCTCTTTTGTTTCTAAGTTGCTAAGACGGTTTTATTTTAAATCAAGAATAGGTTTTGAATTTAGTATTTTCATTTTCTCTATTTAAAAATCACATGTCTCCCTCTCTCTTTTTCCCCTTCCCCTATTTTGCTTCTTAGATTCCACTTTCTCCGACTGACTTATTTTGCTTAACATGATGTGTTCTAGCTCTGTCCACATCATTGTAAATGGCAAGATTTAATTCTTTTTGATTGCTGAATAAAATTGCTCTCTCTCTATATATACATAATTCCTTTATATATGTATATATATAAATAATTATATATACAAATATATAATTACATATATATACATATTCCTATACACACACACACACACACACATACATACATATACATACACCCTACCGTCATTATTCATAAGTTGATGGACATTTATGCTCTTTCCATAATTTGGCTATTGTTGAAAGTGCTGTTATTTAAACATTGAGTGGGGTGCATGTGCCCCTTCAAATCTGTATTTTGTATTCTTTATGTAAGTACCTAGTAGTGCAATTGCTAGGTTGTAGGGTAGGGACCCTTACTATAGAGAACGAACAGGATTGATGAAGGGAGGTGGCCAGGGGATGGGTAAATGGGTGATGGCTATTAAAGAAGTCTCTTGTTATGAGCACTTTGTGTTACATGTAAGTGATGAATCACTAAATTCTACACCTAAAACCAATTTTACCTTATATGTTAACTAACCAGAAATTAAATAAAAACTTAATATAAAAAAGACCAAAAACATAAAGATTACATGCTTCTTAATAACTCATTTTATTTTATAATTTTTTAAACATTTATTCATTTTTGAAAGAGAGACAGAGCACGAGTGGGGGAGGGGCAGAGAGAGAGGGAGACTGAATACAAAGCAGGCTCCGACTCTGAGCTATCAGCACAGAGCCCAATGCACGGCTCGGCTCGAACTCACGAACTGTGAGTCATGACTTGAGCTGAAGTTGGATGCTTAACCAACTAAGCCACCCAGGTGCCCCAACTCATTATTTTATTTTAATTTCGATAGATGAATGAATTTGTTTTCTAACCTTAAACCAACCTTATTTAAAATTAGAGTTATTTTATCCTGTGGTAATTGGTTTAGTTCTGAGTCTTCATAGTTTGTTGAATTTGTTTTGCTGATACTTAGTTTAGGATTGTTGCATCTTTGTTTATGACACTTTGTCCTTTTCTAATTCTGTCAATATCAGGCTTTGATATCAGGGTTATGCCAGCTTCTTTAAATGTGTTAGTATCTTTTTATTTTATTTTTTTCTGTTGTAGCGTTTGTAAACAATTAAAATGATTTGCTGCTGGAATGTTTGGATCTGGAGTTTTCAGTGTGGGAAAATTTTTGTGAGTACTGAGAAATGAAAACAAAAAGGTATCATTTTGTAGGCAACCTTCAGTGTGTGTCCATTACAATAGAGATATTTATTCCTACGTTTTAGCTATGTTCTAACAACTCGAAACAATGCTGAAACAATGTGAAAGTACCTAGAGTGGGTCCTGGCTTATGTATACATTTTTCTTTCCTAGTAGAAGCTCTCTAAGCTTGTCTGGCAGCTGCAGTGGTCATCACCAAGTCATAATTTTATGGGACTCTCGTTAGAGGACAAGAAATATTGTCAGCTGTTGTGCCTCCCCTCTGTCCTGTTCAGGTGCCACACTGGTAGCCTCTGGCCCCTGTGATCCTAGGACCTTTGGAAATGAGGAGCCTTACCTTCTGCTAAAGTAAGGGCCTGCTGCCTAGGTCAAGAGAGTCTAGTTTTCATAGTATAGCTAGAGACTCCATGCAGAGGTATGGCAGTCCCCCACCTTAGTAGCAACATAAAACAACTGAAGAAGGGATCCTAACTTTTCCCAAGTTTCCTTTAATATGACATGTTAGTTCTTTGGGATGTTGAAATCTGGGTTCTATTTTTGGCTCTGATACTTTCTGCATGATTTTTGAACCAAACATTTAACCTCTGTCAGCCTCAGTTTCCCTGTGTGGGTTACAGGGAGATTGGATTCGTTATCTAAAATTTCTTCTGGGTCTGAGACTATATGCTTTCTCTGACTGCATCGAAGTTCTAATGTGACACTACTTTGGCAGTTTGGGCTGACTTAAGCATTTTTTTTTTCTTTTTTCCCCACCTTAAGTTAACTTTTGAGCTGTTTGGCTGTTGGGACTGCTGAGTTTCACCTCAGGGGTTGTAGCGCTGAAGCTAATTCCATGATCCCTTATGTAGACTGTGAATATAGAGTGATATTGGCTGCAACCAGCATGTGATATTGTTGTTTTCACGAACAAAGAATTCCTCATTTCTTCTTCCTTCTTTAAGTTCCACTCTTTATTTTTCTAGTTGGCTCAGCAAAAATATGAAACATCGCATGTGTCTTTTGCTTTGGGAATTCAGAATGAAATATATACTACGGTAGTAGTATTAGGGACAGATGGGAGGGGCCGATGGCTGGCAGAAGGGGTGGATCTCTCATCCGTGGCCCGTTACAAGCAGCAGATTCCGAATATTTATATCTTGGGCTTTTTTCTGATCTCACCTTTGACAGATCCGTGTCAGGGTGTTGGTGCTGCCACTGTCAGTCTCTGTCAGATTCTCTCCCTGGTGCTGTTCACAGTGGAAAATTAAAAAGAGCCATTTCCTACTTTGAGTTTAAAAAGAGAAGTATTTTCCCATTAATCAACAAACCCTGAATGTCAGCACTATCCGGGTGAGCAGAAACACGTGCAGCCGTGTGCATGTGTATGTGCAGGGTGACCGGCGGTGACCTCTGCAGGGCGGAGAGCACTGAACCTCTAGGAAGTAAGTCGGCATTGGTTCAGGCCAGTCCTGGTTCGTGACTCTGAGGAAGTGCTTTCTACTCTGAGGCCCTTAGTTTCTTACTCATCTGCACTGGAGAGTTGAATGAGATCATCTCTATGCTTTGGTGGTAAACATTTTTGATGCAATGATTTTTCAAAAAAGATTTTATTTATTCATTTATTTAAGAATTTTCTTCAACTGAATACATTATTTGATATTTGTTTCAGTGTAATTAACATACTTGTTACAGTAGCTTCAGGTGTACTCTATGGTGATTCAGCAATTCTATACATTACTAGCATTCATCGTGGTTAAGTGTACTCTTAATCCCCTTCACCTATTTCACCCATCCCCCCATCCACCTCCCCTCTCATAACCATCATTTTGTTCTCTATATTTAAGTGTCTGCTTTTTTTGGTTGGTCTCTTTTCTTTGTTTTGTTTCTTACATTCCACATATGATTGAAATTATATGTTATTTGTCTTTCTCTGGCTGACTTATTTCACTTAGCTTTATGCCCTCTCGATCTATCCATGTTGTTGCAGAGGGCAAGATGTCACTCTTTTTTTATGGCTGAGTAATATTTCATTGTGTGTGTGTGTGTGTGTGTGTGTGTGTGTGTGTGCCACATCTTTTTCATCCATTCATCTATCAGCTGACACTTGAGTTGCTTTTATAATTTTGGTATTATAAAATATGCTGTCATAAACATAGGGGTGCATATATCTTTTCAAATTAGTGTTTGTGTGGTCTTTGGGTAAATACCTAGTAGTGCAATAACTGGATCAGATGGTAATTCTGTTTTTAATTTTTGAGGAAACTCCGTGCTCACAGTGGCTACAGTAGTTTTCCCACCAACAGTGCATCAGGGTTCCTTTTTCTCCACATCCTCTCCAACACTGTCTCTTGTGGTTTTGATTTTAGACATTCTCACAGATGTGAGGTGATATCTTATTATGGTTTTGATTTGGATTTCCCTTATGATGTGTGATGTTGAGCATCTTTTCATGTATCTATTGGCTATCTGGATGTCTTTGGAGAAATGCCTGTTCATGTCTTCTGCCCAGTTGTTAATTGAATTATTTGTTTTTGTTTTTGTTTTGTTGTTGTTGTTGTTGTTTTCTTTGGTGTTGAGTTTTATAAGTTCTTTAAATGTTTTGGATACTAATCCTTTATCAGCTATGCCATTTACAAATATCTGCTCCCATGTAGCAGATTGTCTTTTAGTTTTGTTGATTGTTATTTTTGTTGTTGTTGTGTAAAAGTTTTTTATATTGATATAGTCCTAATAATTTATGTTTACTTTTGTTTCCCGTGCCTAAGAGGCATATCTAGAAAAATGTTGCTATAGCTGGTGTCAGATAAATCACTGCCTTTGCTCTCTTCAAAGATTTTTACAGTTTCGGGTCTCACATTTAGGTCTTTAATCTTTTTTTGAGTTTATTTTTTGTACAGTGTAAGAAAGTGTTCCAGTTTCATTCCTTTGCATGTTGCTGTCCAGGTTTCCCAACATCATCTGTTGAAGAGTCTTATCTTTTTCCCATTGCAGATTCTTGCTTCCCTTGTTGACGATTAATTGACCAGATAGTTGTGGGTTTATTTATGGGCTCTCTATTCTGTTCCCTTGATCTCTGTATCTTTATGCCAGACCATACTGTTTTGATTACTATAGCTTTGTAATATATCTTGAAATCTGGGATTGTGATACTTGCAGTTTTTTTTTCTTTTTCAAGATTTCTTTGGCTATTTGGGGTCTTTTGTGGTTCTGTACAAATTTTTGGATTGTTTCTTCTGGTTCTGTGGAAAATGCTATTGGTATTTTTATAGGGATTGCATTAAACCTGTAGATTGCTTTGGTAGTATGGACATTTTATATTTTCCTCCCAGTCCATAAGCATGGAATATTCTTCCATTTGTATGCATCATTTGATGCATTGATTTTTAACTATAAGTTAAATAATGTGAGCTATCATTTTACCTCAGTTATCAATTGCCTTTGTGTGAATCACAGTCTCTTTGAGGTGTTAGTAAAATAGATAGGAAAATTCTGCTCATCCCATCCTGAAAGTTGTTTTGTGTTTTCAAGAACAATGTACAATGTAGTATTAAAAGTCTTCTTAAAGCACATTTTTCTATCTACATTTATAACATAGAGTGTAATCCCACTAACATTCCTGACTCTTCCACTTAATATTTATGTAAATTTTGTGAAATGGCTAGACTTTTCTGAGCCTCATTTTCCTCATTTTCAAAGTGGAATAACCTTACAGGTTTGCTGTAAGCATTAGACAAGATAAAATATTCATCACTTAGCAAAGTTCTTAGTATAAACAGTGGACAGCATAAATGGGACAACTTCTTAACTTTTCTAAGAATCACATTTATATTTTCAGTAAAGTTGAATCTCGGGTGTGTACAACTATCACAAGGGACTCCATATTGACACAGTGGTTGACAAGGGACCACATTTCTGAATTGTGTGCTAGACAAAGGTTTCCAAGTCCAAAGGTGGGTGGCTCAGACATGTTCTCTTCCTCATTTTGCTGTACATTCTTACCAATCTGCTCTAGTTATTTTTTAAATGTTTATTTATTTATTTTTGAGAGACAGAGAGCATAAGAACAGGAGGGACACAGAGAGAGAAAGATTGAGACGCAAAATCTGAAGCAGGTTCCAGGCTCTGAGCTGTCAGTGCAGAGCCCTATGGAGGGTTCAAACCCTGAACTGGGAGATCATGACCTGAGGTGAAGTTGGATGCTTAACCAACTGAGCCACTCAGGCACCTCTGCTCTAGTTATCTTCGTATGTCCTGCACATCTGCTGACTCTAGCTTTTGTCAAATTTGATGGCTCATAATCTACCATCCTTGTTAAAACACACACACACACACACACACACACACACACACACGTGCGCGTGCAAAAAACAATCCTCTGAGTTTTATTTGGAGGAAGTTTGTTGGTTAAAATACCAGGGCCTAATTTTTACCCTCATTGAAATAATTTTTTTTAATGTTTATTTAATTTTGAAGGAAAAAGAGACAGAGCATGAGTAGGGGAGGGACAGAGAGAGAGGGAGACACAGAATCTGAAGCAGGCTCCAGGCTCTGAGCTGTCAGCGCAGAACCTGATGCAGGGCTTGAACTCATGAACCATGAGATCATGACCTGAGCTGAACTGAGCCACCCAGTTATATTTACCCTCATATTTAAATAATGCAAATTAGAGATGACAGAAAAATACAGATGAGAGTTTTATTTAATTTCAGAGCATAGGAAGGGTTGATAATTTAGGTTCTTTGTACGTGTGTTGTGAGTGGAAGAGAATGATCATTGGCGAAGATTACAGATGTGATTGAATCTGGATATTTGTGGTTTGGCTAAGGAAGAGAATAATGAAGGAAAGGATACCAGCATGTCACCAAGCCTAAGTGAACTATTCATTCTGGCAAGGTGCCCCTCCAGAAGACACTTGTGTTTGCATTCTAATGACTGGGTATTACCAGCCTCTTGTTTCACTTATTAGTGGATGCATCTATTTTTCTTTCTCAGCTAGAAAGAGTCTTAGTAAAGCATTTGAAATTATTTCTTAATTGCAATCTTTATTCCAGGAAAAAATATTTAGAGAATGTTGTAAAAATTACCCATGATCATAAAATTCATAAAATTCTTGTGGTTCATTGTTATGGACTCAGATGATTCTAGTTTATTGTTGTGGACATAAGATGGATTCTGAGGGGCGCCTGGGTGGCACAGTCGGTTAAGCGTCCGACTTCAGCCAGGTCACGATCTCGCGGTCCGGGAGTTGGAGCCCCGCGTCAGGCTCTGGGCGGATGGCTCAGAGCCTGGAGCCTGTTTCCGATTCTGTGTCTCCCTCTCTCTCTGCCCCTCCCCCGTTCATGCTCTGTCTCTCTCTGTCCCAAAAATAAATAAACGTTGAAAAAAAATTAAAAAAAAAAAAGATGGATTCTGAACTGTTGATTTCCCATTTCCTAAGCCTATACAGTCCTTAAAATGTGTTTAGAAATCCTTAAGAATGTCTTCTTAGTTCAAAGAAATGTATCTGGAAAGAATTAATTTGGGGACAGCATATTCTTTCTTTAAAGCTGAAGAAGTATATTATGTTTTTTAAAAGTGAAATTTAAGTTGAACATTTACTTACTGTTTATTAACCTCTTGAATGTAGGTGTATATTCATTCATTAATTCTTGATTCATGAACAATGCTTTGGAATTTATAGTGTGTATGGCTTCAAATCCTGTTTGCATACAGAATATTATAGGCATTCATAAGCAGAACTAATTCTTGTGAGAATTAGTAATATAACAAATCACATTAAATTATAAATTCAGAGGGATTCAAAGAAGAATACCAACAGTGTGTGTTGGATGTGAGTAGGAGGGAGAAAAATGGGAAAGCTGTCCATATTGCAGTGAGAAAAGAGTGAAAGATACATATCCTGGTACGTTTAAGGGTTGATAATACCAGTTTAAAACAGAAAATTTAGGTTGAAGAAAAGAAGCTATGGAATCATATTTTTCAGTGACTGTAAATGTTAGCAAAAGGATTTGAAATGGGAGTTCTTAAAAGCTGGAAAATAGAGGACAAAATGCTGAAAGCATCATGTGGGATATCGTGCAAGAGGATTTTGCTCTTGGTGCACACTCTCTCTCTCTCCCCATCTCTCCCCTAATTTAGCTTTTAATTTCATCAAAGTTCTACCAGCCATACTGGCAAATATTATACAAAGCTTCTTATGAAAAACAATAATCCTCTAGCCCTCTTTCTTCTAGTCTGATTCTTGAAAAAATAAACGTATTCACACTTTTAGATTCTTTTTATTTACCTCCCTCTAAATAACATGCTTATACTGATTTTTCAGACACTCACTTCCTGCCTTCCTATTCTTCCAATATAGTTATTTGAAACCATCTTTTTTTTTCTCTTTAAGCTTTTCTCTTTGCTTTTCTGTTTTGAATTTTCACAAAGATATGCCTTGGCATGGGTCTGTTTTCCTGCACTGCTGCTCTCAGTAGACCATTTATGCTTAGAATCCATGTACATCAGTTCTGGGAAAGATGCTGCAATTATGTATTTGACTACTTCCTCTTATTTTCTTTCTTTCTTGCGTCTTTTTGTTATTTTGAATGCTCCTCTCATTTTCTTAATTTTCACACCTATTTTATGTGTTTTGTCCTTTTCTTATTCTTTCTGGGACATTCCTGTGGCTTAATGTTTTATCCTTAGAATTTTTTTCTGTTTCTGCTTTCTTGCTTTTAATTTCCAAAAGCTTTTATTCTTAAACTTCCCACTTAAATGGAATCCTTTCCTTCTTTTGTAGCCCTAACATCTTTCCCTACCTACCTGAAGATACTAATGGTAACTTTTGAGGTTCTCTTTTCCTCCATGTTTCTGGTACCTATGACTCTTTTTCTTTTTGTCTTGGTCTCCAGCTTTTCCAGTAGAGGCCTTTTTTTTTTAAATGGTTAGCAGTTGACTCAGATGTAAGAAGGAGAAATACAAAATTTCACTGGGACGTCTGAGCTCATAGGTGAGGCTTATCCTTGCATCTTCAGTTTAGGATCATTTATTTGGCTGGGCTGCTTTGTTTAGATAACACCTGACCTCAGTTTTTTTTTGTTTTTTTTGTTTTTTTTTTTTAATTTTTATTTTTTTTATTTATTTTTTTCTGAAATTTATTGACAAATTGGTTTCCATACAACACCCAGTGCTCATCCCAAAAGGTGCCCTCCTCAATACCCATCACCCACCCTCTCCTCCCTCCCACCCCCCATCAACCCTCAGTTTGTTCTCAGTTTTTAACAGTCTCTTATGCTTTGGCTCTCTCCCATTCTAACTTCTTTTTTTTTTTTTTTTTCCTTCCCCTCCCCCATGGGTTCCTGTTAAGTTTCTCAGGATCCACATAAGAGTGAGACCATATGGTATCTGTCTTTCTCTGTATGGCTTATTTCACTTAGCATCACACTCTCCAGTTCCATCCACGTTGCTACAAAAGGCCATATTTCATTTTTTCTCATTGCCACGTAATATTCCATTGTGTATATAAACCACAATTTCTTTATCCATTCATCAGTTGATGGACATTTAGGCTCTTTCCATAATTTGGCTATTGTTGAGAGTGCTGCTGTGAACATTGGGGTACAAGTGGCCCTATGCATCAGTGCTCCTGTATCCCTTGGATAAATTCCTAGCAGTGCTATTGCTGGGTCATAGGGTAGGTCTATTTTTAATTTTCTGAGGAACCTCCACACTGCTTTCCAGAGCGGCTGCACCAATTTGCATTCCCACCAACAGTGCAAGAGGGTTCCCGTTTCTCCACATCCTCGCCAGCATCTATAGTCTCCTGATTTGTTCATTTTGGCCACTCTGACTGGCGTGAGGTGATACCTGAGTGTGGTTTTGATTTGTATTTCCCTGATAAGGAGCGACGCTGAACATCTTTTCATGTGCCTGTTGGCCATCCGGATGTCTTCTTTAGAGAAGTGTCTATTCATGTTTTCTGCCCATTTCTTCACTGGGTTATTTGTTTTTCGGGTGTGGAGTTTGGTGAGCTCTTTATAGATTTTGGATACTAGCCCTTTGTCCGATATGTCATTTGCGAATATCTTTTCCCATTCCGTTGGTTGCCTTTTAGTTTTGTTGGTTGTTTCCTTTGCTGTGCAGAAGCTTTTTATCTTCATAAGGTCCCAGTAATTCACTTTTGCTTTTAATTCCCTTGCCTTTGGGGATGTGTCGAGTAAGAGATTGCTACGGCTGAGGTCAGAGAGGTCTTTTCCTGCTTTCTCCTCTAAGGTTTTGATGGTTTCCTGTCTCACATTTCAGGTCCTTTATCCATTTTGAGTTTATTTTTGTGAATGGTGTGAGAAAGTGGTCTAGTTTCAACCTTCTGCATGTTGCTGTCCAGTTCTCCCAGCACCATTTGTTAAAGAGGCTGTCTTTTTTCCATTGGATGTTCTTTCCTGCTTTGTCAAAGATGAGTTGGCCATACGTTTGTGGGTCTAGTTCTGGGGTTTCTATTCTATTCCATTGGTCTATGTGTCTGTTTTGGTGCCAATACCATGCTGTCTTGATGATGACAGCTTTGTAGTAGAGGCTAAAGTCTGGGATTGTGATGCCTCCTGCTTTGGTCTTCTTCTTCAAAATTCCTTTGGCTATTCGGGGCCTTTTGTGGTTCCATATGAATTTTAGGATTGCTTGTTCTAGTTTCGAGAAGAATGCTGGTGCAATTTTGATTGGGATTGCATTGAATGTGTAGATAGCTTTGGGTAGTATTGACATTTTGACAATATTTATTTTTCCAATCCATGAGCAGGGAATGTCTTTCCATTTCTTTAAATCTTCTTCAATTTCCTTCAGAAGCTTTCTATAGTTTTCAGCATACAGATCCTTTACATCTTTGGTTAGATTTATTCCTAGGTATTTTATGCTTCTTGGTGCAATTGTGAATGGGATCAGTTTCTTTATTTGTCTTTCTGTTGCTTCATTGTTAGTGTATAAGAATGCAACTGATTTCTGTACATTGATTTTGTATCCTGCAACTTTGCTGAATTCCTGTATCAGTTCTAGCAGACTTTTGGTGGAGTCTATCGGATTTTCCATGTATAATATCATGTCATCTGCAAAAAGCGAAAGCTTGACTTCATCTTTGCCAATTTTGATGCCTTTGATTTCCTTTTGTTGTCTGATTGCTGATGCTAGAACTTCCAGCACTATGTTAAACAGCAGCGGTGAGAGTGGGCATCCTTGTCGTGTTCCTGATCTCAGGGAAAAAGCTTTCAGTTTTTCCCCGTTGAGGATGATGTTAGCTGTGGGCTTTTCATAAATGGCTTTTATGATCTTTAAGTATGTTCCTTCTATCCCGACTTTCTCAAGGGTTTTTATTAAGAAAGGGTGCTGGATTTTGTCGAAGGCCTTTTCTGCATCGATTGACAGGATCATATGGTTCTTCTCTCTTTTTTTGTTAATGTGATGTATCACGTTGATTGATTTGCGAATGTTGAACCAGCCCTGCATCCCAGGAATGAATCCCACTTGATCATGGTGAATAATTCTTTTTATATGCCGTTGAATTCGATTTGCTAGTATCTTATTGAGAATTTTTGCATCCATATTCATCAGGGATATTGGCCTGTAGTTCTCTTTTTTTACTGGGTCTCTGTCTGGTTTAGGAATCAAAGTAATACTGGCTTCATAGAATGAGTCTGGAAGTTTTCCTTCCCTTTCTATTTCTTGGAATAGCTTGAGAAGGATAGGTATTATCTCTGCTTTAAACGTCTGGTAGAACTCCCCTGGGAAGCCATCTGGTCCTGGACTCTTATTTGTTGGGAGATTTTTGATAACCGATTCAATTTCTTCGCTGGTTATGGGTCTGTTCAAGCTTTCTATTTCCTCCTGATTGAGTTTTGGAAGCGTGTGGGTGTTCAGGAATTCGTCCATTTCTTCCAGGTTGTCCAATTTGTTGGCATATAAGTTTTCATAGTATTCCCTGATAATTGTTTGTATCTCTGAGGGATTGGTTGTAATAATTCCATTTTCATTCATGATTTTATCTATTTGGGTCATCTCCCTTTTCTTTTTGAGAAGCCTGGCTAGAGGTTTGTCAATTTTGTTTATTTTTTCAAAAAACCAACTCTTGGTTTCGTTGATCTGCTCTACAGTTTTTTTAGTTTCTATATTGTTTATTTCTGCTCTGATCTTTATTATTTCTCTTCTTCTGCTGGGCTTAGGCTGCCTTTGCTGTTCTGCTTCTAGTTCCTTTAGGTGTGCTGTTAGATTTTGTATTTGGGATTTTTCTTGTTTCTTGAGATAGGCCTGGATTGCAATGTATTTTCCTCTCAGGACTGCCTTTGCTGCGTCCCAAAGCGTTTGGATTGTTGTATTTTCATTTTCGTTTGTTTCCATATATTTTTTAATTTCTTCTCTAATTGCCTGGTTGACCCACTCATTCGTTAGTAGGGTGTTCTTTAACCTCCATGCTTTTGGAGGTTTTCCAGACTTTTTCCTGTGGTTGATTTCAAGCTTCATGGCATTGTGGTCTGAAAGTAAGCATGGTATAATTTCAATTCTTGTAAACTTATGAAGGGCTGTTTTGTGACCCAGTATATGATCTATCTTGGAGAATGTTCCATGTGCACTCGAGAAGAAAGTATATTCTGTTGCTTTGGGATGCAGAGTTCTAAATATATCTGTCAAGTCCATCTGATCCAATGTCTCATTCAGGGCCCTTGTTTCTTTATTGACCGTGTGTCTAGATGATCTATCCATTTCTGTAAGTGGTGTATTAAAGTCCCCTGCAATTACCACATTCTTATCAATAAGGTTGCTTATGTTTATGAGTAATTGTTTTATATATTTGGGGGCTCCGGTATTCGGTGCATAGACATTGATAATTGTTAGCTCTTCCTGATGGATAGACCCTGTAACTATTATATAATGTCCTTCTTCATCTCTTGTTACAGCCTTTAATTTAAAGTCTAGTTTGTCTGATATAAGTATGGCTACTCCAGCTTTCTTTTGGCTTCCAGTCGCATGATAAATAGTTCTCCATCCCCTCACTCTCAATCTAAAGGTGTCCTCAGGTCTAAAATGAGTCTCTTGTAGACAGCAAATAGATGGGTCTTGTTTTTTTATCCATTCTGATACCCTATGTCTTTTGGTTGGCGCATTTAATCCATTTACATTCAGTGTTATTATAGAAAGATACGGGTTTAGAGTCATTGTGATGTCTGTATGTTTTATGCTTATAGTGATGTCTCTGGGACTTTGTCTCACAGGGTCCCCCTTAGGATCTCTTGTAGGGCTGGTTTAGTGGTGACAAATTCCTTCAGTTTTTGTTTGTTTGGGAAGACCTTTATCTCTCCTTCTATTCTAAATGACAGACTTGCTGGATAAAGGATTCTTGGCTGCATATTTTTTCTGTCTAGCACCCTGAAAATCTCTTGCCAATTCTTTCTGGCCTGCCAAGTTTCAAAAGAGAGATCAGTCACGAGTCTTATAGGTCTCCCTTTATATGTGAGGGCACGTTTACCCCTTGCTGCTTTCAGAATTTTCTCTTTATCCTTGTATTTTGCCAGTTTCACTATGATATGTCGTGCAGAAGATCGATTCAAGTTACGTCTGAAGGGAGTTCTCTGTGCCTCTTGGATTTCAATGCCTTTTTCCTTCCCCAGTTCAGGGAAGTTCTCAGCTATGATTTCTTCAAGTACCCCTTCAGCACCTTTCCCTCTCTCTTCCTCCTCTGGGATACCAATTATGCGTATATTATTTCTTTTTAGTGTATCACTTAGTTCTCTAATTTTCCCCTCATACTCCTGGATTTTTTTATCTCTCTTTTTCTCAGCTTCCTCTTTTTCCATAACTTTATCTTCTAGTTCACCTATTCTCTCCTCTGCCTCTTCAAGCCGAGCTGTGGTGGTTTCCATTTTGTTATGCATTTCGTTTAAAGCGTTTTTCAGCTCCTCGTGACTGTTCCTTAGTCCCTTGATCTCTGTAGCAAGAGATTCTCTGCTGTCCTGTATACTGTTTTCAAGCCCAGCGATTAATTTTATGACTATTATTCTAAATTCACTTTCTGTTATATTATTTAAATCCTTTTTGATCAGCTCATTAGCTGTTGTTATTTCCTGGAGATTCTTCTGAGGGGAGTTCTTCCGCTTGGTCATTTTGGATAGTCCCTGGCGTGGTGAGGACCTGCAGGGCACTTCCCCTGTGCTGTGGTGTATACCTGGAGTTGGTGGGCGGGGCCGCAGTCAGACCTGATGTCTGCCCCCAGCCCACCGCTGGGGCCACAGTCAGACTGGTGTGTGCCTTCTCTTCCCCTCTCCTAGGGGCGGGATTCACTGTGGGGTGGTGTGGCTCGTCTGGGCTACTTGCACCCTGCCAGGCTTGTGATGCTGGGGATCTGGCGTATTAGCTGGGGTGGGTAGGCAAGGTGCTCGGGGGCAGGAGGGGCAGGCTTAGATCGCTTCTCCTTAGGTGATCCACTTCAGGAGGGGCCCTGTGGCAGCGGGAGGGAGTCAGATCCGCTGCCGGAGGTTTGGCTCCGCAGAAGCGCAGAGTTGGGTGTTTGCGCGGAGCGAGCAAGTTCCCTGGCAGGAACCGGTTCCCTTTGGGATTTCGGCTGGGGGATGGGCGGGGGAAATGGCGCTGGCGAGCGCCTTTGTTCCCCACCAAACTGAGCTCTGTTGTCAGGGGGCTCAGCAGCTCTCCCTCCCTTTGTCCTCCAGCCTTCCCGCTTTCCGAGCAGAGCTGTTAATTTATGACCTCCCAGACGCTAAGTCGCGCTTGCTGTCGGAACACAGTCCGCCCGGCCCCTCCGCTTTTGCAAGCCAGAGTCGGGGGCTCTGCTTGGCCGGCGAGCCGCCCCTCCGCCCCGGCTCCCTCCCGCCAGTCCGTGGAGCGCGCACCGCCTCGCCGCCCTTCCTACCCTCTTCCGTGGGCCTCTTGTCTGCGTTTGGCTCCGGCGACTCTGTTCTGCTAATCCTCTGGCGGTTTTCTGGGTTATTTAGGCAGGTGTAGATGGAATCTAAGTGATCAGCAGGACGTGCGGTGAGCCCAGCGTCCTCCTAAGCCGCCATCTTGCCGCAACCCTGACCTCAGTTTTGTTAGGTCTTTCCTCTTGGGCTTTAGACTTTTTCAACCTCATGTGTCACGTAGGCTGCCTGACCACATTCTCATACCTGAAAAAGGTGAGAATGTCAACCTTCAGGATACATACTGTCTTTATCTTCCCAATTTCAACACCTGAAATTCCCAGTTGGGGATAATCAGCTATTCAATCCAAAAAATAAATGTTTTGTCCTCTTCCAGGATTACACAAGGCAGTGGCCCAACTCCACGGTGATGGAGGAGATTGAGACACCTTATTTTTTTTCTAAGCCACATTTTAAATCAATTCTACCATTTTTTGCTCCACTTTCTACCTTGTGTGATGGAATTCTGAATATTTTGAGAGTTCTGCAGTGCTAAGGAAGTTGCTTTTTGGTTTCCTTGTTTCTGGCTAAGAATTTAGCTTTTTAAAATGTCTTCTGTGTCATTTACCACTCCTCTATTCCTTTTGTAGCTTTGAACATTTTGTTGCTATTATCTTTTAACCCAGTGTCTTTGTTCTTGGGGGTCAGTGAAAATGGCAGTCTCAACATCCATTTCATTTTCATTTGCCTTCCTTGGTGGAAGCATACTTCCCTTGGAAACTAATACCTCTGAACCAGCAGAGCCCAAAGTTGCAGTGATGGGAAACAAAAATTTTGCAAGGAGGTCATTAGATACAATAGTGAGAGGAATTACAAACCTACTTTTGCCCCTTGGTTCTCAGTTCATTCCTTCTGGTTATACGAAAAAATAGTAAATAGTCACAAATTTATGGCATATTGCAAATCATTTAGGCATCACATAGACCAGCACCAAGCTTGTAAGTTGTCATATTCTACCTGGTACCACAAATAGGTATTCACTTGGCCAGTTCCACAACTCTGTAAGTCCAGCTCCTTCCAAATGCTGAGGTATAGGGAAATATCAGTGAATCCCAATGTGCCAACCCCTTGTTTTACTTCTTTTTTTCCTGTATAGTGACTTTTTTTTATTACAGTGAAAGAATATTGTGATGATGAAAATGGTGTAAAGTGATATATGGATTCTTGGCTTGGAAATGTAGGTCAGGGAGAAAAGACCAATCCTTTCTGTTCTCTTTCAGTGAAAAGTAATTTCCATTCCCTGTTTAGAAGAAGGGTCCAATGTACTCAATTAGTAGGAACTGGTACCGTATTGGAGGCTGACCACTGATTTCTGCTGTTGGAAGACAGAGTAACCATTTGTTTACAAAACTGCTTTGAGGAGGGTAAATTCTTATGGTTACTTGTGTACGTAATATTATGCCCTGCCCACCATGGCCGGTTTGTTCTTCATGGGTGTTTTGAACAAACCCTTGAGTAGTAATGGGGTAAAGCTGACAGAGGGACAGTTTTGATAAATTCTCACTAAAGGGTGTCTACTCCTTTGCAGTGGATATCTTTAGATGATGATTCATAAAAGACACAAATATTCTCAAATTCTGGGCCAATTCTGAGAGGTACATCCTCATATTTCTACTAAATGCCTTCATTCAACAAATATTTTCTCAAGAGTATGTGGTGTGTTAAGCTATTCTTAACATATGGGATATAGTAGTGAGCAAAATCCTGGCCTTATGGTGTTTACATCATCAGTGCTCTAATCCTGTTCTTTCCAATTCTTGATCATCCATGCAAACTGTCAGCCGCAGACCAGAAACCAGTATAGATCCCTACCTCTGGTCATATCTTTTTCTAGGCAGAGTCCCTGGTATCCCTGTCTGATTTCTCTTTCACTGAAGATTTCCCTCTTCCATTGTTCAGTGGGGCTTTAATGCTGCCAATATATATTTAATTTCTACATGTGGAAGCTGGCTGAGTAGCTCAGCAGATAGGAGCCCAATGGTCATTAGAGCAAAAGATGGGGGTTCTGGTTCCTTAGGAGCATATCACTTATTTTTGCTATTGATCACAAAGCATAAGAGAATGTGAGTAGATTAGCACATACCCATTAACACACACACACACACACACACACACACACACACACACCCCCCAATGGTCATTTTATAATGATTAAAGGTTTGTGACTTCATTTTTACATATGAAGTAATATAGTGGAAAGGAAACTAAACTGAATCAGAAGCCTTAGCTTATGGTCTTGATTTCACCAGACACTTGCTAAGAAAATCACTTAACACATAATCCTTTTGTTTCTTCTCCTGTGTGAAGATTGTAACATTTGACCAATTTTCCAGGATTATTGTGAGTTTAAGATATGAAAATGTTATAAAATTCATTACCTGGGGCGCCTGGGTGGCTCAGTCGGTTGAGCGTCCGACTTCAGCTCAGGTCACGATCTCGCGGTTCGTGAGTTCGAGCCCCGCATCAGGCTCTGGGCTGATGGCTCAGAGCTTGGAGCCTGCTTCCGATTCTGTGTCTCCTTCTCTCTCTGCCCCTCCCCCATTCATGCTTTGTCTCTGTCTCAAAAATAAATAAACATTAAAAAAATTTAAAATTCGTTACCTAATGTATAGAAAATATGTTAAGTACATAGATCCTTATCAAAACATTATTGCTAAATTATCCAATAATGGGGAATAATTAAATAAATATAGTAAGATAATTATGTTTTCAAAGAACATTTAATATCTTGGGACATTTTTCATTAAGTAATGTTATATGAAAATCTATCCAATAAAGTTGAGTTATGAACCAAAGGATGAACAGAATAGTCATAAATTAAAAAAAAAATATTTTAGGTTTATTTATTTATTTTAGAAACAGAGCGAGGGTGAGTGACGGAGGGGCCTAGAGAAAGGGAGAGAGAGAATCCCAAGCAGGCTACGCTTTGCCAGTGCAGAGCTCAACAAAGGGCTTGAACTCACAAACTGTGAGATTATGACCTGAGCTGAGGTCGGGTCAGATGCTTATATCGACTGAGCCACCCAGGTGCCCCAAAAGTCATAAAATTTTAATAATGGTTTTTGAAGAACGTTTTGGTTAAAGAATTATGGATAATGTTTGTTTTCTTATTTTCCTGTATTTTATAATATATATATGATTTTTTGATATATATGATACATATATATGTGTGTGTGTGTGTGTGTGTGTGTATATATATATATATATATATAAAACAGTTGGCAAGTTGGGTTTTATAGTCAGAAAAGTCATTTAAAGTAATAGTTCTTTGCAGTTCAATTCTCTGTTAGAAGTAACAGAGTTACTAATATGCTGTGAAAGGTATATCTATAGTTCACAAAATCTTGAGAAAAACTGTACATTGAGCTTATTTTCCCAGGTGCAGAAACCTTTATTAATGGTTAATTTCAGAAGATAGAAGAGAATAATTAAACAAGCTTCTCCCTTACTTTTATTCTATGGAATTGTGTCTTTTCATTTGCCAAATATGTCTATGAGGTTATTATTATAATATTCCCCATTTTACATGATGAATGACAGAATGAGGCACAGAAATTAAGTAACTCCTTCACGTCTAAATCAATGTTACATAGCTAGTAAGTTGCATAGATTGGATTTGAACTCAAGCAGTATAACCATATAGTTCGAGTTTTCTGTTGCTATGCTGTAGGGGGTATTGCCTCTCACCCTGTCACCAATTTCCATTTACTGAGTGTTTCTTACCTCTAATAAATAAGGCACAGTCCCTGCCCTGTGGGATTTTTATTAAGATAGGTAGATATATTAAAATTCAGAATAAGTTAATGAAAGTATGGATAGAATCATGGAGTAGTTAGGTAGAAGATGCTACTTCTCTTGGGCAGAGAAAAGAAGCACAGAAGACCTCATAGAGGAGGTGACATCGAGGAGGTATTGGTGGAAGACAAGAAGCTGGTTAGGCAGAAAACCAGAGGGCTAGCATTATGGGGAAAATGTTTTATTAGCCTTTGATGAAATAGCCTGTGTCTTAATTTTATATTCTCTGTATTGCTCATGGTGGCTATCACACAGTGAGTAACCTCTCAAAACGCTCTAATATATAGGCAAGACAAGAGATGACAAAAAGGACTAAGAAGTTTGTTGGGGTGAGGCAGGATGATTTCATTTCATTTTTTTCATGTTAATCCAACAGTCCCAATTTCATTTTTTATTTTTTTAATTAATTTTTTAAATTTACATCTAAGTTAGCATATAGTGCAACAATGATTTAAGGACTAGATTTCTTAAGGCCCCTTACCAATTTAGCCCCCTCCCACAACCCCTCTAGGAACTCTCTGTTTGTTCTCCATATTAAGAATCTCTTATGTTTTCTCCCCCTCCTTGTTTTTATATTATTTTTGCTTCTCTTCCCTTATGTTTATCTGTTTTGTATCTTAAAGTCCTCATATGAATTAAGTCATATGATATTTGTCTTTCTCTGTCTAATTTTGCTTAGCATAATACCCTCTAGTTCCATCCACATAGTCGCACATGGAAAGATTTCATCCTTTTTGATTCCCAAGTAATACTCCACTGTATATATATATCACATCTTCTTTATCCATTCATCCATTGATGGACATTTGGGCTCTTTCCATACTTGAGCTATTGTCGGTAGCACTGCTATAAACATTGGGGTTCATGTGCCCCTTCAAAACAGCACAACTTTATCCCTTGGATAAATACCTAGTAG
This sequence comes from Prionailurus bengalensis, assembly GCF_016509475.1. NCBI lineage: Eukaryota > Metazoa > Chordata > Mammalia > Carnivora > Felidae > Prionailurus > Prionailurus bengalensis. Next base: position 65,558,079 of record NC_057355.1, read on the forward strand.
TGCAATTGCTGGGTCATAGGATAGTTCTATTTTTAATTTTTTGAGGAACATCCATACTGTTTTCCAGAGGGGCTGCACCAGTTTGCATATCCACCAGCTGTGCAAGAGATATCTTCTTTCTCCACATCCTTGCCAACATCTGTTGTTGCCTGAGTTGTTAATGCTAGCCATTCTGACAGGTGCGAGGTGGTATCTCATTGTGGTTTCAATTTGTATTTCCCTGATAATGAATGATGTTGAGAATTTTTTTTCATGTCTGTCTGTCATCTGGGTGTCCTCTTTAGAGAAGTGTCTATTCATGTCTTTTGCCCATTTCTTCACTGGATTATTTGTTTTTTGGGTGTTGAGTTTGATAAGTTCTTTATAGATTTTGGATACTAACCCTTTTTCTGATAGGTCATTTGAAAATATCTTCTCCCATTCCGTTGGTTGACTTTTAGTTTTGCTGATTGTTTCCTTCACTGTGCAGAGACTTTTTATTTTGATGAGGTCCCAATAGTTCATTTTTGCTTTTGTTTCCCTTGCCTCCAGAGATGTGTTGAGTAGGTCTTTCATACATTTTGAGTTTATTTTTGTGCATGGTAAGAAAGTGGTCCAGGTTCTTCTTGTTTTTTTTTTTTCAAGTCGCTGCCCAGTTTTCCCAGCACCATTTGCTGAAGAATCTTTATTCCATTGGATAGTCTTTCCTGCTTTGTCAAAGATTAGTTGGCCAGACATTTGTGGGTCCATTTCTGGGTTCTGTATTCTGTCCCAATGAGCTGAGTGTCTGTTTTTGTGCCAGTACCATACTGTCGTGATTATTACAGCTTTGTAATACATCTTCACGTCTGGGACTGTGATGCTTCCAGCTTTGGTTTTCTTTTTCAAGATTGCTTTTGCTATTCAGGATCTTTCTGGTTTTATACAAATTTTAGGATTGTTTGTTCTAGCTCTGTGAAGAATGCTGATGTTATTTTGATAGAGATTGCGTTGAATATGTACATTGCTTTGGGTAGACATTTTAGCAATATTTGTTCTTCCAATCCAGGAGCATGGAATATTTTTCTATTTTTTGTGTCTTCTTCAATTTCTTTCTTAAGCTTTCTGTAGTTTTCAGTGTATAGATTTTTTCACTTCTTTGGTTAGGTTTATTCCCAGGTATTTTATGTTTTTTGGCACCATTTTAAATGGGGTCAGTTCCTTGATTTTTTTTTCTGTTGCTTCATTATTTTTATATAGGAATTCAACCGATTTCTGTGCATTGATTTTATATCCTGCAACTTTGCTGAATTCATGGATCAGCTCTAGTGTTTTGGTGGAATCTTTTGGGTTTTCCATGTAGAGTATCATGTCATTCGTGAAGAGTGAAAGTTTGACATCCTCCTGGCCGATTTGGATGCCTTTTATTTCTTTGTGTTGTTTGATTGCAGAGGCTAACACTTCCAATCCTATGTTGAATAACAGTGGCATCTGTAATAACAGTAGACATCCCTGTCATGTTCTTGACCTTAGGGGGAAAGCTATCAGGTTTTCCCCATTGAGGATGATATTAGCAGGGGGTCTTTCTTTTATGGCTTTTATGATCTTAGGGTATGATCCTTCTATCCCAACTTTCTTGTGGGTTTATATCAGGAAAGGATGTTGTATTTTGTCAAATGCTTTCTCTAGGCTAGATGATTTTATAGATTACCTTCTATGGTCAAGTGATACTTACGGTGATATCTGAGCTGAACTGTTTCCCTCCCTGGATCATCTTGTTCCTATAAGGCCAAGTAGAACATGCTGTGCCAGTTTGTGAAATCTTTCAAATGTTTTTGATTTGGAATTTTGAACTAGAGTAAATCCTTTCATTTATTCTTGGAAAGATATAATTTCCTATTTAATCTTTTTAAAAGGAGTAATTTGAAAGCTTTGCAGAAGCAAATTTTACCAGACATTAGAAAAATAAGTCAAACACAATTCTGATGAACCAAGAATAAAAATCTTGAAATATATGAAATATAATTTCTTAAGAGATCAATTTAACATGCAGAGTTAAGGTATTTAGCAGAAATTACTTGAGATTTTTATTGAATTAGTGTTTAAAACTGAAACCTTTATCAGAGTCAGCACCAAGGATGGATATGTCTATCCCAGGTTTTCCTTGTAGCCAATGAAAATAGAAATTGCTTCATATACTTACTGATTACCCCTTTAGAATATGAGAGTCTGCATTTACAGTAACTAGGGGAAGACACAGAGAAATGTTTGTTGGATTTACCAAAATTTGTGAAAGGCAAAGATGCTATTTATGGCTTCTACACTTACATTATACTGTCAGCAGAAATATGCAAACTTGCAAATCCCACATCTAAGCTTGATTCTTAGTAATTTATATCTTTATATGCTAATAGCATAGTAGTGCTCTGGATTTATTCCAACAAATCTAGTATTTCATTATGTTTCACTCTTGGTACTCTTGGACAGAGTTGGCTTACGTTAATGAGGTTTTGGGAACAAGATTATCACAGTGCCTTAGAAACTGTTCTGAAAGTACTGGCTGAACCACTGAGATTTTTGTCTTGAGAATGTGTCATAAAATTATGAAAGTGATTGCTGTAAATTACTGAAGACTGTCATAAAGAATGTGGCATATTGGGATGTTGGAACAAAACTGAAAGCAAAACAAATGTCAAGGTTTCTAAGGAAGCAGTGAAGTTGATTTTGCTGGCTTGAAGTAAAAGGATAAGAGGATTGGGCAGAGGTCCTTGTAATAGACATGTGGTATGTTTGTGGAAACTTGTCCTAAGGAAATATATCAAAAGTGAGAGAGAAAAAACTATATTCATGTAAATGTTTCTTGTAACTTTATATTAACAAAAACATAATACTGTTTATTAAATCTTAACTTGATTCATAACTAACTGCCCACACTGTCTGACGTTTATCTGAATGCCCCCGTGGCACCTAATGTCCCATAACACTCCAGCCAATGATGTTCAAGAATGAATAGTTATTAATGAATATGCCCCTGCTCATTGCTCCCTAAACTATACTGTATGCATTTTCTATTCCAGGATAATGGGTTCATCGTTGATCCCACCAGTCACTTGCCAAATGGACTCAGATCTGCCTTTACAATACTAACACTTTTCCATTCCTCCCCTTAGTGTTCTGTTTTACTGTTTTCCTATATATTCTCTATATATTTCTCCAGCCTTTTACAATGACCTCCTAAACTGCCTCCCTGCCTTCAGGATTCCAGCCCTTTCCATGACCTCTTTTCCATCTCACTTTTAACTATCTACATGTTCTTAGGTCCAAGTCACACACTGATACTAAATTCTATGTGCCTGCAAAATAAACTTCAAACTCCTTAGGATTGGGATATTGGAATAAATATCCCAGTGAAATCTACTGTGCCTTGTTCCACAACCTAGCCTTCATTTACCTTTTTACCTCTATAGTTGAATGTATCCAGACTCTGAACCTATTGAATGTGCCTAACACTCCAGCCTCACCCCCATAACAATCCCCTAAAGGTTCATCTTTTCCCTTTTCTTATTTTCCATTTTTTATGTAATACTGTCAACTTGTTTTGATATATGTGCCCTTATTATGATTATTCATTTTGTCTCAAACTACAGCTGGTTAACTGTTCACACATCTCTATCCTCCTTAGTAGGTTACAAACTTATTGAAGACAACAATCCTACATTTCTCATCTATGACCTTATGCCTACTTCTTGCTCATGCAATCTCATCTTTTGCTTGTAATAAATCTTAAATTATGTTTATTGCATCATTAAACAAAATATTTTATTAACTAGTATGTAATTTGCTATCATTACAGCTTTATATAAGCAATGTAAACTAAGAGATCCAAATTGAATATTCACATTGTTACTTAAATCCATTCAAAGTGAAGGGAACGGCCAACATTTACTATGAACAAACTATGTGTTTAGCATTGATCTAGTGACAATCTATTGGATGGATTCAGTTGCTGATTCAAATGTATTTTGGGTCTAATATATCCCAAGCTCTGTATTGCGAGCTAGGAAGATGGATAAAAAAATATAGCTCTACCCTCATTGATCTTACGGTATAGTTCGAGATATGAGCATAAAAGTACCAATTTTAATATTACACAGTAGATAACATCATGAAGGAAGGTAGAGGGTACTTGGGACACACAGGATGGTGGCCTGTTCGGGGATGACTTGTTCAGAGAAGACTATGTTTTCCAGGTGGGGGAAACCACTGGAGAATCAAAAGAGGACAGGGCTCTGGGGTTTTATAAGAACTTAAATAAATATGGTTTAATGAAGGAGAAAGGGGGTACATGTGTTGGTAGACATTGAGGAAGTTGGTGATGAAATGAAGAGGTTTGAAGGAAACCCTCTGGTCAGGAAATGGGGTATGGAACATCTTGTATTGATCCAAGATCTTGAATTTGTTCAGAAGAAAATGGGAAGGCACTGAAGGTTTTGATTAACTAAATGAATAATTAGAATATATAGAAAGTACATTCTAGACAGTTTACATATATCAACTCATTTAGTCTCCCCCATATGGGATAGCTGGCATTTATCCCTGGTTTACTGAGGAGGAGAGTGAGCCATCTCTTCTTTCCATTCCTCCCAAAGCTGACTACCTCTCATCATTTACTGTTCTTTAGATTCTCTCTTGAAATAGGATTTCTCTGACAGTGCTGGTTTCATTTTTTTTCCAAGGGAGAAAAATAGGACCAGGAGTGCTGGAGGGAAGGAGGGGATGAGATGTTAAGTATGTTCACCAGAGAAGGGCTCATTTTAAGTACATTGGCCAAAGGAATCAACATTTTGGATACTAATGATGGTAAAGGGAGTAGGTTAGGAAGATTTCTTGGGGAATTGCATCCCAGGCAGTGCTATCATCTGGTGCACAGGCTCAAGACAGGGTCATGCTCTGCTTGTTTGGGAACAGCAAAGAAAATGGATCTTTTTATATCCCATCTTCTCTTAACTGAATACCTGTAGAGAACAGGTATGTAATAAATGTGTGAATAAATAGACAAAAGAAATAAATAGAATGAATAATTTGATGAACAAATGAAGAAAGGTCATATATCAGTTGCTCAAGTGGTTTGTTCTATCCCAAGCCCATAGGTAGCCTTTCCATTATATTATCCTGCCTCTCGATTCTTAATTCCTAATTGGTTGAGATCATTTAAACAGTGCTCCATTAAGGATTCTGTACCAACCCATCTATAGTGTACATGTAGATGTGTGTGCCATCTCTGAGGACAAATACTCTTTTATGTGTCTTTACGAGTAGCAACAGTGACACACAGTGGTTGGTTGAGTAAATCAGACATGTACTCCCTCCAGATATCCCAGAAGGTACAGCCGATATTTCTCAGACTTTCTTTCTTTGGAAAGTTGGTTGTCTTGTTAATTCAGGCAGGTATTAACTACCCAATATATTCAGCACATCCCTCGTTGTAAGCTGTCAGACTGTGACACAACATCACATAATGTGACGTTACATGATACATAATGCCTGAATTAAATAAAAAAAAAAAATTCCAGACACTTCTTTCAGTGAAATAGTAGGTAGGTAATCTGAATATTTGGGGTAATTGGCTCTAGGAAGAGAGAGGCATCATTATTTCAGGCTCCCTAGTGAGCGTTAATTAGCCATATTGCTTCATTGTGTGACAAAGAGAACACTGCTAGTAGTGCTAAATCTGTAATGACATCCTGGCTTTAGGAGCACAGGTATTTTAAACTACCTTGACTGACTGACATGCAGGTAATTCTATTCAGAGCCCAGCAGTGAACTCAGGCAGTTGGAACAGTCTCTCCTCCAAGGGGCACAAATTTGTTGTTGTGACTTAGAGGTTTCCTTTCCTTTGTCTCACCACCTCCCTGGATCCCCATAGCCCTCTAACTGGGGAAAAGCAGCAAGTATTTGCAACAGCAGGCATGTGTTCTCCCTGGGGTTTGAGAACGATATGTCTATGTTGTTGAAGCATCAAGTTTTTCAGAAAGATTCAGCTACTCTTAACATTTAAAGATGGTCCATGACAGCCAGGAAGGATTTTCTGGGGCTCTGTGATCCACTTTAATCCATTGTTTGCAGATATGGCAGGAAGGCTGGTAGCAGAGCAGGAGCATTCTTTTAAGGCCTTCCTGGGACCAACATTCAACATTTTTATTTTTTATAGTAATAATGATACCAGAAATTGTATAAATGGGTAAAGCACTAATATCAAGATTCTGCTGTCTTACCTTGAGCATGGATGAATCATCCTGCATATAGGGAGGTGATGCTGCTCGACCTCTATCACTAGGAAATGCTTTTTGATTTTCTGTATCTAATCCAGTTGGGATGGTGGATCTTCCCTACCATCCTCTTAGCCTTGGTCTTGGAAACCAAGTATACATACGCACAGGAGACATCAATACTGCTGTGGAAGGATCTGAGGCCAAGGGTCAGAGAGAAGCTGATGGGCTAACATTTGTCATCTTAGCCTCTGAGAACAGTCAGAACTGGAACTTGAGAGTCTAAAGTCTGTGCTTTCTGACAGACCTCCTGAGATGCTGAACTGAAAACACCATGCACTAACAGTCGCTGAAAGAAGGTACCTTTAGATGACTTCTTGTTTCTTATTAAATGTGAACTTCTTTCAATGAATGTATAAGGCTGTGTCTGTGGACTGTGGATCCAAAAATTGAACTGTGTAGCTGAGACTGGTATTATCTAGGCATGAATCCAATGTAGGTAAAGGAAGGGAATATGAAGAGACTCAAAAGGAAGCAAGGGTTATAACATCATGAGGAGACAGGAAACTCAAGAGGACTGACTTCTAGCTCTGAATGCATATTCGCGGGAAAGGGGGCAGTACCAGCAATTAACAAGAATTTCTTTAGTAATCTTTCAGTCTCCTTTCCATTTTTTTCTATGCTTAAAATAATGATAGCAAAATGGTATTTATGTAGTATTTTCGTGGCTTAATAAGTGTATTCTTAAAGGTATTAGCTCACTTGCTCCTAATTTTATCAACATGAAGTATTTATGAACGCCTCCTCTGCATGACAAATCATTTGCTTAACATCACCCCACTCTTCATTATCCTCATTTTACTAACTCCACTCCCTATTTTTCTGGATTGAAACATCAACATTGAAATAAAGCAAAAGCACTCTTATCTGCCACTATCTCTGCAATAGTTTATAAATATGAAAACTGTGACTGATTCTTTTGTGGGTACAAGAAAGAGGAAGAAAGGTGCAAAGAGATGCTATGGGAAAGAGGTGCAGATGAGAAGGCGTCAGGCCAAGTCTGGAGTTTGTGCAAAGTGAAGGACACTTGTGTAGTTGTCTGGTGCTTTCATCTTCCTTGGCCAATGTGGCGAAACCAGCAAGTACTGTGGAATGCGATACAGTAGGAGTTTCTAATTACAATTTTCCAGATTCCAAGGATTATAATTTTTTTTATACGTGAAAGTTTAGAATTCCATATGCCAAAGATTTGTTGATAATGAGACTACATGGAAATGTTCCATTGATAATACATTTGATTGGTTGCTACAGACAGAAGTTGCCGTTGTTTGTTAGGATTCCTGTTAAGGCATCATCTTGAGGTAGGTAAAAATAATATTAATTTGACTCTTACTGAACCTTTTCATGTAGAGGCCTTGGATTTTCCCCCAAATGAATGGGAAGACTTCAAAACTATGTCAACCACAAATTTTGGTGATTGTAGCTTTTTAAAAAAATTATTTAATTAAATTAATTTATTTCTGGTGAGTGGACCTTGTTTTGCGTAGTGAGAATAGAAATAAATTACTTATAACTACTGTTGTATTTTAGAGCTTGCTGAGAATGTAGAAATAATCTAGAGTTTTTACAGTTGAAGAATTTGAAGTCCAGACAGGTCAAATGACTTGCTCAAACCAGAACTGATTTGGGACAAAACAAAGTGGAACCTACTTCTTAGTCTTGGTAAAGTGCTTTTCCTGATAAAGCATTTAGCCTAACTCAGTTCTTTAACACTCCCCCTGGCCAGAGACATCACTAGTGAACCAAAACATTCTAGGGGCGCCTAGGTGGCTTAGTTGGTTAAGTGTCCAACTTTGGCTCCAGTCATGAACTCACGTTTCATGGTTTCAAGCCCTGTGTTGGGCTCTGTGCTGACAGCTCAGAACCTGGAGCCTTCTTTGGATTCTATGTCTCCCTCTCTTTCTGCCCCTCCCCTGCTCATCCCCTGTCTCTGTCTCTTAAAAATGAATAAAAACATTAAAAAAAATTCTAAAATGACTTTGCTTTCTTCTTTCTGGCATATCTTTTCATAAAATGTTGGAGTCTCAGCCCCCAACTCTATTGGCTCACATCTTTGAGACACTCTCTCTATGCATGGGCTATTCTGGGCTGGCTTTTACTTCATCTGCCTCTTTGAGTCTCCAGTACGGAGGATGTCTGTTAGTTTGGCTTTATATTTGTGCTCTCTCTGGCTTCAGTCTTTAATGCTGCGCTAGAAATAGATTGACCCTTAAGGGTAATGAAAGAGAGTAAACTTTGCAAAAATATTTCTCCATATTACTTTGGTTTGAGATTTTTATTGAGAATTACTATTTTAAATCAAGAAGAAGAATGGAAAGACTAAAAAGGGAAGGTAAATGGAAGGACAGAAAGAAATGAAAATAGAACTAGGACTAAAAATCTGATATTGGCAAATCTTAATGTTGATAGATCAGATAAAACTATTAAATCAGAGGGCAACGAACCACCTTATATGGTACTCAGCACATTATAGAGTTCTTTTGCATGCATTATGTTATTTGATTCTCACAACAGCTCTGTAGGGCAGAAAGAAGTATAAATAGTTTAAAAATAAGAAAACTAAGCTTCACCTATGTGTAGTGCCCTGTCCACATTCACACAGCCTATTAGTGGCAGAAAGAACCCAAACCACAAGTTTCTGACTGTAGATTGTGTGCTGTAGTAATTATACCACCCTACTTAACAGTCATTTCTGTTGACTCGGGTGCAATATGGAACTCGGTTGGAGCTTTGTAGCCTCTAGGCAGAAGTCATAGATTTGATTTTTGTGTATCTCAGTAGCTATTTAGAGTGAAAGCCATAGACAATTAAAATACACTTGAATGCTGTTTAGTTTCAAGAAGAACAAGGTATCTGTGTGTATGATATGAATCCATATCACCTCTACTAGAACAAGAAAGTCTGATCTCCATCTTACTGGTAGAGGGTTAAACCATCTTTTGCATATAAAGGATGGTATATTTTTATTATTTTATTATGGTATTTAGTGTTTCTCCCCAATACATGGATTTGCAAAGGTAGTACTATAGCCTAAATACCCACAATTTAAGTCCCTACCACAGGGTAAGCAGAGGCATTTTGAGATACGGTTTTAAATATCATCCAAAGCATAGAGTTTTGTATTTTCCAGAATAAGGTAAGTTACCTTAGATGTTAGTAGATATTAACAGGTAAAAGTCCCATGAGAATCTGAGATACGAAAAAACATCCTTCTTAGATAAATGTTTTTAGGACTCGTGTATTTAATAAGGCCATTAGCTTGAATTGATGGGGTAGAAGCAACATTGTGATGTTCAGAAAGAACATTTTCCTACAGAATTGTGTCCTGATAGCCTCAAGCTTGATTAGTTTTTTTTTCAAGGGAGGACTAAGGGGGGAAGATCGCATTTGCCTGGCAGCGTATCATTTCTGGGGAACACATGTTTACATTTTGCTGAATTACACAACTCTGCAGCAGTTATTGGAGAGCTAAAGACATATTCATATTGAACTGTAGGCAACCACATGTTGATAATGAGCCCATTTTGTGCCTTGACTTATGAAAAGAATGTGAAAATGCCTTATTCTGTGTTATTTTTTTCCTTCTGACAGTACTGATACACTGCCGCAGGCAGTCTAAATATAATAGCATGAGGTTAACTGACAATTGCAGGTGTATTTACACTGATATTCTGATATTAGCATGCTGCTTAAAAATACACTGGAGGTAATACGGTGTGCATCCAAATTGTCTTTACTAGAGAGCAAACACTGGCAGAAAAGACAAAGAATGTTTCTTTATAATGATGGAAGAGATATTTGTGGCTATTTTAATAATCTGCCACATTGCTCTGAATTTTTTCTAAATCTGCTCTGTGGACTGAAAGGAAGAGAATCTGTCTAAGAAAGGTATCATCAAATGCCCCTCCTCCCTCCCTCCCTCCCTCCCTCCCTCTCTCTCTCTCTCTCTGTCACACACACACACACACACACACACACACACACACACGCATATACATGTACATGTGCACACACTTACCAGTTTGAAAATCATGATTTGGAATCCTAAATCTGTAAGGATGATCAGAAGCCTCTTGCCTCTGTGACATTGTATCTCACCTTCCAGAGCCACTTTCCACCCTTTTCTCTACTCACTGCATTAACAGGCTCTCTTGCTTTGGATTCAGCAAGTGGAAGGTACCACAGTGGAGTGACTTTGAGGTATATCTTTCCCCAGCAACCTCCCTGGAGGGCTCTATGTTTATTCCTGTAACAAAGGCTGGGGCTTCTTTCAGAAGCCCTTCCCTAAAGCTACAGTTCTCACTAGGTTGCAGGTAGATCTTCCTTCCCCTTGTACACTGGGAGAGAAGAGGTAATGGCATCCTGCTGTTGCCTGACCCAAGTGTCCAGACCATCCCTTATTGTTTCTCTCTTTTAAAAAATGTTTAAGTTTATTTATTTTGAGAGAGAGCAAACGGGCAAGCACAAGTGGGGGAGGGGCAGAGAGAAGGAGAGACAGATTCCAAAGCAAGCTCTGCACCATCAGCGCAGAGCCTGATGTGGTGCTTGGACTCACAAACTGTGAGATCATGACCTGAGCCAAAATCAAGAGTTGGATGCTTACCCACTGTGCCACCCAGTCACCCTGCTTATTATTATTTCTCTTAACCCTAATTACATCCTTGTAAATAATTCTTTTGTTAAAACTCTTTACAATTACCCTGTTTGAGTGTGCCTTCTGGTTCCTGTGAGGACCTCAAACTGAAAAATATGCTGTGTTCAGGCACTGTGATAGCCGCTGGGGTTGTAAGGCAAACAAAACCCAGACTACCCCTCGAGGAACTGCTCATAGCTAAGACAGAGTTACACACAGAATGATGCAAAGCATAGGAAAAGGTTCTCTAAATCAAGCTGAGAGTGGTCCTAAAGAAAGAATTTTTTAGAAGAGACGATGCTTGATGTGAAACTTGTTATTAAAAAATTCAAACATATATATAAAAATAGAATATTGTACGAAATGTTTAAATAATGTCACTCAGGTTCAACCATCAGCAATTCTATCACCCAATGGCCAACTTTATTTACTTCATCCACTTCCCCACTCCCTCCCCAGAATTATTTTGAAGTAATTTCTGAACAATATGTAATTTCATCTCTGAATATTTTGGTTCTTATCTCCCAAACATAAGCACAGTATCACCATCCTCCAAAAAATCAACTATAACACCTCGATATGATCATTTAGTGTTCAAAATTATGTATACTATAAATTTTCTTTTTTATCTAGTTTATTTGAATTGGGATCAAATAAGGTTCATAATATTGGTCCCTTCCTTTTTATAGGTTCTCTCCCTTATATATTTTTATAAATATATTTTTAATATTTTAAATATATATATGATATATATACTCCACTTATATAATATATACATATATTCTCCCTCCCAACCCTATCATTTCTTTGTTGCAAAAACCAGGTTATTTGACCTAGAGAATTTCCCTCAATCTTAATTTGGTTGGTTGCATTTTATATTATATTATAATTTAACTTGTTCCTCTCTATTTCCTATAACTTGATAGTTACAACTAGAGCTTAATCTGACTCAGGTTCAATTTTTTTTTTTATTTTTTGGTGGAGAGGAAATATTACTTCATAGGTGGCAATATGTACTTCTATCAGAAGGATTTCTATGTCTGGCTGCTTCTCATTTTTGATGTTAAGAGCCATAATCATGGCCCTAGGCCAGTGGTTCTCAAACTTCAGTGTTGATCAACATCACTCGGAGGCTTGTTAAAATCCAGACTGCTGAGCCCAATCCCCAGAGTTTTTGATTTAGTAGGTTTGAGGTGAGGCATAGAATTTGCATTCTAAACAAGTTCCCAAGTGCTGCTGGTCAGTGACCAGTCTTTAAGAACTGCTCCAGTTAGCTTATTAACTCATTAGGAGTTCAGGCTCATCTTGTACATTTCCCATCCCAGACCTAGAATCAGCAATTTTTCCAAGGATCCCTGATTCTTTTTGTGAGGTATCCTATTTACAGCCTGCATTCTGATGGCTACAGGCACTCATTTCAGCTATGCTGTCTTTCTAGACAACCTGGAGGATAGAATTAGGAAACATATATATTTAAAACGAAATCAGAAGTTCATATTGACACTTCTAATTCAAATTCAGTACTACAGAGTTTTCCTTACCCTTGCCCATATTACAGTAATGTCTCCCTTTTTCTTTGCTATGAAAAGTCCCTGCTTTTAACAATACCAATATAATAATTTTCATTTGTTTATCCAGTACTTATAACACAGAAATCTTAGAATAACAATACCAACATGTCTACTAACTGTGATTTCCAAGGTGTTTAATTTTTTGGTTTTATGTTTTTTTTCTTTGTATTTTGCTGTAGTTTTTTTAGTCCTTGGGGCATATCCCACCAGGAATGTACAGTCAAATTACTGTTTAAATATCACTTGAAGGCATTTCTGTCTGTGAAGTTATGCCTCCCACTGGTCAAACAGATCATTTTCATACTTGTATTATTATTTATAAAGTTTATATTTTGGTAAATTAAATTTGTTTTATAATTATGGAAAATACCTGCATATGTCTTTGAAGAAAGGCATAACTTTGATCTCTGATTATATCGTTCCAGTCCTTCCCTTACTTCATAACTAAATTCAAAATCTTAAAAAAATATATTCTGCATTTAGGAAAGTTTGTATTTTTGTTTTAATGATTATCTGTGTACTTGGGATGCCTGGATGGCTCTTTTGGTTAAGCAGTCATCTCTTCGTTTCAGCTCAGGTCATGATCTCACGGTCTGTGTGTTCGAGCCCCATGTTGGGCTCCGTGCTGATGGTGCGCAGCCAGCTTGGGGTTCTCTTTCTCTCCTTCCCTCTCTGCCCTCCCTTGCTCTCTCTATTTCTCTTAAAATAAATAAACTTTAGGGGCGCCTGGGTGGCGTAGTCGGTTAAGCGTCCGACTTCAGCCAGGTCACGATCTCGCGGTCCGTGAGTTCGAGCCCCGCGTCAGGCTCTGGGCTGATGGCTCAGAGCCTGGAGCCTGTTTCCGATTCTGTGTCTCCCTCTCTCTCTGCCCCTCCCCCGTTCATGCTCTGTCTCTCTCTGTCCCAAAAATAAATAAACATTGAAAAAAAAATTAAAAAAAAATAAACTTTAAAAAATGATTATCTGTGTACTAATACCCTTATTTATCTTTCTTACTTATTGGCTATTGACTATTGTTTCCTGCTATGAGCATTAATGAAACCAGCTCATGACCTCTTTATTCCTTTTTTTTTTTTTTACCTCTCATCCAGCAATTGTTGATATTTCACTGTAGACCCAATGAATACCTATTTAACAATCAGTGAGTTTATTAAACTTCTGAGTTTTTGATACCTGTACCATATCTGCATTTTGAGGGACATGGACACTGTTTTCCTACAGCCATTAGCCTTAGTTCTGTAGAAAAATATACACTCACCTCTAGTCCTTATGCCAGAACCTTTCAAATTAATTTTGATATATGAAGCTCACTCTTTAATAGATTCTCAAGAAAGGTTCAAGGAAATGATGCTTCCTTAGCACCTGCATGTTTATAATAGTTTGTAGTTCTTCTACATGAAGTTCAGTTTGTATCCTTACTCATACTTTCTTTTATTGAGTAGCTTAAAGATATTATATTGGTATGTTCTATTATATAGATTTATTGCTGAAAAGTCTGATAACAATCTGATTTTATTTCCCTTGTAAGTGACTTGGTCTTTTTATCTGGATGTCATTTTATATGTGTATATATATCTGTATGTGTGTTTATATATGTGTGTGTGTGTGTGTGTGTGTGTGTGTGTGTGTGTGTGTGTATCCTCCTCCTCCTTTTTATTCTTTTAATAATAATAATAATAATTTAGTAGAATGTCTCAGTATTGGCCATTATAGACTGATTTCCAGTTATGTGATATGTCTTTTCAATGTTTATTTTCAAATCTTTTTATTATCTTAGAAAATTTCCCTCAATTATAATTTTAGTATTTATTCTATTCATTGTTTTGCTTTTCTTCATCAAAGGCTACTTTTATATTTATATTGGATCTTTTATGTCTGTCTTCCATATCCATCACTTACTCTCAAATATTTCTTTTAAAATCTTTTAAATTTCTTTTATCTATAAAAATTTCTCTATTCTGAATTCTTTTCTTTTTTTTTTTAATTTTTTTCAACGTTTTTTGAATTTATTTTTGGGACAGAGAGAGACAGAGCATGAACGGGGGAGGGGCAGAGAGAGAGGGAGACACAGAATCGGAAACAGGCTCCAGGCTCTGAGCCATCAGCCCAGAGCCTGAACGGGGCTCGAAATCCCGGACCGCGAGATTGTGACCTGGCTGAAGTCCGACACTTAACCGACTGCGCCACCCAGGCGCCCCCTGAATTATTTTCTTAATGATATTCTGTTGTGTTTGTTTTAATGTTCCTTAACATTGGTGATAGTTACTTTTTCTTTCATTTTTAATTCTTTCTGAATTCTCTTACCCCTCTTTCAGATTTTCTTTTTTACTAATCTCTCTTCTGAGCTTTCAAATTCCAATTTATTTTGTTCTTTATAGGTTCTGTCATTTCTGAATTTATTTAAGCTCATTTTGAAACATTAGGACATTAGGTTCTTTATATGTTTTGTGGGCCTTTTTTTTTTTGGTATGTTTCCATTATCTGAGGGATTTATTTTACTCTTTATTTCTCTCTCCTTTTTATACTTATTTTGTGTGGCATTATGTAGTAATCTTTGGTTTCTGTCCATTCTAAAACAAAATGGCTTTTCCTATACTTTTAGAAGAGAGGGATAGACTAGAATAGCTACCTATCTTGCTCTTTGATGAAGAAAATAAATTGCATTAATGTTTCTTAGGTCTTCTTTCTATGGTACTCTTCCAAATTTTCTCTTCTCTTTTCTGTGTCCACAAAGTCTATCATGCTCACTGTGGTTTATAATCTCCCTAACATTAAACTTTGTGATGTAAGGGCTGTTTTGTTTGTCAGTTTTTACAGTTTATAAGTCCCAGACTCCCGAACTGTCTAGGACCATCACATGATACTTTGGACCTCTTAATTTGGAACTTTCAAAATCCTATCCTGTTTTCTCCTGCTGTTCTCAGAAAGGCACACTGTGCTTTCTAGTGAGTACCTGATGGTCCCTTTTCCTTTCCTGTAATTTCTCCTATGTAGTTGTTGATACGAAATGGGTCTTATAGATTTTGCTGATTTAGCTTCTCCCAATTGTACTTTGGATTTATGTGTCTATCTTATAACCTAGTGTTATTGTAGGTATAGTCCATGGGGTCTTGTTTTTTCTACTCATTGCTATGGCTACTTTAATGGGATGATTCAGGGAGTCACAGATCTTCTGGAATACTCCTTGAACTAAATATTGGCAAGTTGACTAGGTGTGTAGGAGAAAGGGCTGCAAAGGAGAGAGTAAGAGAAAAGAGAAGGACTTCCAAATAAAAATAGTGTGTGGGAAGGCATGAAGGTACAAAACACCATGATGCAATAGCAAAGCTATATTCTGTGTTCAGTATGCTTCTAGTAAGGGGTTTGTGTGAGGTAATGGAAGGTATGAACCCTCCAAGACAGATGGAGCTTGATCACAAGGAGCTATGTGTGCTAACCTGGGAAGTCAGAACGTTAATATTATAGAGAGTTCATATTGAAGGATGAAAAGCGAGGAAGTGGAATTAGATCAATAATTCAGAAAAGTTTCTCTGGAAACACTGTAGAGAATAGTCTTGTTGTCCAGAAGGTAGACAGGAAACTTCCTCCCTCACCATTTTAGGTAACTATGTATGGTAAACTGAGAAGTGATGATGAATTAACCCAAGGCAATGGCAGAGCAACAGAGATGCTGTTTGTGAGGTTAAATCTGTAGGGTATGGTTAATAATTGCATATGGAGGAATGGGGCACAGTGAGAGACTAGCCTGAGATAAGTCAGGTTTCTGGACAACATCTTGGCTCCTAAGATAATACTCATTCCACTTCTCGTGGCTCTTATTCTTGCTGAGTTGTTCTGATACTTTTCAATAATCTACCAAATAATACAAAGAGGACACAGAATTATTTCTTCTTAATACACATCTGAACTATTTGTCAGAATTTGACTACAGCATTTATGTTTATATTAGTATACTAGTTTTCTTCTTTGAGAAGAGAGAAGAAAGTATAAAAAGGCAAGAAGTTTAGATGGGTATTCTAGACTACATTGTGACTTCACAGAAATTAAGGAATGAGAAGAAGGGCACAGAAAAACAAAAGGAGCTTTACTTCTATCGTTTCTACCCATTTGAAATAAAATACTCTATACTGGCTACTCCAAGAATGATCTGCAGAAGCAGTCGGGACATCACGTAGACACTTATTAGAAATGCAGACTTTGAGGTTCCATCTGAAGCAGTGTATGCATTTTAACAAGATCCTGAGGTGATTTTTCTGAACATTAAAGTTTGAGAATCACTGCTTTAGACCATGTTAGGAAGTGAACTTTTTGTGATTCTATCTTAGCTCTCTCAGAAGAGGAAGATTCTCTATTATATTTATTACTGAATATTCCATGGGAACTTGAAAAAAATATAAAGAGAGAGTATAGTAATAGTAATTTAGGATCTGTGCTTTGTGTGGAATTAGCTTATTTGCGTTCAAATATGGCTTCACAACTAATTAGTGATGTGACTACAGTGAAGATATTTCATGTTTCTATAGATTGGTATTGCCATTTGTAAACATGAATTGAAAGTTCTCACCTCTTAAGATTTTGTAATGGTCAAATGAGACAATATTTGTGAAACAGCACAGTTCCTAATACACAGGAAATATATCATAAATATTAGCTATCATTATTAAAAATAACTTACAATAGCTTTAAAAACATTTTGGATGTGTTTAATACCTTGTTAGATGTAACAATACAGTGTGCAGAGACCTCATCCTTTTCAAATTGGCAACATTATTGGAGATTATGCTAGTGTACAAGCATCCAAAGATACTTCTCAGAGAGAGGTAAATCTTCAGTATGGTGCTTGTGTGCATTTATTTTATGGTGATTCCTTGGAAAAAGTGAAATACCAACATTAGAACTTAAAACCTATTTTACTCAGGAATTTACTTGTATATTCTCATATGAACTGTCTAGGTGAACTATACAGCAAAATCCCCTTTCTTAAAAAAAATTCTTGAACTTTATAAATCTTGAGCCATTCTTCATGTTTTATATTTTTTTGGTGTCTATATCCTAATGCAATCCTCATGAAATTTCACCTTAGATACCGAATGACCCAGCCACTGTATATGTCTTGAGATAGTATGAACCAGTAATGCCAGGAAGCCACAGTAACAACCATACTAAACATCGCATCTAACTAAATAACCAAAAACAAAACAAATTCCTGGGTTTTTATAACCTTCAGGACTATCTGGCTTATTCTGTAATCACCCACGCATTTTAAAAGCCATATTATTATTCCATGGCAATCATTTTAAACTAGAGAGGCCCATACTATGGAGGGTGGAATGAAGTCAGAGAAATAAACCCCAGATTGTCTTGATTTCTTATTACAGAGCTCAGCATTTTTATGTTCCCTCATCAACAAAAAGACTCCCCCCTACACACCCTTGGTGCTTTCTATTTATGTTCACCTGCTACTCAATTAACACCCCATCAAACCACACACTTGCAGGGGGTTCATTGTCAGACCACTGCACTGCAGTCTTTAACCCTCTATCTAACCTATATTACACATGGAGTTAAAAACAGTCCCCTGACTGTGCTTAGAAAACATGTCTTTTTATTTGGTGTTCATATAAGGTTTTCCTTGTGTGCATTACCCTGGGTGTTCATAAAGTTATAACTGTATCTACATGTGTCTGACATTTATTACCTTCCATAGGACCATAAAACACACTTTTCTCTTTTAACTGCATCTGCTGACATGTTACATAAAATAAACTTTAAATATTACCTATAAATTAATTAGCATTTTCCCTCTATTAGGAAAGGCAGATGTAGTCTTACCAACACTGCCTTAGTATAGTTAGAAGTTTTAATTGGATTCTATGTGAAAAACAATGATTATTACTCTAACCCAATTTTATTTTTCATTTAGTTGTATCTATGTGTTTTTATTAGCCAAATAATACATATTCATTTTTAGAAAATTAAGGAAGTATAGAAAAATTTCAAGATCAAAATTAATACCTCTCTCCCCAAATTATTTCACTGATTTCATAATCCCTATTATTTTGGAATTAAAAAAATATATAAATAACTATTAATTCTTTTGTATACATCCCTGATTATAAATATAATATTTATATATAATTATTTTGTATATATACTGAGCTTTATATAAATGTATTTTTCATGCAAAATTTGGCAGTGAGCTTATAATTTATATGTCATTTTGTATCCAGTTCTCATTACTTAATATTGTATAATTATCACATCCCATGTGGTTCAACATTCTTTTTAAACTTGTTTTTTAATACTGTCATTCATCTTATGAAGATGCTGTAATGTTTTTCACTATTAATGAGTATTCACTATTTAATGAGTTTAAAATTTTTGCTGATTGCTTCATCTAGAGAAATTCCTAGGGGTGAAAACACTGTATCAAAGTCTCTTAAAACCTTTTGTCAGAATCTTTCCTGAAAGGCTTAAAATTTACATGTCCACGTTGTATCCTTTTAATTGTAATCAACTTGATTGTTGGTCACTGCCATTTGAGTAGTCATTTCTTTAGTAGTTAGGGCTGAACATCTAAAAACATTGCTATATTATGTTATCATTATGGGTTTTGGAGAACATACTGATAAAATTCTTAAGCTCTAAAAATAGTTGAATTTCATTTAAAATCCAGACTTCATCACTTACTTGGGCAGAGCTAAAGTTCTTGCCTAAAACTCAGTTTACTCAAATGTAAATGGTGATAGTATTAGCCTCTATTTTATAGAGTTGACGTGAGGATTAAGAGAAAAGCATTAAATCAGAGCTTGGTGCCTGAGAAGGTAAGTGTTCAATATGTGTTAAGTATTATTAGAGTTTTAGGTGAACTGGCTTTTCATTACCTGCATCCACGTTTTTGTTCCTGCTATTTAATATAAATTAGTACTTCAAAATCAATAGAAAAAATAGTAAGTATATTCAGCCTTTTCTCCTCTTTCTTGACTGCTATGTAACTGATTTTGCCATGTTTTGACATAAAATGGATTATAATTTTTATTTACAAGTGTATCTGTAGTACCCAGAACAATGTCTGGAAAATAGAGAAAACTTAATAAATATTTTCAAATGAATGTATTATTCTTTTTCAAAGTCTTCTTGGCAAATTTTGAATATTTCTAGACATGTAAATCCTAGAATAAATTTAATAAGTCCTCTAAAACATACTGTCAGGATTTTAACTTCAAAAGCATTCAATTAATTTGGGGGAGGAGTTGACATATTTATAAAATTACGTCTTGTCATCTAGAAACATGGTGCATCTTTCCATCTGTTTGCACCTTCTTTTAGGTTATTGCATCATGTTGTGCAGTTTTCTTTATGCAGGTCTTGATTATTTCAGTTATGCGTCTGACACTTAATTGTGGCTCAGGTCATGATCTGACACTTTGTGGGATCGAGCCCTGACTTGGGCTCAGTACTGACCGCACAGAGCCTGCTTTAATTTACAGTTAACATTATCATTAGTGTTTCCTACATGTCCAGATTGGCCCATTTTTACCCATCCTTTATGACTGTGAGAATTTGTGTGACTGGGCAACTAGGAGCTCATTTCTTTGGGATCCCACTTTCTCTTTCCTTCTTCATAATTTCCTCGCTATTTGTCCAAAATTCTCCAAAATGTAAGCATCATTTGGGGAGTATAGAGGAGTTCTCATACCTTCAAGTCCCATTCAGCATAGGCTTTAGAAGGAAATAGCTACAATGGAAAGAAATATTTTTCTTTTCTTTTTTTTTTTAATTTTTTTTTCAATGTTTATTTATTTTTGGGACAGAGAGAGACAGAGCATGAGCGGGGGAGGGGTAGAGAGAGAGGGAGACACAGAATCGGAAATAGGCTCCAGGCTCCGAGCCATCAGCCCAGAGCCTGACGCGGGGCTCGAACTCACGGACCGCAAGATCGTGACCTGGCTGAAGTCGGACGCTTAACCGACTGCGCCACCCAGGCACCCCAAGAAATATTTTTCTTAATAGAACTGACTAGTTCTCACATTCTAATTCCATTGCATCATTGTAATAATATGATGTTTTTATGCATGTACTGTCTCGTTCTGTAAGTCTCTTTCTATAGCTGTGTCTTTATAGCTAATCTTGGACTTCATCCAAGAATTTGGATGGAGAGGAGAAGAGAAGCAAAAAGAATTAGGGGCAAGGAAAACTTCATTTGATGCTCGACAACTTTTAGTCTTGATTACTGATAAGGCATACTTCTCACAATGTTGTGTGTTTGCGATATATTTTCTTAAATCTCAATCTCTTTTCCTTTTTATACACTTCAGCACTCTGTTGTTTGAGTGTTCTTAGTAAATGTACATTTTATTAATGTAAAATTAACTCTGGTATATTTCTAAGTTTTCACCTTATATCTATTTTTTTGATGCTGTCTGTTTTAATATGGGGATTTAATAATCCTATTTATCTTGGATAATTATGTGTTTGTACTTATCTTTGACAATTTATATTGCATTTTCTATTTGTTCTGCTCTTTTATTCCTTGTTTTGCTTTCCTGTCTTCTTTTGGGTTGATTGAACTTGTTATTTTATTTCTTTCTTCCTATTGATTGACAGTCATACATTTTTCTACTCTTACAATGGTTATTCTTACATCTTAAAACATACATTAAAATTTATGTTTTTTTTTATTAAAGTCAAAATTGAACTAGTATATGCAGCTTTTCACAAACCAAGGGAGAAACCTCATATACTTTTGTGTCTCTCCTTTTCTCTTCCCTAGCTCCTCTATAACTTCTCTTATTAAGATCACCTGGGAGTAGACTGTTATTACATTTTGACTTTATGAATGAACATTTATTGAGTCTTAACTATGATATTCCCCACTGTTCCCTGTATCTCACATCTTCCCTTTTTGAATTTTTGCATGCTGTAAAATTACTTTTACTTAGACTTCATTTTTGAATGATGGTTTGTCACATATAAATTAGAGGTTAAATCATTTCCCTTTATGATTTTGAAGTCATCGCTCCATTGTATTTAATATCCAATATTATAAATAAGTTGTCTGACTGATAGGATTTTTTTCTTTGTAGATGTAAGAGATCAGTACTACTGTGGTTAGTGGACTGCATGCTCTTAATAAGAATTCATACTAGAATCATTGCCATATGCAAAGTTGATACAGCTTTAGGACATAGATACTGAGTTATAGCAGCACAGCTCAGAAAAGATAAGAGCAACCAGCATTTGCTTAGAGCAGGTGCTCTGATTTCTGTCAGTGCTGCTGGGATGCCCTAGCCAGCAGGCCTTAGACAAAGTGGCCTATAAGAAGTGATACTTCATCGAGCGTGAAAGTCTGGGGAATCAACCAAAAATCTGGTAGCTGTCATCCTTTCCTTGTGGGTGAGACATAGTGATATATAGCTTCATATCACTCAATATTGAGTTCAGCAACATACATATAACTCAAAAAGATTCATACCAGTAAATCTATTATTTATTCTGCTCATTCATGCCTTTGGATGACTATCCTTTTTGGTGTCTTAGTCTGAGCATAATCATAAAATTAAATCTGTACTGTAGTAGCTAGACTGTTTCCCTCTCGGGAAACTTTTAGAATTTTCTATGTTATTCTAAGATTTTAGAACAGAAATGTCCAATTATGCATATTTTTTGCATTCATTCCATTCGCAATTGGTGGGTCTTTTCACTCTGAAAAAATTCATCTTTATTTGGGGAAATGTCATTTATAATTTGTTTATTTTTTCCATTTTCTTTAATGACTTCTGCTAGAAGATTTTGAAAGTTCTATATTCTCCTAGTCACTTGACCTTTTGGTCACACTTTTTATCAGAGACTGGTACTGAGGATGTCCTACCCAGATTCCGAGTTCATTTTGACCGGTTTCGTGAGCATGTACCTCAGCGGCTACCTGAAGTGATGCCGATGATTCATACCTATAACCTTTGGAGAAATTTCCTTGGGCACTTGTAGCTGCTTTGCTTGTGGAACAGTCAGTAGCCAATGGCTACTAATGTGGTGATATAAAAGCCCAAGTCAAGGTGAGACAGACTTTGGGTGCAATTTGTTCCAGGGTTTTCCATGAAACAGAGTGAAGGTAGACATCTTTTGAGGTAACATTCTTATTTGACTTCTTCCTTTTATCTTTTCTGCTTCCCTCCTCCCTTAAAAGTTTTTTTTTTGTTTTGTTTCGTTTTTGGTTTTGTTTGTTTTGTTTTGGTTTTGGTTTTGGTTTTTTGGTGAGCACTCCCTTACTAAATTTCCTGCATGAAAGTCCTTTTCTTCAGCTTCTACAAAATCACATGGTCTCTTTATCTTTTTGCATTCTGTTCCTGGAGAATTGAAAAATTTGGACTCCCAAATCATTCAATTTTATCTTTGACTGTGTCTGTTTTGTAATTTTGCCCATCTGTGGAATTTTTAATTTTCTCATTAAAATGTTAGTTAACAAAAATTTCTCTGAAATATTTATGGGTTGAATGGTATATGTAGGATTTCTTTAAAATAACCCAGGTGGAGTGATAAGTAGGAATATAGATGAAATAGGAGCAGCCATGGGCTGTTAATTGTTGAAGGCGGGTAAGAGGAACATGGCAATTAATTATACATGATTTCATAATAAAACTTGTTTTAAAGATGAGTTCATTTTTATTTTTCATGGATACAATAGTGAATTTCTTAGAGACTATTAAAGACAATTATGCCTAATTTACATTGTTTGCTCTAAAAACTTTGAGTGTGTGTGCTTTGATGTTACCTCTCCTGGGTATGTGTGTGTGAATGTGTGTATGTGTGACCTATTCTATTCATGGTGTTGTGTTTCTCAAATGGTTAGAAATATCTTTTTTTTTTCCTAGTCACCTTTGAGTGTGAGCACCCTTAATGATTGGCCGATTATGCTTATAGCAGCCAGTATCAGATGACAGAGAGTGGCATGGATTATATTACAGAATGCAGTGGTCCAACAAGAGTTTTTTTGGTAGTACAAAGGTGTTCCCCATCTCTTCTGGAAGTGTTTTCCTCCCTGGATCATTGCTCTGCCTCTCCAGCTCTAGTGCCTCCATTTTCTGCTGTGTTTTTCTTATAAGAGTATAAATACACAGAGTGTTGTTGGAGGATGGTTTGAGTGAGGATGGGCCTCAATTTATTTAACTCCTCCATATGCAACTTTCTATGATGAAAGCTTGAGGGTTCCTTGTATCCACTAATTGTTGCTTTTGAAACCTCTTCTTCCCTAGCAACGTTTACTCCATAATAACTTATTACTGTATATTATTTTTAGAGCCATAATTTTCTTTAGCTTTAATTTTTTATAAATCCAATAACATCTCCTTTCTAGCTTACATCTTTTCCTGCATTGTTATAAATCATTTATCTGAAAACAATCCGTGTGTGTGTGTGTGTTATTTCACAGCATTTGTGACAAGAGGGAAGGGAGTCATATGATCAGAGTTTACCGTCTTGATCCAGTCTCACATTCATAACCATTGTGGTTTATAATTCTATTGTGGCAGTTCATTTCCTTGTCATCTAATTTATCATCTTTGCATCTCATCCTTTTGTTTGTCTCAGCTCGTTATTTCCTCACGGCTTTCTGTTCCTATATCATATGCTTGTACATGCTATTGTAGATGCTACATGCTTTTTTTCCCCCAAGTTTGTCCTGGTTCTTATACCAGATTATTTTCACAAGAGGGCTTAACTCTGGTCTTCAGCATGCATTTCCTTTCCCCTGTTTGTATTTTTCACAGGCTCCATGTTTTTGGTTTTCTTTTTCTTTCTTCTTATTCATGGGAAAGGAAAAAGTCTTCTATTGTCATTATTTGTCAACACCCAAGGTATAGGGCTGTTCTTTGGCTCTACTCACTGTCCACGTGGATGCTGGTAGAATCTCCTTTGGAGGTAGGGCAGGAAAGCAGATTGATTCAGGAGCTCAGAGCACAGTTCCCAGTTTCCAGTGTCTGGTCTGTTTCTCTGGTGTTGCTCCTTGGACCAGTACAGAAGGACGCTCTCTAATAGATGCCCATTCCACCTCTCTGATACTCATCTGTACCAGGTCCTCTCTGCTCCTGTTTTTTTAGCTCTAAAGTTTTTTTGGTCAGGGCTAAACATCCTGGAAACTTGCTGTCAAAATTGATGCTTGTCCAACTTCTGTGAGTTTCTAGGTCTAAAGGAATACAAAAAGATTAATTCATTTCATTACTCAACAATTACAAACTGCTTTCTTTATCCTTCACTGGAGGACTCGGAGTGGATGTGGGGAGTTGAACATCTACTTTGTCTTCACAAAAGCAGCATAGATCTAGTAAAGGAAGTGGCCCAGTGATTCTGGAAGTTACAGATTATCTGAGCCCAAAGGTAATGATGAAGGAAACTTTCCTACATTCCCTTTTTTCACATCAAGTGGGCTTTCCTTATTTTGTCAGTCCTAGCTGTAGGGTAAATTTTCTCTGTATGTTAACAATAATTTCTCTCCAAGGGTTTGACTGGGCACTGGTATGAAGTTTAAAGTTTGGTTTTCATAGACATTCTGGTGGAAAGTTGTTTGAAAGTCTGCCTCAAGGACTACTAGCCACTGTACAAATGCAATTTCACTTTCTATTTCTGTTAAGCATTATTTTTTTTACAACAAAATCTGTATCTTAAATATAGTTTTGCCAATAGCTGACCATTCTACTTTTAAATACATTTGACTCACTAATGTTATAGCTGACAGAAAAAAATAGTTTGAAAAAGTTTCCATTACTAGTCAAGATTTTGATAGATACCAGTAACTCAGCATGTCATATTGAGTAGAATATTATTCTCTCAGGTTTCATCATTGTTGATTTTGCTTTTTTGTTTTAAGTTTATTTATTTATTTTGAGGAAGGGGGTGCAGAGAGGGAGAGAGAGAGTCCCATGCAGGATCTGTGCTGTCAGCACAGAACCCAACGTGGGGCTTGATCCCACAAAGTGTGAGATCATGATCATGGGTCGGACGTTTAACCGACTGAGACACCCACGCACCTCTGTCCTTGATTAAAACAAAACAAAACAAAACAAACAAACAAAAAAAAACAAAGACTCATTTGACGAAGTAGGTACTAGTGAAAACTTCACATATTGCCTCAGTTAAAGTGACAATTTTGCCTTTGGTTTTTACTAGATTAAAAATGCTAATTTTGTGGGGGAGGAAAACCAGGTCTCTCTATATTTATATACTGTACTTGTGTTATTACTGCTACAGTGGATTTTCTTTATGAATCTTTTGAGGATGCATGATCAATGCCCATAATTCTGAAAAAAGTATATGAAGTAACAAAGAGTAATAAATAATAACATTTTAAATGAGGGTCAAATCATTAATCTGTCCTTGCTCCATTCTTAAAGTAGAACTTCATTTTTCTGAAACAACTAAGTAAACTTCAGAAGTGAATTTTCTAAAGAGAACTTCTTCTTTTGAATCATTTCAAACTTTTTCTCAATATTTTTAATGGTCCGAGTGAAGTTTCTATTTTATGATTAATATCTTTTACGTTTGATACAGCCTGGACATAATTTCCATATTAGATTCACTGAAAAATTGTCACAACAGTTTTTCAAACGACTCAAAAATATGCTTTTAAAAAAAGTACATCTAACATAAGTAGATTTTGGAGATGTTGTGGTTTTGATCTGTTCATTATAATTTTGCCACAGTACTGGAAGAGTTACAACTGGGTGTATCTGATACAGCCAGTATTCCTTACTGGCCACTGTGTGGTAAGTATGTCTGACTGTGATCTTAAACTTAGTATTAATTGCCAGGGTTGGTTTGGCTGCTCTGTTTCTTACGCATCTCTGAGCACTGTGCTAAAGTGATGATTAAGATTGTTTATTATTGTCCTTAATGACCTCCAGGTCCTGGCTAATTAAAGCCTGAGTTTCTATAAACATGCTTACTTCTCGACTATACTCTTCTCAGGAATGTAAAGCCATAGCTCCTTATTTTTCTTAAATGCTTCCTGGCATAACCCATGAGTCCCTGACAAGAATATACACAGGCCTTCATGAAAAGATGATACTTATTGGCATCAAGCTGGACTATAGATTTCTAGACCACTAAAATTGTATTTCCCCTTTAGGGCCCTGTAATTGAAATATTAAAAAAAAAACTTGTGTATACATTTTTGGTGGAATAAATGTAGATGTTGTAATCTTGTAGAGTTCTGGACTAAGAGTCAGGTGGTATTCCTCTTTAATGTGGTATTTATTTTAAAATTAATATATTTCTCTAATTTTGAAAATATTACATGTTTATTGTAAGAAACGTAAAAAAAGAGATGAATAAAAAGAAAATAGGCAGTAAACATACTCAGCAACACCATTAAAATGGAGAAAATACCTTTCAAGTCATTTTAAAACTAGTTGTTAATTACACACTTAATTCCTGAACACTTCGTCTCTGTGTATAAAACAAATTGCTAAAGGTAAGGTTAAAATAAAGTCCACCTGAATTACCATATTAAATTCCAACCCTTACCCAGTTATCATTTTCCATGTCCCTCTCTTTCTCTCTTTCTCTGTCTCTCTCTCTCTGTCTCTCTCTCTCTCTTTCTTTCTCTGTCTCACACACACACACAAATTATTGGTTTTGAATGGATCAAATTTATTGATTGAATTGGAGAAAAAAACTGACAGGTTTGCAATATGAGATCATCACGTCAGTTGAAGTGGTATTTCTCCTTAGTCAGTCTTCTTTTATGCCCTTCAGTAAAAATATATAGTTTTATGTATAAAAGTTTTAATACTATTCCCAGGTACATTATGATTTTTGTTACTCTTATGAATGAGATTTGTATCATATGTTCAAATTGGTTATTGCTGTTTGGGATGAAAGATATGGAAACTTAGTTAAGGCTGCTTTAACACA
Organism: Prionailurus bengalensis; assembly: GCF_016509475.1. Classification (NCBI taxonomy): domain Eukaryota; kingdom Metazoa; phylum Chordata; class Mammalia; order Carnivora; family Felidae; genus Prionailurus; species Prionailurus bengalensis. Next base: position 65,585,477 of record NC_057355.1, read on the forward strand.
AATATCATAGACAAGGGGGGCTTCAACAGCAAACATTTATTTCTCACAATTCTGGAGTCTGGGAAGTCTAATATCAAGACATAGGCAGATTTGCTATCTGCTAAGGACCTGCCCGTTTCCTGATTTATAGATGACAGCCATCTTCGTACTGTGTTCTCACATGGCAGAAAAGGCAAGAGAGCTCTCTGGGGTCTCTTTCATAAGGGCACTAATCCCAGCATGAGGTCTCTACCTTCATGAACTGATCACCTCCCAAAGGCCCCACCTCCAAATACCTCCTTGGGGTTAGGATTTCAGCATACAAATCTTGGTAAGATACAAACATTCAGTCCATAACAAAAGCCCCTCATTATAAAAATGACATAAGATTAGAAATATGCATTTTTTTCTCTAGAAATAGAAATCAACTTCCAGCTCAATTTCTAGCTCACTTTCAAAGGGCCAAGTAATGTTTCAAAAGTATCCATTTGTCCTTAAGTTTTAGACTGCAATAGAAGATATAAATTCTTATTTTTATTTTTTAAATCTTTTTTTTTTAATGATTGTTTATTTTTGAGAGAGAGAGAAAGAGAGAGAGAGAGACACAGTGTTAGGTGGGGAAGGGGCAGAGAGAGGGAGACACAGAATTTGAAGCAGACTCCAGGCTCCGAGCTGTCAGCACAGAGCTTGACGTGGAGCATGAACTCATGATCTGTGTGAGATCATGACCTGAGCCAAAGTCGGACACTTAACCGACTGAGGCACCCAGGTATCCCTAAATTCTTTTATTTTTAATAAATGTTTTAGTAATTCTTGTTTTTCACATAAGACTGTTTATGTAGCTTAGTTGTTTAAAAACTACAGTTGTAGATAAATATATTACTGCAAAAATTAACAGTTGTACAAAAGGGGTACTAACTAATGTACATGATTCCACAGTAAGTTAACTGAGTTTTCTTAAAGATAAATTATTTTTTAAAAAGATTACAGTTTCACTATGTTATTATAGTCTTGGGAGCTATGTCGTTTTTTTGTTCCTGTTGTCATGGAATTTAATAATGTGGTTTCTGAAATCCCTTACTTCACCACCACCATCATAACAAAACAGTTTGTTTTGGTTCCGATTTGTTTGGTTACCTGTTTTCTTCCACACTAGACTGTAGACAAGCCATTTGTTTTTATATGTTTATCTTGCATCCAGTCACCTTCCTAAATACTAGTGTTAGTAGCTCATACTTGATTTGTCTTTTGTTTTCTAGGTTAGGTAATTGCACACTCTACACATAACAGACACCTATCTCTTCCTTTCCAATATCTTAATATAATTTTCTTTTTCTTATGTTACTTGGAGACCAGATCATCTAGTTTTATTTATATAAGTTATAATGCAGTAAGAGTATCCTTAACGACAGCATCCTTATTTCATTCCTGACTTTAATTGGAAGACGTGTGATATTTCACCCTTAACCATAATGACTGCTATGGGTTTTGGTTCATACCTTTTATTTTTATTTATTTTATTTTTCATTTAAGTTCTTTAAAAAATGTTTTTTAGTGTTTGTTTTTGGGAAAGAGAGAGAATGAGCAGGAGAGGGGCAGAGAGAGAGAGGGAGACAGAATCCAAAGCAGGCTCCAGGCTTTAAGCTGTCAGCACAGAGCCGGATGCGGGGCTCAAACTCAGTGCTGTGAGATAATGACCTGAGTTGAAGTTAGTTGCTTAACTGACTGAGTCACCCAGGCGCCCCTGGTTTATACCTTTTATTAAGTCAAGGGCATTCCTCTTGGTTTCCAGTTTAAGTGCCATCTTTACATTTATAAATGAATGTTAACATTAATCGCATTCTTTTCAGGTTAAACTAGGATGTTATATAATTTTATTTTATAATGAATTAACATTTAATTTACATTTTTAGATTCTCCTTTGTTACATTCTATAAATAAATGCTTTTTAGTTACAATGTAGTCATTGAGCAAACTACATGATTCATCTTGCCTGTTGTCTAGAATTTGGTCAATTTCTACATTTGTTTCTAATGTTATTTATTTAATTTTATTTTTAATTTTTTAATGTTTATTGCTTTTTGACGGAGAGAGACAGTGTGAGTGGGGGGTGGGGCAGAGAGAGAGGGAGACACAGAATCCAAAGCAAGCTCCAAACTGAGCAGTCAGCACAGAACCTGGCACAGGGCTTGAACCCATGAACCGCGAGACCATGACCTGAGCTGAAGTCATATGCTTAACTGACTGAGCCACCCAGCTTCTCAAATGTTTTTCAAAGAATGTATGTTGAATATTTTATATGTTGAATATTTTTCAAATCTCTCTATAGTTTCTTTCTCCTCATGCTGATTCCTAAGAATTTTCTGAAGTCTCCCACCAATATTATATATCTATTGTATATCTATATATCTATATATATATCTATATATCTATAGTTGTTGTACTATCTTATGCAAATATACTTTGCATATTTGAAGGTATATATTAAGTACAAAAGGTTTATAGATACTATATCTTCTCAATTTATTATTTATTTTATAAATATAAACTGCTAGTCTCTTTTAATGAATTTGCTTTAATTTTATGTTGAATGAGATTAATATTGCTACATTAACTTTTTAAATTATAAAAGTGTATACTTTTCTTTTTATGTATTTACAATTTCCCTGAGTCATTTTGTTTTAGGTGTGTGTCCTATAAACACCATATAATGGCAGTTTGCTTTTTTTTATAGCTGTATTAGTCTCTTTTTTTTAAAAAAGTGAGGTTGAATAATTATTTATGCTAATTACTGATATGCTTGGGCTTTTTAAAAATATTTTCTTTTTTTGATATATTTTACTTTATAGACTTCCTTTTTTGTTCTTTCATTTTTCTGTCTTTTTTTTTCTCTGTGGGTTTGAAAATTGTTCATTATATTTCTTTCTATATTAGCCACCCTTAAATACTTTTACTTATTTGTAAATAATTTCTAAGTTACAGAAAGGTTGTAATAATTATACAAAGAACTCCCATAAGCCCTTCACCCAGATTCTGGCTGTTTAAAAAAAAAATTGAGGGGGGAATGCCTGGGTGGCTCAGTCAATTAAGCGTCCAGCTCTTGGCTTTGGCTCAGGTCCTAATCTCTTGGTTTGTGAGTTTGAGCCCCATATCAGGCTCTGCACTGACAGTGTGGAGCCTGCTTGGGATTCCCTCTCTCTCTCCCTCTCTCTATGCTGTGCTCTATTTTCAAAAGAAATAAACAAACTTAAAACATAAAAATAAATTTTTACTACATTAGTCACACATACATATATACTTTTGGCTGAAATTCCTGAGAGTAAGTGGTCCATTGCCTCTTAATATTTCAGTGTGCACTTCTTTAAACAAGGATACTCTCCTAGATAACACATTATAATCATCCTAAAAGGAAATTAACATTGATGTAATATCACCAGTAAAATATATTGGCTGTTCTAATAATGCCCTCTATTTTTTCCCAGTCCGATATCCAGTCACGTGTCATAAATTGTATTTAAGAATCATCATCATGGGTCTACAGTCTTTTTCAGTATGGAACAGTCTAGTAATCTTTTCTTGAATTTCATCAACTTGATATATATATATATATATATATATATATACACACACCCACACACATATATATATATATATATTTAATATAGACCCATTTGTTTTGTATAATGTTCCTCATTTTGGATTTGTCTTGTTTTTTCAGGATAAGAATTAGGGTATGCCATTGTTTAGAGGGATACTTTGTAAATATCCTGGTTTTCATCAAAATTTTGCCTACCATCTTTAGTGTCCGTTGCTGATATTTGCCTGAAATAATTATTATGATGATTATCAAAGGGGTTTATCAATTCCATTTTTCCCCCAGATTTATTACTTGGCATTCTTTTGTAAAATAAAGTAGTCTCCCCCAGGTATTGCTCTTTTTTTTAATATTAGTGTAGAGTCATGGAGTCCCATTTTATTCAATGGGTTATAATCCATTAGTATCTTTTTCTTTATGTTCATACTTAGATTTTCTGAGATTTGGCCCTTCCAGATTGCTTTTGTGTTCTTTTATCTGTCCACTTCATTCTTTGAGGAGTTATTTTCTGACACAGTCATTTGTCCAAGGGTTTCTAATTCTTTTTAATGAAGAGCAGTGTGGAAATGAAGATTTGGAGGCTCAGTGACTCTTTGTTACTGAGGGGTCATTGCTTCTAGGACAGAGCTAGGAAACATGCGTGTCCACATATATCTCTATACTTATTTCTATATTTTTCTTTCTATGTAAAAAACTTTGTGTTCACGCTAACACTCTTAATACCAAGCTAACATCACAGGGTTTATTCTAGCCCTCCCCCTTTTTATATTTATAATTTCTTTCTTTGACAAAGAGGAAGGTTGTTCCCATTACCTTCATTATATTTATTTAGTCAATCAAGCTGTCTATATTCAACCCAAATTCTAACATTCAGCTGCTTCCTTGGCCCCAGCCATGCTGAATATATCAATAGAGCTGGCTCATTCCTCTGTCTCTGCAAAGGAAGAGAAAAGAGACTTTCAGATTTTTAATAAACATAGTTGAACTTATATTTTTCTATCATATTCTGGTCATTATGTATATTCTCTTTATATAAATCAAGAACAGTAGCATATTTATGTTTTCATCTGTATCCCCAACTTCCCATGTTGGTATCATCTGAAATTTTACTGTCATGTTAATATTAATAAACTTTAAAAAACCCACTTATGTAGACCTAATAATGAATTTTCTAAAAAAAAGTTTGTTCATTATTGCTGTTTACTCCTGAATCCACTCTTCTTCTGTTTGAATTGCATATTTTAATAATATTTCAGAATATTTGTCAGCCAATAACTGAAAACGTCTATTTTATTTTCATATTCCACTATAATTTTTCTGACCATATATTCAGAATTATTGTTATGACTGGTTCCAAATGTAAGATTGACTTATGATAGTTATTAATGAGAAGTCAATAGTAACAAGCAACCAGAGAATTTAACAAAATATAAGATTTTACTTAGCATTATCAACAAAATTATAAAGTATTTTATATTTAAACAAAGAATTCCTGAAATTTCTTTGGGGAATAATTAAAACTGTATTAAATGTTGCTTAAAGCTCAGAAAATGCAAAGTTATACCCTCTTCTTGTATTGGACAACTTGACATGTAAAGATATTAATATTTACACTAATAATTAATGAATTCATTGGAAGCCCTATTAAAGCCCTAGCTGAAATTTTTTAGTAATACCTTCCGTGAGTATAATTCTTATTTACAACAAGAAAATAAATTAAACCAAGGACTGAAATAAAGACTCAGAGAGGTCTTAGCTGTCAGCCTTTGTTTTTTTTTTTTTTTTTTTTTAACGTTTTTATTTATTTTTGGGACAGAGAGAGACAGAGCATGAACGGGGGAGGGGCAGAGAGAGAGGGAGACACAGAATCGGAAACAGGCTCCAGGCTCCGAGCCATCAGCCCAGAGCCTGACGCGGGGCTCGAACTCACGGACCGCGAGATCGTGACCTGGCTGAAGTCGGACGCTTAACCGACTGCGCCACCCAGGCGCCCCTGTTTTTTTTTTTAATATAGGTTTTTTCCCACATTTTCATTATGCTAACTATAGAAAAGTGAATTATGAATATTTTAATTTATTTCTCCTTTTTAGAATTATTTATATGCTATGAGAATCATTTACTCTTTAAAATTCTGGAAAGCCTAATCTGTAAATATATCAATGCATGAAGACATATTTGAGTATAATGCCTTGATAACTTAGAAAAATTTCTTATAAAAGCATTATCTACTTATTTTATGCATCAATTTTATAGTTTATGTTTTTCCAGAAAACTGACCTTCTCAGTGAATTTTTTCAAAAAGAGAGTCATGATTTTGCATATAGTGTTATTCTATGATTTAAACTCATTCTTGATTTTTCTTTGCTCTGTATTTTTTAGATTTATGATCTTTTTTCATTTTACAATTTTGAAAGAATCATTTCTTATGTTTATTTTACATATTATTTTTAATTGTCATTTGCTATTTAGTAGCTATTCATCTAATCTTTAACTTTTCAGTCACTTTTTTTTTCTTTTTTTACTAAAAACACAAAATGTATGTGGTGAGTATATATTTGTCTAAATTAGTCAATTTATACATACTCCTTTAAAATTTTTATTAACTTATGTCTAGCCCATCATTTAAACTTTGATTTATTTTTCAACTCACAACTCCATAATTTGTTTTCTTTTTATTTTAATATTCAGTTTTATACATATATATATATATATATATATATACACACACATATATATATATATATTTTTTTTAATTTGAGAGAGAGGGAGAGAGAGGGAGAGAATCTCAAGCAGGCTCCATGCTGAGCCGGGCTCAATCCCATGACCCTGGGAGCATAATCTGAGCCAAAATCAAGAGTTGGATGCTCACTTGACTGAGCCACCCAGGAGTGTCAATATTCAGATATTTTAATTTGTCTTATTTTGTTGGTCCATTGAAATATGGAAGGAGGATATATTTACTAGTATTCTTTAATATATTAAATACATTTTTCTAATTATTTTTTTAAAAATTTTTTTTTCAATGTTTTTTATTTATTTTTGGGACAGAGAGAGACAGAGCATGAATGGGGGAGGGGCAGAGAGAGAGGGAGACACAGAATCAGAAACAGGCTCCAGGCTCTGAGCCATCCGCCCAGAGCCTGACGCGGGGCTTGAACTCACGGACTGCGAGATCGTGACCTGGCTGAAGTCGGACGCTTAACCGACTGCACCACCCAGGCGCCCCTTTTTCTAATTATTAAATTAAAAATGAAGGAATTTCTAGTGATTTCAAGAAAATGAAAAATTCAGGTACTTATACTTTAGTTGTTTCCTCCCCACATACCTACCATGTTGAAATTTCCGGCTCATTGTAGCATAATTCTGAATTTCAAAATTCAGGTTATTGTTCATTTTTAGAACATATATTTTCTTTTTCAATTTCATAGTATTTAATATTATGACATTTGCATGAAATTTGATGGACATATGTATAAGAAATAGTCAAGCAATGCTGTGATATAATATTTTTGAGTATTACCACTGCCCCTTTATAATATAATAGCTCATATTTTTAAGTGTGTTAGATCCACTTCTCCATCAGCTGGAGGATGGCTTTGGATAGTTTTTAAGGAATATGATGTGGGTGGCAGGTTTCTGAGCTCTGTGTTTTTGGCAACATGCTTCTTTTATTCTTATAATATGCCTGGCAATATATTTCTGTTAGTTCTTGGCTTAGTGTCATTTTATTTTTTAAAACTCTGTAGTTATTGCTTCATTTTGTCCTGGAAAGTTCATGTTACAGAGAGAAAAAAAAAACCTGAGGACAACTTGATTATTCTTTTTTTCCTTTTAGAGATTAATGTGTTTTGTTTATTTTTTGCTGGAATGGATGGATGAAATTCCTCCATTTTCTTGACTCCAAGAAAATATAAAAAAAAATCTATGTATCTTTTCAGTCTGTATTGCCTAGGATATGTTTATATGTGGGAAGGAAGCATTATTCCCTGGCCTCATGGTTCCATGTGGGTCTTTGGTCCCCTCAAGTCAGCATTCTTCCCATTTTGTACATTCCCTCCAAGGAGTTACTTGTTTGATTTGTGAGTTTGGCAAATGATGGTGAGATCCTTCTGAACATTTCTCTCTCTCTCTTTTTAGTACATCCTGCCTACAGAGAGGATATATGTCCGGTGTTCTCTCACCCCTGTGGTAAGTGTAAACCCCTGTGTTGGAGTCCTGCAGTCACACTGCTGTGCTAGTGACTATATGGGTGTATCTGTCTGATTCATGATTAATCCATTGGGAATGCTGCTGCAGCCTCAGATTTAAGGCAGGTTCTCCATTCAGACTTATTAACCAACTGATATTTTTATCTCTCCTTACCCGGTTCTTCCTTCTTCTTTGTGATTGTTTGTGGTCCCTTCCATCCAAAGCTTAAATATTTGGTATTGGTATTTATATATTTGGTATCCTTCAGTCCCCAGGTGTATCTTTCTTCAGCCCAGAAAATTTATCTTCTTCCTCCTTCTCCTTACTTATTTTCTCCTCTGTTTTCTCTCTGTTTCTCTTAAATTTAGAAATTTCATTTAAAATCCCAATGATTGCTTTGGGGGGTGTGTGTGTGTGTGTGTGTGTGTGTGTGTGTGTGTGTGTGTATTTTATCTGCCTTTTGTTTTCCTTACCTAGCATAAGGTAACTATAACAACACACCCTCCCTCCCCAAAATGGGGGCAATACTCAAATTCAGTTCTAAGATGTTTCCCTTTGGGTTATCGGAATTTCTGATCCGACAAAGTAAAACTATAGCTAACTATTAACTTTCTCCTTCTCCTTCTGGACCTCAAAGGCACAGTTAAACATAGAATCACACTTTTCAGACAAAATTTACCCAATATCCCGATATTATCAAACATAGAGGCACCCGAAACAAATAGGAAAAACAAAACAAGAAACATCTCTTGGCATATGAAAATATGCTGATGTTTTGAAAGGTAGATCAATATGAAGGGGAAAAATATATGTCATCATTTAAATAAAACAATTGCAAAATGTTATGGAGGCTATGTTTTATTCGTTTTTTTAAATGTTTGAGAGAAATCTCTCTCTCTCAAAACTGTAGTTCATGCTCCATTTTGTCCTGGAAAGTTTGTGTTAGAGAAATAACTGAAGACAACATGATTTTTTTTCCTTTTAGAGATAATGTAGTTTTTTGTTTGTTTTATTTTGGAATGAATGTATGAATTTCCCCCCTATTATGTAGTTCCAAGGAAACATAACAAAATACAGATCTTTTCAATCTATGTTGCCTAGGATATGTATATATGGGGGGACAAAGTGCTATTCCCTGGCCTCATGGTTCCATGAGGGTCTTTGGTCCCCTTGAACAAGCATTCTTGCCTCACATATATGAGCGGGAGGAAGGGAAGAGAGAGAGGAAGAGAGAATCCCAAGCAGGAGATCTCATGAACTCTGAGATCATGACCTAAGCAGAAATCAAGAGTGGGATGCTTTATCGACTGAGCCATGCAGGTGCCCTGGGGGGCTATGTTTTAAACTCACTGTAGCTGTCTTCGGCAGGATTTAGCTGTGGCAGTGCTTTCATTCTGGGGATGGGTACCGTAGGAGAAAAAGACTTGTCGTGTGATCCCTGCTCACAGTGGCCTCTAGTTATCCTCACCCAATCGAATTAGAAGCTGTTTATGGATTTATGCTGGGATTCCGTGTACTCACTTTTTAGATGCTCCAGAGTGATAATGGGTTGAGCCGGTCCTTCTTTCTAGTAATGTCTGCAGTAGCAGACCACTAAGGAATTCTAATGCATGATGTTCCCATGGACAGTATCCAATGCTGATATAGGTTCTCTCTTTTTGTACATGGATAGCCATTTCAATGATAGTTTTGAAAAGAAGGCAGTTAATCATTTTTAAGGTACCATCTTGTTGCAAGTCTGTTCACTTAAGTAAGTTACATTGACCTATGACCCTGTTTCCCTATTTGTAAAGTAGGAGTAATCTTAATTACTTCTCAGAGGCCTGAAGATAAACTTACTTCATAGATGTGAAAAAGATTTGGAAGTGTGCCTCAGAAATTAGGATTGAGCTTTTGAGTAGTCATAGATACACACAAACAAAAAATTAAAAGTTCAGGACTGAAATCTTCATCTGCTTTCTGTGAATAAAATATTCATTTTCTACATTACGAATAGCCACTGGGTATAATAATTTTGTATAGTGATATGCTCAGAAGTAACCAGAACAGGGAGTAGTTACATATTCTTGTACCACACCATGTGGGCGATCACAATAGGAACAAATAAAGTTTCATGTGGTGGTTTCATTTTATTATACATCTGTTCTTTCCTCCCTGTTTGCTTTGAAAAAACTGCTTCTCCAGTAAAACGACCCTATGTTATGTTTACTATATTTCCATAATATTATGATGCAAATATTTCTTTACTGCTAGAGTTTTAGTAAGCAGAGGTAAAATGCAGTGTTTCAAAGTTACTATTTGGATTTCCTTTCTTTTTCCTTTCTGGAAATATGGGTGGGAGATGGTTAGAACTTATAGGACTCAAGACAGTATTTGGGGGACTTACTATGCTTAGTTATTTGTATTTGTTACCCATGAAAAAAATCAAATAACGTTTAATTAAAGAAATTCTTTTCTTTTTTAACACCTGAGAGTTAGTAGCATGTAGATTATTATTGCAGACTTTGGGTCATTTGTTTGGGTTTAAATCATACACCACCATTGTTTAACCATTTTAAGCCTCAGTTTCCTAAATAGAATGGAAATTACCTGCCATTACTGAATTGACAATTTTCCATATGAGTACATGTAGTCTAGGGTGCCATTGGGGCAGGATCTGATTTGGATTGCAGAGATATAAATGGCTCCTTTGTTACGGGTAATGTTTTCTTTGTCCTGTGTGGGCTACCTGTACATGTCAGAGAGTTACAAGCACACAGGATATCTATAGAAAAAGTTAACAATAAATGATACTCTTCTTCATTTTGCTTTTTGGAAATTACACTGTACCAGAGGTGAAGGCAGTAGGTAAAAAATATCAGCTTGGTGAGTACACTGAAGGTTTTAATCAAGTGTGTTGCAGGCTAGGGATAACAAACAGTCTCATTATAAAGCATGCGATTAACATGGAATTCTCTGTTAAACTGGAACTTGTAATTCTTAATAGATAGATAATGGGCAATGAGAACTCCTAAATTTAAATATTGAAAAAACATTTGTTCCTACATCTAATGTTGATGTGCTATTAGTGAACAATTTTGTCCATGAAAATAATGAAATACTTGATGATAATATGGCCATACATATATGCAGTGACTGATTTCTTCAGAGAAATACATATGTGAAAGAAAATAATGCAAATTGCAATTACTGAGATCTCTTACAAATCTTAATAGAGTAAATCTTATGGTACTTTATTTAGGTGATGCATTTCAAATGCCACTGCGGTTTTAATTACATCAATATGGAGACTCTTAATTAAACTCACAGGAAAAATAATCATTTGCATTAACCATAATATCTGGTGCTATCAAGAACTTGGCATGCCAATTAATAGAACATGATGCCTGATTATCTAAAGGTGATAATATATCACTTGGTATTGACAATTATGCTCAATCCTAGTTTAAGACCATATATTGTAGAATCATGGTTCACAATGCTGTTCAAACATGGCTTCTGTACTTACTATGGTATTTCTACTAAAGTCCACAAAATACTTTTTCTGCAGGCATAGATTATTCTTTAAAAGATAGGGCCTAATGAATGGTATCTATCATGGCCACTGTGGGAAACCAGACCATATGCAATTTGGTTATTCTCTCTGGAGTACCGCCTACTCCACATCATTTTCTCTCACCCTTCTATTCATTTTTTAGCCCTTAGATGTTACGCTCCAACTTCCAGAAGGTTTACTTGGCTCCTTAGACTAAGTTAGGTTCCCTGTCAAGTACTCACATAGCAACCAGTACCTTCTACTATGAAAATACTGATTACATAATGTTGATACTACTTGTATAATCCTCTTCTTTCAGTTGAACTGCCAAGACTAGACAGTGAACTTTGGATGGCAGAGATCAAGTCTGCTACATTCTTCTACATCTCTTGTACCTCAGTCTGAGGGGCCAGTCCATATCAGATGTTCAAAAACGATTTTCAAATGAATAAGAAAAAACTGAATATATAGTAAATAGGTGAATAACTACTTAAGCAGATTGGCAGGTATTACCTGTATAAATGGAAAGAAAAATTTAATTTAAAGCGAATTGTAGAAATTTTTTTCAACCAACAGGTCTGCATTCAAAGTCAGTGAGTTAACAAAAACAGTGAACCTAATAAAACTGTATAGGTAATAGTAAAAAAAAAAATGTATGTTTTGTAACAGTGAAAAAATATATGTCTATTTTAATTTCTCATTCTCTCAATTTAGTGGAACTTAAAAACTGTGAATGGAACTAGTTTATACACATAAACTTTAATCTCAAGATAAGAAAATTACTGATCTTTAAGTCAGCAAAGTATGAGAATGCAGTTATATGGTCTGCTACATATATGGCCTTCTGATAGATTTATAAATGATTCCATTAATCATAATTTTTCCTTTAGCCGTTGGAAAAAGGTTTTATACTTTAATTTGAATATTCTAATGGGGCACAAATTTCTATTGTTTCCTAGAAGTTATAAATGAAGTAGAGATCCATGATTTAACTCCAGATAAGGACATTTTCTTTGTTAAGCAAGTGAAAACATTCTTTAAACATGTATTTATAGTAAATGCTAAACATAGCAAGCTGGGTTATTATTATCTTAGAGATAGTGAAGATACCTCATCCCCTATCTTGTAAGAAAGTGTGATATGGCAGAAAGAACTGGGCTCTTAAATCAGGTGAATATGAGCTTAAATCCATCCTCCTGTGTATTGGAAACAGGAAATTTCTTTTATTTTTCTGGATCATATATTCCTTATCTTATAGTGGGGTAAGAATGCCTAAGTCATGGGAGTGTTTTCGGGTTTAATTAGATATTATGTGAAAGTGCCTGAGTATAGTAATAGGATTTTCCTTTCTTCCTTCTACTCTTTCTTCATTTAATCAGGAAGGATATGGGAGGAACTTTCCCGCCTCTCTGGTTTGCTAATATAAGCAAGATTGTGGCAATCTCTGAAATACATTAGAACTTTAACAGATTAGTAATAGACTAATAATAGCAATAAGCAATTTTCATTAAATTCACATAGTATATTAGGCTTTGTAAGACATGTTTTTTATTTATCTTATTCATTCTTCATAATGATCTAATAAAGAAAACAGTATGTTTTGTAGTAAAGTGTGTTAACTTTAAAGTCAAACCACCACCTTGGTTTACATCTGGATTCTCTTGTTTACTAATTAATTGGCCTGTGGTACCTCCTTCTCCGCCCTGTATTTCTGATTCCCTATCCATAAAATTAAAATAACAGTATCTGCCTTCTAAGATTATTGTGAGGACTAATGCAACAATTATGCAGAATATCACGCAGGTATCAAATACCTACCTATTATCTTACTTAATCCTTCCTCAATGGAATGCTTAGTGCTTACTCAATGAAAAAAAAATTCAGGGCAGATGGTTTAGATGATTTTAAAAAGTTAAAATAGTGTGAATCTAACATATGGTTTAGATTGTGGTCTTCTGATTCCAAACGGTATGATATTTCCATTATAGCTATCTTGTTATCTGGGTATCTCCACATGAATCCTGTGTAATGTCAAAATGATTACTATATACCATATGTTGATTGCCTTTATCCTTGCTTGAGAACCTAATTCTGTACCCTGATGAGGCATCGAAAATCAAGTGTGAGGAAGTAGGCCATGTATGGTCCATTGGCTTTCGCCAGTCAGGGCTTAGAAAATATGCGTTGGTTGAATGAAAAAATAAATTGGGAATTTGTTTATCATGAGATTTGTAGGGTAAAATTTCTTTTGCCATGTACTATATCTTTCTCCACAAGAGAGGCAATTCGAGATATACTTACTTATCTTGTGTTGATTATGTGGATGTTACATGAAAGAGCCTCAGAAGCAATGAACTCAGTTTAGTACACTATAATAATTCACCATTGGGACAGTATTTTTGTTCTCTAAGGTGGTTATTTTAGGGGAAAAAAGATTTGGTACAGAAGATGAAGTAAAATAATTAGCTTCATTTGAATTTAGACCACTAACTTTTAAGAGAAGCGGTTTTCCAGAAATTTATCACTGTATCTTAAAAACTCCCAAAGAAGAAAAAGCACAGATTTGATCTCTCTTGGTAATCCTTTAAATTTGATCCTTGCCTGTCTATGTAGCATTTTATTTCCACATTTAAGTGCTTGTTGGCCCTAATCTAATACAGTATATGTTTAATGTCTTGGGTTTATCCTTTTTTCAAACAATGTTTTGTATTTATTTTTGAGAGAGAAATAGAGTACTAGCAGGGGAGGGACAGAGAGAGAGGGAGACACAGAATCTGAAGGAGGCTCCAGGCTCTGAGGCTCCAGGCGGGGCTCAAACTCGTGAACTGCAAGATCATGACCTGAGCCATAGTTAGCGCTCAACTGACTGAGATATCTGGGCACCTCCTTGGGTTTATCCTTTAAGCAACATTAAGAATTTTTGTTTTACCACAAACAAATGGTGAGTCACTCCTGATGGGCAAAATTACGAAAAAGGCAAAACTCTGGGGAGAAATGAGAGCTGAAGGAGGTTGCAGCTTGGTTACTATGGGACAAATTTGGGAAATGCTCACAAATTCTCAATGGACTGAACCAAACTTACCTCAGTATCACAGAAGATTATGTTTTTGCACCCAGGAAATAGAACTCAAATATACTGCAAGTGTTAAAATCAGAAAGGTATTGCATAACCATGTTGGGATGGATGCTAAGAAAAAGAGGGCTTAGCAAGAAATGGGGTAGTGGAAACATAAAAAAAAAGACAGATTTGAGAAATACAGGATTTGAAGCAGGGTTTGGACTGAATTTGAGACTATAGAGAGAACTGTGGATAACTCCCTGTGTTTTGCTTGAGAGGGTAGATGGTTGGAAATTTTGCTGAGATGAGGAATCTTGAGGAAAAAGAGCTATCGAGGTCAAGGCAGTGCATTATTTTGGATGTCATATTTAAGATAATTGGAGGACATTTATTAATTTAATATTTGTAACATGCAAAGTGCTGGGCTAAAGTCTGTGAGAATTTTGGGAAGACACAGAATAGTAATCCTTACTTTAAAGAATTTTTACTCTGTTGAGGGAGAAAAGACATGACTCCAACTATCTATAACGTGTACTAGATTATTCTAAGAGCCATTGCAAGAGAGAGCAGGTCAAGTCCAGAGATTTATATGGTCTACAAAATGATTATAATGTCTCTATGCTTCTAGTTAAGTTCCATTTGATATTTTACTTGAAACCTAACTATCAGTGATTGTGGGAACAAGAACACCACAATGACCACAGGCGCATATTCGTTCAGGCTCCAAGATCTCTGAGAAAACTCAAGATCCTAAGGTTAAAAATCACCTGAAAGGACTTGAGTGAATTGCCATTGGGAAGTGTGGTCTGTTCTTTAGTACGTAGATAGGGATGTTTTGCTTAAAGGAAGCCAGCTGTATATAGCACAGTGCATCCACTCCCTTCTTTGTCTTTGCTTCTATCGTAAAGATTCTTATCGGAGCATAAGTATCTGTAAGGCTGCTCTCGTATGCAATATACTTATGATAGCTGAATCAGATGTACATTGTTGACATGCTTTGCTAAGCTTCTGTTGTTAATCATTGCTTATCTGTTTTTCCTGAAAACGTATATAAGAAGATGTACAATAAACCTCGGTATCTCATGGTCCCCTGTGCCTTACTATACTGTCGTCTCTTTTTCTCAGTTCCTTTGTCGCCCCAGGTCTACAGCCCATTGAGGTGGACAAGAGATGAAAATTTTGTCAAAGAAAGCTTTTATACATGTCAATAATTTTAGGTAACAGGAAATAAATATCACTTTATAGTTCATATTTATACAACAGTATATACTTTTATATATACAAATATATAGAACATATGTATATATGTATATATATTCTGAATATAGAGAAATATACTCTTTTTTTAAGTTTATTTATTGATTTTTGAGAGAGACAGAAACAGCATGAGTGGGGAAGGGGGGTAGAGAGAATGGGTGAGACAGTGTTCCAAGCAGGCTCCACACTGTCAGCGCAGAGCCAGACACGGGGCTCAAACTCACGAAACAATGAGATCATGACCTGAGCCGAAACCAAGAGTCAGATGTGTAACCAGCTGAGCCACGCAGGCATCCTATAGAAAAATATACTTTTATTGTAGCCGAACCTCTGTTTTGTAAACTTCAGCTTTCTCCTTGCATTATTTGTAATTGAATCTTAACCTATTTACTGA
The DNA here is from genome assembly GCF_016509475.1 of Prionailurus bengalensis. Lineage (NCBI taxonomy): Eukaryota > Metazoa > Chordata > Mammalia > Carnivora > Felidae > Prionailurus > Prionailurus bengalensis. The sequence goes on from NC_057355.1 coordinate 65,601,483, forward strand.
ATCCACAGGAGTAAATAAGATCTATTTTAGCAATTTAAAGTTGACTGTTGCCATCTAAATTTGCTAATAAAATTTTATCTTTTTTATTAAGCACTTAATACATTATTATGCATTAAAATTTTTCCAAAATATTTCTAAAGACTGATAATATTTATATAAAAAAAGCATAAATTTTATATACTGATTTTTACTTTCAGTAGCCCAGTAATTTAAATTATTTTCATTAGGCCAAGTACGTTTAGTAGTACACTAAACTGTATTTCTTGATGTGTCACATTAGAAAGAAAAGTAATTCATATTTTATATCATTAATCCATGTTAATGGAAATATAATTTCTGTGGGCTTTTCTTTCTTAGTAAAGTCATACCTTCTATGTAATCCATTTAAAAATATTTGTATAGCTTGGAGTTGAAAGCTGCTTAAATTTGTTTTTGTATTCCAAGCTTTCTATATAAATGCATGTGCTACTAATTTTGAAAGAAGAACAAAGCCCCTGTGAATTATATTGTAGATGTTAATGACATTGCTAAAATAATGACAGATCGCTTTAATGGTGGATATGCACTTAATTGAAGGAATCCTAACAAAATGTGTTATTTCCTATTACTCAAAAGAGTCAAGAAGGAGCCATCACCCACTTAAAGTCATGTCTTAACCCAAATCACAAAGCATGTGTAGTATCAAAACTGATAAAAAATTTCAAGAAGCATGTATTCATGCACTGTACATTCATTCAGACACCATTAAATAGTGTGTGTTAACCTTTAATTCAGATGTCTGCCATAAGATAACATAATGTAAAACACAAGTCAATGGAGGGTCGTAAAACTGTTTCTTGCTACAGTTTTTATTAGCTTGCTGTTCGATGCTGAAATGCAGTTACACCCTGAAGCAAGGTGTATATGTATCATATCAGTATATTATAATACAAATTTAACCTATTAAATATGTGACAAGTATTTATTGCTAGGATCTATGAAAATATAGACATTATTGTTGATAAATATCACTGTATCATACTCTATATCATGGGCTTCCCTCTGCAATTTAGAGGACCCAGGGGGGCTCTTGGCTACACCCTCCAACTTATGTTGCTGTAAAACCCAGAGTGATTTAGCTACCCAGAGGAATTTCCATTTAAGTTTTATGTTAGCTATTGTATTTTTAAATTTTTTTTTAACATTTATTTATTATTGAGAGACAGAGACATACAGCATGAGCATGGGATGGGCAGAGAGAAGGGGAGACACAGAATCTGAAGCAGGCTCCAGGCTCCGAGTTATAAGCACAGAGCCTGATGCGGGGCTTGAACTCACAAACCGCGAGATCATGACCTGAGTGGAAGGCGGACGCTTTACCGACTGAGCCACCTGGCGCCCCAAGCTATTGTATTTTTAAAGGCTATGCATGTATGTATATATGTATTTATGTGTGTGTATGTAATTATATATACATGTGTATACATGTATACATGGTACACATTATATATACATGTATATATAATTACATATATGCATATATATTACATATACACACATGTATATACGTACATATATACATATACATATATATACATATACACACATACACACACACACACATATTTTGCTTAGATAAAGGGAAGGCTTTAGATACTTTTATAGGTAGTAGAAAGCTAAAATAGGTAGAAGGCTATGGATGCTTTTAATTTGTTCTTTTTACTTTCTGTATTTTTTTTCTACAATGAACATGTATACTTGAGTAATAAAACAATTTTAAATTAAGTTAGTTGTTGTGGAATAGAAAAAAGTGATGATGATGAAACTAGTGCTAATCTCCTGTTTATATTCCCAAAACTATTCCCTTACAATAGGAAAATTAGATTTTACCCTGGTGGAGGAGATTTAACTTAACTTTCATTTGATCAGCCAGAGAAGCCATGTATATTATTTGCTCAACATTGATGGAAATTATTTTTTCATGTTCCTCCAGATACAAAAATTTAGAATGATGACAGGCTCATGAGTAATAGCTATCAAAGATATCCACAGGGATACCTGGGTGGCTCTGTCAGTTAAGCATCCAAGTCTTGATTTTGGCTCAGGACATGATTTCATGGTTTATGGGATTGTGCCCTGTGTCAGGCTCTGTGCTGAGTGTGGAGCCTGCTTAAAATTCTCTACCTCCCTCCCTCCCTCTTTCTCTCTCTCTTTCTCCTTATCCCTCTGCCCTCTCTTGTGTTCTCTCTCTCTCTCAACATAAATAAACAAACATAAAAAAAAAGGATATCCACACTGTTCCATCACACTGTGGATATATCAGACCAGTGCTCAAACTTTAGATAGTCAGAAAATGGAGTTCATGTATTTACTGTTAGTCTCATATCTTTGCTAGCTAAGGTTGATAGCCTTAAGAATTTTTTTTTTTAAGTTTACCTGGATTGGGAATAAAGGAGAACAGTTAGGAGACTTTGAAATACAACCTTTACACTAAATGATCTACTCATATAAAACTACAAATCAATTGTTTTTGTTTTTTTAGTTTTTGTGTGTGTGTGTGTGTGCTGGTAAGAATGTGGTTGACATAGCTTTTAAATCCATTTAGGTAAGAGGCAAAGATCTTGGGTGAATTTCTTTCTATGTCTTTTCTGTCTTTCCATTCATATTTACACACTCACATGAAAATACTCAAATACACATCTGCCAATATACACACACAGACACAGACATTCACATTTAAATTTTCAAGTCCTCATGAATGAAATCTATTCACATAAATTCTCTGAAATGACTAATGTATTCTTGGCTCACAAGGAATAAAGTATGTGGCTCATTGGTACTTTTTCATTTCTTAGCAGTTTTCCGGAAGTCATTTTTGTGTCTCAGTCGTTAGCATGCCTTTCTTCGTAGGTGAGCCCAGGTAAATTTCTTCAAGGATGATAAGAAATTCAACGCAGTACAACTTTGCTTTGCTGGTTGACAATTTTAACTTTCTGTATTAAAAAGAAATAGGGATTTCCTCTTCTTTATCATGGGCCCACACCTAAAAAATGTGTAATTGTGTGCCACTTTTACTTAATTCATTTCATTATATACAGGTTTCAAGTAAGAGGCCATTATGGTAATTCTCAAGCTAATTTTCCTCTTTTTCAAAGTTTACAACTTCTTTATATTTACATATTAAGTCCTAATATCATATTTGGAACCCATAAATGACTGGGACTGACTCTAGAATAAGTCATATAGCCAACCAAACTCAAGGATTGACATTTAAATTTATTATTAACCCTCTGAAGGGTTTCCAGTCTCTTATAATTAGTTCCTTGAGATTGTTTACATTATTTATGGTGGTAAACACAGTCATTTCTTCCAATTAAATTGTGTCCTAACACTTTGACTGCTTTATTAGGATAGTGGTCAAGTTACTGTCTCTTTAATTAAGACCCACTACAATTTGGACTGGTTTAGTTATTGCTAAAGGTGAGTGGTTTGTTAATGGAATTGGAATGAAGTTTCTTCTCCTTTAAAAAAAATATTTCCCTGCCCTGACATTGCATTCTAACTAACTCCTACTTACTCTACTAACTTCTGCCTAAATGTTTGAAAAGTTTGAGCTGGTTCAAATGCCTTGCTTGCTGAAATAATTTTATTCCAGTCACATTCTTTTTTGACTCTTAAACCAGTAGACAGTATCTACTCCTGAACCATTATGTGAATAACCTGTTGGAAGGTTAGAAAAAGGTGGATTTTGTATTAGTTTTTTCCTGTTATGTAACAAATATCCGCAAACTTAGCAGGTTCAGAAAACATGCATTTATTATCTCACTGTTTCTGTGTGTCAGAAGTCTCACGGGCTACAATCAAGGGATCAAACAAGCTCAGACCCTTTCTAGAGTGCAGGAGTCTCTTTTAGGTGCACATTATTTTTGGCAGAATCCTGTTCTTTGTAGCTTTAGGATTAAGCTCTTTCTCTTGCTGGCTAGGGGCCACTCTCAGGTCCAAAAGGTCATTCCCAGTTCTTTGCCTGTGACCCTGCCACAGGTCTCTCGCTACATGAAAGTTACTTTTCAGGCCAGCAGGGGAATCTCTCTAATCTAGAGAAGGCCTAATCTTGCTTTTTAAGAGGCTTCACCTGGAGAGGAGTTAAGGTGGCAGAGAAGTAGGGGGACCCTAAGCTTTCCTTGTCCTTCAAACACAGCTGTATTGAAGTCAGGTCACTTGGAACACCCAGGAAATTGATCTGTGGAGTTGCAGAAGGATCTCCACAGTTGCAAGGGGACAGCGTAGCAGGTGTGAGGCTTACTTCAACAAACAAGTCAAAGCGCACCTAGTTACAGGTGCAAATACTCCCCACTTCAAGCAAGAAGAAACTCTGAAGAGGACTGTCCAGTCAGAAAGAGCAGCCAGACCACAAAGCAGAGTGCACACAGCATACCCCAGAAACACTTCCTGGAGTTCCAGGCCTTGAACAGAGCATGACCCCTTTTTAATATAGCAATACTCTCAGGTGTAGGAAACATAACAAGCTTTTATTTTTTATTTTTTTTAAATTGTTAATGTTTTATTTGTGTGAGAGAGAGAGACAGAGAGGGGAAGATGCAGAATCCAAAGAAGGCTCCAGGCTCTCTGAGCTGTCAGCACAGAGCCTGACATGGGGTTCAAACCCACAAATTGCAACCTGAGCCAAAGTCGAACGCTTAACCAACTGAGCCACACAAGCGCCACATAACAAGCTTTTAAAACACATAAAAGACATAAATGTAGTCCAAATAACAAGATGGATGCATTTTCCCCAAAAGAAAGTTCAGGAAGAAATCACAGCCAGAGACCTGCTAAAAACAGATACAGCAATATATCTGAACAAGAATTTAGAACATAAGTTATAAGGCTACTATGTGGGCTTGAAAAAAAGTATACAAGACACCAGAGAAACCCTTGCTTTAGAAATCAAAGACCTAAAAATTGCTGTAACTGAGATGCAAAACCAACTTGATACAGTCACAGAATTGAAGAAGCAAAGGAAGGGATTTGGTGATATAGAAGATAAAATTATGGCAAATAATGTAGCTACAAAGAAGAGAGAAAGAAAACTATTAGATCACCAGGGAAGACTTAGAGAACTTAGTGATTCCATAAAACAAAACAATACCCATATCATAGGGATCCCAGAAGAAGAAGAGTGGGGGAAAAGGGGCAGAAGGTTTATTTGAACAAATTATAGCTGAGAACTTCCCTAATATGGGGAAGGTAACAGGCATTTAAGTTCAAGAGGCAGAGAACTCCCTTCAAAATCAACAAAAACAGGTCAACACCACAACACATCATAGTGAAAGTTGCAAAATACAGAGCTGTAAAGAGAGAATTCAAAAGTAGCTAAGGACAAAAGGTCCTTAATTTACAAGGGTAGGAACTTACATAAAAACTTACTTAGAATTTACATAAGGTTAGCAGCGGATCTGTCTACCAAAACTTGGCAGTCCAGAAGAGAGTGGCAGGCAATATTCAATGTGCTGAATTGGAAAAATATGCAGCCAAGAATTCTTTATCCAGCAAGGCTGTCATTCAGAATAAAAGGAGAGAGAAAGAGTTTCCCAGACAAATAAAAAGTAAAGGAGTTTGTCACCATTAAAGCAGCCCTGCAAGAAATTTTAAGGGGGACTCTTTGAGTGGAGGAAAAAAATGAAGACCAAAGCAACAAACACTACAGAGGATCAGAGAACATCACAAGAAACACCAAATCTATGGGTGACATAATCACTAAATCCATATCTTTCAGTAATCACTCTGAATGTAAATGGACTAAATGCTCCAATCAAAAGACATAGGGTATAAGAATGGATAAAATACCAAGATCCATCTATATGCTGCCTACAAGAGACTCCTTTTAGAACTAAACACACCTGCAGATTGAAATTGAGGGGATGGAGAACCATCTATCATGCTAATGGAGGTCACAATTAAGCCAGAGTAGCCATACTTGTATCAGCCAAACTAGATTTTAAAACAAAGAATGTAATAAGAGATGAAGAAGGATATTATAATTAAAGGGTCTATTCATGAAGAAGATCTGAAAATTGCAAATATTTACAACCCCAACGTGGAGCACTTAAGTATATAAATAACAAACATAAAGAAACTTCTTGATGATAAGTTCTTGCTGATGGCTCAGAGCCTGGAGCCTGTTTCCGTTTCTGTGTCTCCCTCTCTCTCTGCCCCTCGCCCGTTCATGCTCTGTCTCTCTCTGTCCCAAAAATAAAAAAACGTTGAAAAAAAAATTAAAAAAAAAAAAAAGAAAAGAAAAACATGACAGTCCAAACCCTTTGAGATGCAGCAAAGGCAGTTCTAAAGGAAAGAACATTGTAATTCAGGCTTATCTCAAGAAGTCAGAAAGATCCCAAATACACAGTATAACCTTACGCCTAAAGGAGCTAGAAAAGGAGAAATGAGTAAAGGGGAAAGCCAACAGAAGAAAGGAAATAATAAAGATTAGAGCAGAAATAAATTATATAGAAAAAAAAACAAAGAAAAAACAGTAGAATTGACCAATAAAACTAAAAGCTGGTTCTTTCAAATAAATAAAATTGAGCCAGACTTACCAAAAAGAAAAGAGAAAGGATCCAAATAGATAAAATCACAAATGAAAGAGGAGAGATTACAACCAACACCACAGAAATACAAACTATAAGAGAATACTTTGAAAAATTATATGCCAACAAACTGGACAATTTGGTTGAAATGGACAAATTCCTAGAAAGTCACACACTACCAAAACTGAAACAAGAATAAATAGAAAATTTGAAAAGACCCATAGTCAGCAAAGAAATTAGGCAAGTTATTAAAAATCTCCCAACACACAAGCGTCCTGGACCACATGGCCTCCCAGAGGAGTTCTATAACATATGTCCACCCTCTCCACTGTTCAACATAGTACTGGAAGTCCTAGCCTCAGAAATCAGACAACAAAAAGAAATAAGAAGCATACAAACTGGCCAAGGAGAAATCAAACTATTGCTCTTCACAGATGACTGTAAATGATACTTTACATGGGAAACCTGAAAGACTTCACCAAAAAAACTGTTAGAACTGATACATGAATTCAGCAAAGTCACAGAATATAAAATCTGCACAGAAATTAGTTGCATTTCTATACACCAATTATGAAGCAGCAGAAAGAGAAATCAAGGAATCAATCCCATTTATAATTGCCCCCCAAACTACAAGATACCTAGGAATAAACCTAACCAAATAGGTAAAAGATCTATGTGTTGAAAACTGTAGAAAAATTATGAAAGAAATTGAAGAAGATATAAGAAAATGGAAAAACATTCCATGCTCATGAATTGGAAGAACAAATATGATTAAAATGTCTATACTACCCAAAGCAATCTACACGTTGAATGCAGTCCCTATCAAAATAACATCAGCATTCTTCACAGAGCTACAACAAACACTTCTAAAATTTGAATGGAAAGAGGAAAGACCCCGAATAGCCAAAATAATTTTGAAAAAGAAAACCAAAACTGGATGCATCACAATTCCAAACTTCAGACTGTATTGCCAAGCTTTACTCATCAAGACATTATTGTACTGGCACAAAAACAGACACATAGGATCAATGAAACAGAATAGAGCACAGGAATGGCCAACTCTTCTTCGACAAAGCAGGGATGAATATGCATGGAAAAAAGACGGTTTTTTCAGCAAATGGTGCTGGGAAGACTGGATAGCAACCTGCAGAAGCGTGAAACTGGACCATTTTATTACACCATATACAAAAATAAATTCAAAAGGGATGAAAGACCTAAATGTGAGACAGGAAATAATCAAAATCCTAGAGGAGACCAGGCAGCAACCTCTTTGACTTCAGCCATACAAGTTTCTTACTAGATAGGTCTCTGGAGGCAAGGGAAACAAAAGCAAAAATGAACTATTGGGGCCTCATCAAGATAAAAAGCTTCTGCACAGGAAAGGAAACAATCAACAAAACTAAAAGGCAACCTACAGAATGGGAGAAGATATTTGCAATGACATTGGATAAAGGGTTAGTATCCAAAATCTATAAAGAACTTATCAAACTCAACACCCCAAACCAAATAATCCAGTAAAGAAACGGACAGAAGACATGAATAGATATTCTTCCAAAGAAGATATCCAGATGGCTAATAGACACATGAAAAGATGCTCAACATCACTCATCAGAGAAATACGAATCAAAACCACAATGAGATACTATCTCACACCTGTCGGAATGGCTAACACTAACAACTCAGGCAACAACAGATGTTGGCAAGGATGTGGAGAAAGGGGAACACTTTTACACTGCTGGTAGGAATGCAAGCTGGTGCTGTCACTCTGGAAAACAGTATGGAAGTTCCTCAACAAATTACAACAACATGAATGGAACTAGAGTGTATTATGCTAACCAAAATAAATCAGTCAGAGAAAGACCAATATCATATGATTTCACTCATGTGGAATTTAAGAAACAACAGATGAGAATAGGGGAAGGGAAGGAAAATAAGATAAAACACAGAGAAGGAGACAAACCTTCAGAGATTCTTGAATACAGAGAACAAACTGAGGGTTGCTGGAGGGGGGAGGTGGGTGTGATGGGCATCAAGGAGAACACTTGTTGGGATGAGCACTGGGTGTTATATGCAAGGTGTGAATCATTGGGTTCTACTCTTTGAAACCGATACTCCACTGTATGTTAACTAACTTGAATTTAAATAAATAATTTTTTTAAAAGCTTCACCTGATTAAGCTAGGCCCACCCAGATAATCTCCATTTTGGTTAATTTAGTCAACTAATCTGGGCCTTTTACTACCACTAATAAGGTTCCTTCAACCTTGTCATATAAGGAAACTGAATCATGGGTATAGCATAGGGGTGGAAATCCTGGGGCCATCTAAATATTTTAATCCTATAATCTATATTTCAGGTAGTTTAGGAAAAGAGCATATTGAGAGGAGAAGGTTAAAACCAGTAGAACTAGTAGGCATTTTTTCTGTCATACAGAAATTATATAGCACTGTTCAATATGCTTTTGTTTCTTTGTTCGTGACATATAGGAAGGGCTGATTTCAAGTCTCCTTTTTCAGTATGAAGTGAACTTGAAATGCTGCTGTTTTTCTGCCATCATTGCATCTCAGAGTTTGCCTTTGTTGATAATAATCTACATTTATAATTAAAAATAATAGTTACAACATATTGAACATCTGTGTATTAGGCATGTTAATGCTTTTTAATACTAGAGGTGTTTTTTAACTCTACAGATGTATCATTATTACTATTTTATGGATGAGGAAACCAAAGATCAAGAAGTGTGTTATTTTTTCAGCATCACCATGATTGTAGAAATAGAGGATTAATCTTATATGCCAACTTGACTTGGCCAAGGGTTGCCCTGCTAGCTGGTAAAACATTATTTGTGGGCGTGAGAGTGTTTCTGGAAAAGATTAGCATTTGATTAAATAGACTGAATAAAGAAGGTCCAACCTCCCCAGTGTGGTTTAGCATCATCCAATCCATTGGGGCCTGAATAAAACAAAAAGCACAAGAAAGGGCAAATTTTCTCTCTTGTTGAGTTGGGACATCTTTTGCTGACCTTGGACATTGGATCTTTTGGTTCTCAGGCCTTCAGACTCTGAAACTTACACCTTCACCATCCACCCTCTTGGTTCTCAGACCTTTTGACTCAGACTGAATTAAACCACTGGTTTTCCTAGTTACTAGCCTGCAAATGGCAGACTATGGGAGTGTTCAGCCTCAATAATCACACGAGCCAATTCTTAAAATAAGTCTCCTTCTACATATGTATCTATATGTCCTGTTGGTTCTGTTTCTCTGGAGAACCCTGACTAATACAGAGGACTTAGGTGAATTGTGTCTAATTCTAAAGTTTGTGGTGGTTTCCTTTCATTTACTGTGTTGGAAAACCACATGGAGTAGGGAAAGTTGGCATAACCCATATGAAAATCTACTGAGCCCCAAATGACTAATGTATAGTCAAATCTCACAGCAATTTGTCCTAGAGCCTTGGGATTTGGTATTAAAAGGATTTAAATCCATAACCAGAAATAAAACCTGATGCTAAAGATATGTGTGTTTCGTTGCACCATTGATGTGGTAATAGATTATACTACTTCCAGAGATGTGGTGGAAGATTGATGGAAAAGGGTTAAAATACCTGTATGCTTTATTGAAGTTTAATGTAATTTTCTCCATTTTTCCATGTGAACATAAAAAGCTGTAAATACTTCTAGAATATTCCCTAGGGTCAATCACTTTGTTAACGCACAGCGAAGTTTGAGAATGTCTTCTTTCTAAAGAAAGCTAAGATTACTAGTACTGGTGAGTTACAGCACCACCCTCACCCTCCTCTCTTTTATCTATATATTTATAAGAGGTGTAGTTAGGTGTATTAGACATTGCTCACGTTAGGGAAAAAAGCTTTCTTGTGAGAATCACCTTTTGTAGAAATCAGCTCTCCCAGAAGGTTTGCACATACTCCTGGGTAAGAATTACTGAATGTATTCTGTGCAGTATTGCACAGAGGATTCACAGGCAGCATACCCATGGGTGCATGAAGATAGTTGTTACTAGAAATAGAAAGTGAATACTTTCTAGGTCTTCTGTGGTGGTTTGCGGTTTCCAGGTATAACTGTTGACTTGGGTCAATAGTCCCTAATGCTCTATGACTAGCAAAGGATCTTCAGCTTTTCAATGTGAATTTAAAGGGCTGACACTTCATAAGCAGTTGATGGAAAATATTGATGTACAAAACTTTGTTAAGCACCTTGATTCATTGTCAAACTCTAGTGAAAATGTATGGCAGATACCCCCTTTTTATGATTCCCTTCCTTGTGCATTCCTTCCTTAATTACAGCTTCCCTAAGTCATCCTGGTACTTTTAGAGACATTGCATAAGTCTCTTTTATTTTAGAGACAAGGCATTGCATAAGACAGATAAACAGAAACTCGGTAAAAAGCTAATTCATCAAGACTCAGTGGGACATGAACTCCAGGATGGATGTGCCATTTATTATTTACACAAGATGGATTCTTTGACATAACTATGTCCTACCAAGAAAATGTTGCCTCTGGCTTGTAAAATCAGCTCATCAAAGTACAACTATTGTTAAGATTTCCTAAAGCAAGCTAATAAATACAACTAACACTTTACTGGGAACACTAACAATTCCAGAAATAGAAGTAATGACTAATTTTTGAAGAATGTACTTTCAGTGACATTGTGACCCTAAAAGATGATGCTACTATTCAGCTGACTTCATAGCATGATCCAGAGAAATATATGTCAGCCATAGAGCATTATGTGTATTTGCCCCATTTACTCCTAACAACTCCATGATAAAGATGCTTTTTTTCTCACATTGGCAAGGATGAAAATCAACCTGCTGCACAAATCCAGAAGTGTCTCCAGGGCAAGCACAATGGACTATTAACCTTGTATTTCGGTATCTTACACTGGGCTGGTACATAGCATGTGCTCAGTAAATGCTGGATGATTTGTGTTCTTACACCTGGAAGGGCAAAGCTAGAATTCACCCCCAGTTCTGTCTAAACTCAAAGGTAAATCAAGTATTCCACGTGGATATATACGAAAATGTATATTTGCATATAAAAGTACATAAAAATATGTATTTTATACTCACACACACCAGACACAGGTTTCAGCCCAGACCTTTCTTCTGTACCCTACATTAGTTTATTCAATTTTTTATTTAACATATCTACTTAGAAATCATAGAAGTATCTCAAACTCAAAAAAGAAAAAAAAAACAACACACACACACACACACACACACACACACACACACACCCTAAAGTAAGCACTAATAGGACAGGAATACAGCTCTCTTGCTCATGACTGTTTCCTCAGAGTTTAATATGCTTCCTGACATAAAATAGATTTTTAAGAGATTTGATTAATGGATGAGTGACTATACATGAGTTTTTTAAAAGTTCATAATCTTCCCCATGACTTGGACTTCCTGTCCAAGTCTTCTTTTCCTCCTGAATTTCTTACAAAATGAGTGGCACTACCTTCTCCCCAGTTGTTGGAGTCTAAAGTGTAGGAGTTAGTCACTATATCCCATCTCATTTACCCTGGTGACCCTCATGAAACGAGGTATAACTGATACCCCACAGTTCCCCATCCTTGAGAGCTTGACTTTCCACCTCTTTTCTATTCTAGCTCTTATTGCTGGCATTCATGTCTGTGCCTTTTTTTTTTTCCTTTCAGGATGATTGGACTAGCCTCCTAAATGTTATCTGTGCCTCCAGTTTTGAAATCCTTGAAGGCAGCTTCCATTTTATGCTGTTAGCTTTCTGAAATACAAATATAATTATGTTATTTATCAGTTTAGAACCATTCATCAGTTTAATCTTATCTAGGCAGTTATGGCTAATACCTTGAAAGCCAAAAACAAAGACAATAGCAACAAAACACCCCACAATGGGTCCTATGATTATTCACATTTATTTTGGATTCTCTTCCTTCTTCCTTACAGCTTTTTCTAGAACCTTTCATTATTAATTTTTCTCTTTCCTGTAGATTTAACTTCTCCTTGACTGGAATCATCAACACTTAAATATTAAAAATAGTTTCTATATTAAAAAACAGAACCTAAATTCTCCTTGACCTACCATGACTGTTCTGCACACTTAATTTTAATTCCCTTCTGGAAGCAATGGTCTGCCACCTGCTCATTCTCACTCTGCCAATCCTGACTTTCTCCATTACTCCACTGAAATTTCTCTCACCCATGTTGCCACAGAATTCCCTATTGCTAATTCCATGTTCAGAACTCATCTTCCTTGACTTAGCAATACCAGCTAGCTCTCCACCACTTTTTTTTTTCTCTTAAAAAGTCCCCTTCCTTTTGCTTCCATGACATAATACCCTCATAATTTTCCTTCCATCTTCCTGGTTGTTTTTATTTTCCATTGCAACCTTTTTCTCCCATACCTGGACGTTAAATGATAGAGTTTCTCAGAACATAGTCCTAAACTCTCTATTTACTTGCAGCTCCACTTGACATCTTGAAAGTAACTTCAAATATTTATTGAGTACTTATTATGTATTAGGCACAGTGCCAAGAAAAAAAAAAGCAGCCCCTGACATCTAGGAACTAGTCTGACACTTATAGCTAGGCCATTTTATTCTCCTCTTGTATATAAATTATCTGACTAACATCAGACAAAGTCATTCTGAGACTGTGAGACAGAACAAGACCATTTCATAACTTTATCTAAAGTACAGACAAAAACAAGATCACTGTCCAAAATAGCAAACACTCGTCTCTGCTGGCTAATATGAATGGCTGCTGCTTCTTTAACAATAATAGCCTTAAGCTTTGCTCTAGTTGCCCTTCTCAAAGAATACAATTTACTGATATGCCCTATCATAGAATTGCCCCCATGTTCCAACAGCATCTAGTCTAGAGCAAACCCCTGTTTTCTTGGATTTTCCCCAATCACTCACCCAAAGCCAAAATCTTATAATAGGTCTTCTCTAATGCATCTTACAGAGACACCCACGTTACCAATTGATATTTTTCTATTTTTGTGTAATGAGTAGCAAGCCCAGCTTTTTCAACTACAAGTATGTTCCGAATGATCTTTGACTGGAAAGAATTGACAGTGGTAAGTATTTTAAGTGGATCATGTTGTTAAACTCTCGTCACATCTCTACCAATTGTAATTGTAATTACAAATTGTAATTACTATTATCATTACCTTTCTTAATGTACATGTAAGCAGACTGAGGCTTAAAGTTGTTTCAAGAACAATTTACCCAGGATCACGTGATTAGGTTGTAGTAGAAAATTTGAACTCAGAAAATTTAACTCTAGAGCTAGAGCTGCTAAGATATACACTGCATTTCCCCAAGAAATAATATTCAAATTATTGGATAGATTGACTATATGAATTAACTGACCCTATTACCACTTCCAACTTACATTCCCTAACTCTAAAATATAGAATTACTAGCTCCTTCATGTCTCAATGCTGCCATTTTTATTTACTTCTCTTTGTAGATTGCCCTAGAATGTTACCCCCTGACCTGTGTGTGGAAACATTTCCTCATCTTTTAAGCTTCAGCTAAATCCTGAATTCTGCTATAAAGCCAGGAAGAACTGATAACTTTCTCCATCCTTATAATCTGCACATTCTTCAGTTGTAGTTCAGAATACATTGATATCTGTCTCCTCATCTGGGCTGTGAACTACATAAATACAGTAATAATGTTTATTAATCTTTGTGTCCCCATGTCAGGCACCTAACAGAAACTAAGTAAACATACGTTGAATACATTAATACAAAAGTCTTGAAATAGTGTATTTCTGTCATTTTAAGTACCAGTAGTACTATCTGTATTTGCCTCTGGTTAATTTAAAAGAGATTCTCTAAAAGACTTTCCAGATGGAATGAGGAGGCCCTCTTTAATTGTGATTAGTTTAACAGTGTCCTAACTCAGTTACTCAAGCCAGGCCACATCATTTATTTAGTGCGTACTAATGTAGAATCGTCCTAGACATGGTATGAATAAAATTATCAATGTCTTTCTTTTTTAAAGTTTATTCTTTATATTTTATTGGCAATATGCTATGTGCTGATAGGTCTTTCTCCCAAAGAAGCTCATAGTTTAATAAGAGAAACAGACATGGAGATAAGAAGTTGCAGTACCCATACATGTATAGCAGATATAACAAGGCTTATACCATAAGAAAGTAAGAATTAAAAAATTTAACTAAACCAAGGGGACCATGCACGATTGTTGAGGGGTTGCTGGGCACACCACACTAGAAAATTTCTTGGAGAGATGAGTTCTAATATAAGAAGTAGAATGTTCTATCCAGTCGTCTTAATATTATTATCACTATGGTTTAGAACAGCACTATCCAACAGAAATGGAATATGATCCACAAATGTGAGTCATCAAGTATTTTTAATTTTTCTAGTAGTCACATTTAAAAAAGTAAAAATAAATGGAATTAATTTTAATATATAGTTTATTTGACCTAGTGCATCAGGAGTATCATTTCAACATATAACCTTTTTAAAAATTATAAATGAGATGTTTTATATTCTTTATTTCAAACTAAATCTTTAAGATATGGTATGTATTTTAACTTATAGCATCTCTCAATCTGGATTAGTCACTTTTCAAGGGCTTAAAAGCCACATGTAGTTAGATAGCACAGCTGTAGAACACTGAAACTTTTCTGGCTTTAGGAAATTTAGTCACAGCTTTCTAATTATAGCAAAAATTGTCACCTGCCCAAGACACTAAGTCAGCAATGACAATAAACATTCTCTTACATTCCAATATACAAGGTTGTATGGTTAAATTTCTTCTTTTTAATTTTTAAAGTATTTTTAAGTATTTCCCTTCCTGATAACAGTTTAGCAATGTGGTGATAGATTATAATGTAATCGATACATATTTGTAATCTATCAACTTGGCTTAAAGAACTGTATCTTGCTGTCAGATTTCAGTATCACAATCTTGTTACAATTGTAAATTTATCAAGTAGGTCTTTTGCCTATCATAACTTTCACATTTTCCTAGAATCGTGTAATTCCAAAACACACGGACAGGGATATACAAACTGAAAGTATTAGATTTTCATTATATTCTTCTTCAGGGTGTAATAGCTCAGAATCACCTTATCCACTGATAGTAATAGACAAATTGGATCCAGGGCTCCCAGATGAAGTTTTTGATAATCAAAAGAAATCTATGCTCAGCTCTCAAATATTTAAAAGACCACTGAGGTCTCCTTAAAACTTATAATACCTTGATTCCAATTAAGAAGGTGATAGAAATAATAAAGTCCTCTTTAAAGACGACTCACCCCATAATGATAGAGCTATAAAATGAAAATGTAACTCTATTACTCTCATGAACTTATATTTACAATGGACAAATTTCCAATCTATTGGAAGTGATGGGTATATCTTGAATGAATTTCAATTGAAGATCCTTTGACTCATGTAGATAATCTTCTTGATAAACAGAAGCAAAAATTATTCCATTTTTTGGTGAGTTTTTCTTATTTCTCATAACCATCTTCTGAAACACATTGCTAGGCTATACCTCTAAACTACCAAGAATAATGTCAGAAATAAATAGGAACTCTACAGGCCTTTTAATGCATCTCAGTATCATATTATTTACACATATTTACCTAGAATATACATATATAATTAGTGTTGATATTCTGTTCTTATTGAAGATCTCATCTTTTGATTTTTCCTCATTATCATTTATTCATTATCATTGGCCCATGCTCTCCAAGAATATAGTAGAAGATGACTCTTCATGGAGACAGAATGGGAACCCATGCACTTGTGAGAGCCACCAGAAATTTAAAGTGGTTCCATTTACTCATGAATATAAATTGCCAACATTGAATAGACAATGTAAAATTGATTCACACCTTGATGACTTTTGATACATTCCATTTGTGAGACATCCTTCTATGTAATTCCCATTTTTACTTTCTTTTTATTCTCCTTGATTTTCCCCAAAACCAGCTCCAAATGTACTGTAGCACAGGCATTTAAAATCCTGAAAGGAGATCTTGGATAGAGAAAGTGGGAAAAGTGGTCCCGTCACAGGAGAACATGGGGGGGAATCTCCATGATTGTTTTCTTCTTCCCTTGCCACTGTACAACATCTACTTGGAACTGCACAGGAGGGAGGAGGTTAAAACTCTGATAGAATCCAATCTTTTTGGCCAGAGGGCAAAAGGGCTCCTGAGAACTGAGAAGTATGGTAGAAAACCCTGGCAGGAGAAAGCTGGAGAAGGACATCTTTAATTTTCTATTTGAACTGGCACAGATACCGAAGTTATACAATGTATTTGTGAAGCTTAACCAAAGGAGTACAACAAAGGCTTTGAACTTGGATTTACATTATAAACCCCTATTCTTTGAATGTTTAAGTAATCACTACTTTTTATATAATTTTAAAAAAGATATATCTGTAAGAGTGAAGTCTAATGAAGTAGATTTAAAGGCAAAAGCATTACTAGAGATATAAGTACTGTGCCATAAAGATTAAAAATTCCTAACTTGTCTGAATCTAATACAATGTGAAAGTGTATAAAGCAAAAATCAATAGAATTACAAGATGAAATAGACAAATTCATAATTATATGAGTGACTCTAACAAAGCTCTTTTAGTAACCTATAGAACAATCACACTTTTTATACTTGTATATTTTAGATATGTGTCTTATTTATCTATACAGTTATTTTTAATTCAGTCTGAGACTCTTTATCTCTTAATTGGAGCCTTAGGATATTTATATTTAGCATATGTACCAGCATAGTTGAGTTTAGCTCTGTTATCTTAAGTATTTTCTAGTTTTTCCACATTCACCGGGTTTGTTTTTGGATTATTTAACTTCCTAAAGAAATATCCAATTTTTCCTTATATTAGCTTGAAATGATACACATTCAATATTTTATTAGTGGCTTTTCTAGATATTACAGTGTGAATTATTGACTTATGAAAATCTAATATTAATTGACACTTTTATCATCTGAAAGGACAATGTAAGGACTTTGGAATTTTGGAATGCCTTTACCATATTTCTCTGTCCTAACTTGTATGCTATTATTATATTTTAATTATATATATATATGTATATACACACACATATAAACTTTACATATAATTATTATATATGTTATATATGCATAATTGCCTTTGCCTTAAACCATCACTATTACTTTAGATGGACTCATGTCTTTATTGTTTTTAAATTTTAAAAAAATATTTATTTACTTTTGAGAGAGAGACAGGCAGAGCACAAGATGGGGAGGAGCAGAGAGAGAGATAGGGAGACACAGAATCTGAAACAGGCTCCAGGCTCTGAGCTGTTAGCACAGAGCCCCATGTGGGGCTTGAACCCACAAACTGTGAAATCATGACCTGAGCCAATGCCAGACACTTAACTGATTGAGCCACCCAGGTGCTCCTAGATTTACTCATGTCTTTATACTTTTCATGGTTTTCCTTGGGTCTCTCAGCTTCCACCTATAGTTATTATCCATCTGCCTAAAGAATATCAGATTATACTTCTTTTATTTCCTTTCATGGTCATTAGCTATCACAGGAAGCTTTACTACAATACACCTAGTTTCTCTTTTCATCCTATAACTTTCCTCATATCTGTGAAGTCTTTCATTAGTACCAGAAAGTTCTCAGCTATAATCTTTTCAGCTATTGTTTCTTTCCTATTCTCACCTTCTTCTCTTGTTCTTGAATTCAGTAAGCTCTTTCCATTGTATCGTCTGTGTCATACATACTATGTTCTGTATTTCCACTCTTTTGTCACTTCTTTTTTTATTCTGTAAATTTTCTTCTAATCCATGCTCCAGTTTCCTAAGTGTTTTGTCAGCTTTTTCTTAGCTGGTGTTAACTCATTTGTTGAGTTCTTATTTTGGTTATTGCATTTTTGTGTTTTATAGTTTCAGAATTCCCATTTCACTCTTATATATATTTTGAAGTAGTTAATGAGATTCTCAATCTTTTCTTTTTTTATATCACTGAACATAGTAAATATAGCTATTATAAATTTTATGCAAGATAACTCCAACTTTATATTCTATTTGGATGTGTTTCTATTGTTAGTGTTTTTGCTGGTTTTATTCATGTTGAGTTGTCTCATGTGTCTCTTTGGTTGTTTTAACATGCTAGACCTTGTGTTTGCAGAACTGTCTGGATAAATAATTTAAAGCGTACCTTCCTATAGAGATGAGTTTTGTTTGTTTTTTTAGGCACCTGGTAGCACAGCCAGTATGAGGTTACCATAATCCAAATTTAGCAATTGAGATGATTCAGTTATCTTCTGTTCCTATAACGGTTTTTCTCTTTATAGTTTACCTATTTGCTTCTGGGTTGCCAGATAGTACCTCACTTGTGGGACTTGAACATCGATCTTTTTCTTCATAGTGCATGGAAGTCATCAGAAGTCAGGCTCAGCCTTTTAGTCATTTACGGACACTTTGAGGAATCAGCAAAGATATTGAGTAATCCCAAACTGATAATATTGTCTTGAGAAACTTACTTCTTACTTGAGAAGCTTTTGTCTTCCCTAGAACCTCGCCTTGTAATTCTTCAATATCTTGTTATTCTTTTAACTTTCAAGTAGATTTTGTTTTCTCATGCTTTGGTTTTCATTTCTATTTGTCATTAATAGAAGGTTATACTGAAGTTTTTTATCCTCCACTTTTTACCTTTGTGCATTCTCCTTCTCTCAAAGCTTAGATGTTAGTGATGAACTGATGCTGGGAAAATTATTTGAACCACCTATTTCCAAGTTGTGCAATGATGGTTACTCCTCCCTATAGGATGTGGGGTATTTAACACTGATTGTTTTGGCCTCTGGGTCTTTTCTGAAATTCTGAAGAAGAGTCTCATTTAATATCCTTTGCTGTAAATGTGTCACAATTGAACAATATTTTGTAAGGCTTCTTCTAAGAAATTTAGTGTAGTTTACAAAAATTATCTCATTATGTCTAATACGCTAATAGTTTTATTTTATGTATTAAGTGCAATCATCTCTTTCTTGAACTATTTTGTCACATTTTAATGATGTAGAAATTAGATAAAATGAAGAACCAAAATAAAATTTACACAACAATTAAGACATTGGGCTAAAACAGTTCTTTATTTTCCTTAGCTGGCTCTTCTTACCACTAGCAGTCTGTTTACTGAAAAGCTAAAATTCCTATTTTTAAAAACATTGATTCCTCTTTATTTTTTTTTTAATTTTTTAATGTTTTTATTTATTTTTGAGACAGAGAGAGACAGAGCATGAGCAGGGGAGGGGCAGAGAGAGAGGGAGACACAGAATCTGAAGTAGGCTCCAGGCTCGGAGCTGTCAGCACAGAGCCCAACGTGGGGCTCTAACTCACGGACTGTGAGATCATGACCTGAGCTGAAGTCGGACGCTTAACTGACTGAGCCACCCAGGTGCCCCCATTGATTCCTCTTTAATAGGAGATAGTGACTTGTGACTTTGGAATAGTTTATTGGGTTCAGTTCTTTCTGGCCAAATTATACTGTTTGGATTCTAGTTATTTTTTTCCCCACACATGTTTGATGTTGTTAATGGAACTTTGCAGGACTTTATCTTTTTAAATAACTTGCATTGCATCTTGAAGGAAGGTCGTGAAAGAGGCTAGTGGAAGATTCAAAGAAATCAACCAAATGTAGGGATTTCAGAGGATTTTTTGGAAGACTCCAACCTGTTTATTCAATTATTTGTTAAGTACTTATTGTGTGCTCATCATATCATAAGATAATGTCTCCTTCAGGTTACAGATAAAATAAACAAGTAAACAAGAAAACGATCATCTAGTGATAAATTCTTTTCAGAGAAATAATATAACATTTTAGAAATTAATTGGCTATTTTAGATTGGGTGGTTAGTAAGAGGAAAACACTCTGATATGGTGGGTTTTTTTTTAATGTTTATTATTTGAGAAAGAGACAGGGAGCAAGCAGGGGAGGGGCAGAAAGAGAGGGAGGCACAGAATCGGAAGCAGGCTCCAGGCTCTGAGCTGTCAGCACAGAGTCGGACAGGCTCAAACCCACAGGCCGTGAGATCATGACCTGAGCCGAAGTCGGCTGCCTAACCGACTGAGCCACCCAGGTGCCCCATGATATGGTGTTTTTCAGGCAAGCTCTGAATGACAAGAAGGAGCCAGACATTACAGTTTATGGTTAAGAGCGATTTGGGTAGAAGAATCAACTTATGCAAAGGTCCTAAGATAGGAAACAGTCCAGTGTGCTCAAGAAATTGTGAGATTTCCATAGAGATTGGAAAAAGATAGTAAAGAAAGATGAAGTATACAGGGAGTCTATCATATAGGGCTTTACAATCTAGTGTAAGAAGATTGGATTTTATTTTAAGTGTGCAGTAGGAAGCAAGTGGAAGATTTTAAGCACAGGAGTAGCATGATGTGATTTGAGTCCTAAAGTGGTAAATATCTGTTGTTTGGGGAATGGACTGTAAGGCACTGTGAGTTCAGTTATCAGGTGATGGTAGTTGTTCAGGTGGAATAACATGGCGTTGACAGTAAAGATAGAGAGAATTGAGTATGTAAACTATATTTGTTGATGGATGTGAGGTGGGCAAGGAGGTTGAATACCTTAAAGAGTGAAATCAAAGCCGCCTAGATTATTGATTAAAACAGTTGGGTGGATGTGGCTGCCATCTAACTTACATGGGGATTCTGGAGGAAGGATCTAGTTTTTTGGAGAGCCAAATTCCAAAGAGCTCTTTATTGGCCGTGAAAATGTTATCATGTTAAGATGCCTAAATGCCAGTTATGTGAAAACATTGTGAATGTAGTTATATAAATGAGTGTGGAGTTCTGGTGCAAGTTTGGGGGTTAAAATATGGATTAGGGAGTCATTGGCCTGTAGCCACTTAAAGCCAAGAAAGGGGATGAATGTATCTGGGAAAAATGAGCAGTTAAGACGAGAAGGGAACTTAGGATAGAACCTTAAAAATGCTAAAAAATTTAGGGATTGAGCAGAGGAACAAAAATCACAAAGAATACTGAAAGGAAACAGTCAGTGAGTCTGGGGGGGAAAAACCCAGCATAGAGAACAAGGTGTCTTAGAGGCCAACAGAGGTCATGACTGATAAACTATAAAACATAACACAAGTTCATCAGAAGCACTTTTTGCTAGTTGTGTGCATGAAATGAAGGAGATAGGATACAGAATGAAATGTTTTAATTGCTCCCCTAGTTTTATTCCCAAAGAAGCAAAACTAAATGATCTAGCAATTCCACTTCTGGGTATATACTTGAAAGAATTGAATGCAGAGTCTTGTATATTCATACACCATGTTCATAGAAACACTATTCAGAATAACTAAAACGTGGAGGCATTGCAAGTTTCTATCGATAGACAAATGGATAAGCAAAATGTGACATACACATACAATGGAATATTATTCAGTTTTAAAAAGAGGGAAATTTTTACATGTGTTGCAACATGGATGAGACTTGAGGACATTATGCTAAGTGAAATAAACCAGTTACAAAAAGGCAAATACTGTATGACTCTCATAATTATATGAGGTATATAGAAAAGTCAAAATCATAGAGATAGTAGAATGGCTGCCAGAGGTGAGGGTAGAGGAGAATGAGGAGTTGTTTAATGGGTACAAAGTTTTCTTTGTGCAGGATGATAAGAGTTCTGGAGATGGATGGTGGTGATGGTTGCACAACAGTATGCATGCAAATAGTATCACTGAACTGTAAAATTGATTGAGATAGTAAATATTATGTCATTTATATTTAAAATAAAAAGATTGAGAAATAAGTAAATATAAAGAGAAAAAGTACTTACAGGCTATTGATAGTTATCTGGAACCTATCCAGAAGAATTCCATTCAGAAGGAAAACAGTGCCTGGTATATGATCACTCAATAAAATTTGTTGAATAAGTGAATATGCACTTTCAAGGAGATAGAAATGATAAACTAAAGACCCTGGTAGGGTGCACACCATGTTTACGGCGACTAAAAGGTCTTTTATGAGCCTGGGGGGTTCTCTATATTGACTCGGTTTGTGAAACACTTGATTTGGAGACATGGTATTTATAGAGGAGATAGTCTAAAATACATGAAACATTGTTTTATGGCCTCCCTTTCCTTGAGTGTGTATTATAGTCTGAGTGTGTTGGTGTAAAAGTAATAGAGCATTGAATAAAAACTAAAACTTTAGCTTTTTTCCTTTCTTGAAAGATGTTCAAAACAATGAAAATTATACTCAGTGGCGTGGCTTAATATGAGAACTGTTTATCTTTAGGTCATATTCATTGAATAACAAATAGAATATTAGAATAATATTAAAAAATAAGTATAATTATACAAGATGAGATTCAGCAACTTTTGTATTCTGAATAGACTGATGCACTCAAAATTTATAAATGTGGCAGTTGTTGGTCCTGATGTAGTCAAAATTATGTGTAGAATCTAAACTTCCAGATAATCGTTTTGAAGGTTTGCATTATGAATACAATTTATTAAAATATGAAAGAACTTTGAAATTATTCTATTTCAAGTATTTAAATTATGTCAAATGATTTATCTCAAGTAATGTAAGCAAACAAGTTAAGAGAGGCAAAAAACCAGACCTGAAAGCCACTAAATTAACGAATACCTGTATTTGTATAACATGGTCTAGAGAGGAGGTAGAAATAATTCTTTTAGTCATAGCTATTATACAGTTTTTAAAATTTTTCTGATTATGTATTTTAACCAATTTCTAACATTTTATACTGCATAAGAACACCTGAAATAATAGTATGGTAAATAAAATTCAAAATATGATTTGCAATTGTATTAGAGGAAGTTTTGAACGAGCTCTTGGTTATATCTTAAGATTTATAAATGGAACGCTTGAGAAGAAAACAAGCTGCCCAGCTTGGTAAGCGTGTGTCAAACATGTAGAACTTAGTGGTCCACAAAATACTCACAAAAAGGAATGGCCCATCCATGAAAAATGCTAGATTAATCTCATCAAATTCTAATACTGAACAGAATTTTGATAAAAGATTACAGCATTCCTGAGATCTGTAGTGTATATATGATACAAACATTAAGACACACAAAGATCTTTAGAATTCACTAATTGTTTTTTTCTTCCTTTCTGTAGATACTGTGATATATTTCTGTCCCATGTTGTTTTTTAATTAAAAAAAAAAACAACTACATTGCATTTGTAATCTTACTATATATAGTAGGTTTTAATGTGCTGTTTAACATGGTTAAAACATATTTTTCATCTGATGTTACAGTCTTCATATCTGCCCTTTTCAATAACTATATACTATTTCAAAAAGCATCTAATACATCAACTGTATCATGATAAATGAATATTTAGGTTTATTTCACTATTATAAATATTGCTGAGATGAATGTCTTTATTTTTTTAATTTATTTTTTTAACGTTTATTTATTTTTGAGACAGAGAGAGACAGAGCATGAATAGGGGAGGGGCAGAGAGAGAGGGAGACACAGAATCTGAAACAGGCTCCAGGCTCTGAGCTGTCCTCACAGAGCCCAACGTGGGGCTTGAACTCACGGACCATGAGATCATGACCTGAGCCAAAGTCAGACGCTTAACCGACCGAGCCACCCAGGCACCCCGAGATGAATGTCTTTATACAGAGTATTCTATTTAAGGTTTTGTTAATGACATATTTCTAGAATTAGTATTATTTTACCTAAATGTTAAAATACACAGCCACACATATGACTCATTTGATAAGTGGGAATGTATCATTATTGTTTAAATTGACACATATGGAGTCGCTAGTGAACATTAACATTTGCATCATGTTTATTTGCTAATTGTAATTCTTGTGTGTGTGTCAATCAGATCATAATTTATTAACATTTGCATCATGTTTATTTACTAATTATAACTTTTTGTGAATCTGATCATAATTCTTTGTTGATTTAATTATGAGTTCTTGGTTGTCTTAAAATTTATTTGGGTGATTCATATAATAAAAGCAAAACTATGGCTATATTTGCTATAAAAATGGCACTAATATAATAGACCTTTTACTCCCTTTTTTTCAACTAAATCAAATAAGGAGAATATGTTTTATATTGTGAAATTTTTTACTTTTTTTCTTTGCAATTTCTTTGTTTCTAAGCCTAGCAAGACCCCTCTCTAACAGGCGTTTTATAAATATTATATTCTATTTTTGTTGTTTTCTTATAGTTTAATAATCTACATATGTTTATAGCTATATAAGGTGATTAATTTGTGATTTAATTTGTTTTGGTATTTGAAGTAAGGTAAAATCCAAATACATTTCTTTCTTCAATGTTCCTAATCACTTATCTTCATATTTACTAAAAAAAATCTCCCTACTCTACTATTCCTTTTTCTTTTATTAAGGAAAAAGAGAAAGTGATAGGGCTTATAAGTGGATTATTTTTATTTCATTGATCTGCCTATATATATGTTTATATAATTAATCCAAGCCACACTGTTTTAATTATAGTTTAATGAAGTATTTTAACATCTGGTCGAGCTAGTCACCTAACATGGCCATTTGTCATAAAGTATCTTTAATGCTCTTGCCTCTTTGTTTTCTTAAATAAGAATTAAAGTCAATTTTCAGGTTTCAAAAGCCCCATTACTATTTTTATTGATAATACAATGAACTTCTATATTAATATGGGAAGAATTTGATATTTTCAGGAATTTGTTATTTACCTTTCCCATTATGGAGTACATTGTATCTCTTTACACTATCAAATATGTCTTTATATTTTAAATGTATACAAAATGTATATAATTTACTTTCTGTAAGTCACATACACATATACATACACATATGTTACTAAAATTAATCTAGTGTTGGCAGAGCATTGTAGAGTCTGATAGACCTTGTTTAGACTGTCTTCTGTCACTTACTAGAATAATGACTTTTTTTTGCCATTTGATTAGAAAAATAAATCTATTATTTTTTTCATTTGGTTCCTATAGACTTTCTGATTATGCAATAAAGTCATGTAAATAGTTATGTTTTTCTCTTCATCAAGATTTACAACTCTCATTTCTACTTGCAATAACTAGTCCTATTGGGACAATAATAATTAAAGGCAGTAATTAAAGACATTTCCAATTTTTATCCCAATTTTTATAAGTTATCTCTAGTATTTCACTTCACGTTGAAATAGATATTTTTATGTTACTTAGGGTATATCGTTTTATACCTATATGTAGTATTGGTGGGATATGTAATCATTCATCAAATCTCTTTTTGCTTTGTTTTTCTTATTCAATGTATAAACATGCTGTGTTATGTAGCCTAATCTTAAGATTTGAAATCATAGAGTCCTGTGTCTTTCTCTGAAGCTTAGTTTCTGGGTAAGTAATGGTTTGGTCAGGGGAGCGGGAGTATATGGAATACAAGATCTGTCATAGTGTTGATGCAGTTGTGAGAGCTAACAAAGCACTCTCTGCATTAGAGGGGCTGCCTAATGCTATTGTAGGTCGGCAGGGCTGGGGTGGGGAACAAAAGCAGGATGTGAAGGAAGGGGAAGCAGTGACAAACTGGAACCTCTGAGTACAAGTGGAACCTACATGTGTGTCTCCTAACTCCCAACTTCGGTGATATGGGTGGCCCGCAGAGGACGTTAGCGTCCTTTGTCACAAGGCGCACATGTGGCTGGCCAGGACTCAGAGAAGCCAAAGGATGAGATAGTTGCAGCTGCGGTGGGAGCTGGAGGAACCACAGAGCGAAGCAGCAGGCTAGCAGCCCCTTGTGTCACCCCAGGGGCACCTGGTGTCCTGTACCCATCTCTAAGCCCAGGGGCTGCTGCTTCCCTTTGGTCTTCCAAGTGTCATGCGAGTTCCTCCTCTGGCCATGCCTAACCTGGAACGGCAGGGCAGGGAATGCTGGTACATGTAGCCCCAGTTAGCTGCATCAAACCCATACAAAATACAACAATAATATAGTTCCAAAGAGTTTCCTTACCTATAAAATAAGACTAATAATATGCATGTAGCATGTTATCATGAATATTAAAGATAAATCATGTAAAGTATAGATATCTGCTCATTTTGTGATATCTGCTCATTTTGTGATGTCCATTATTATTATACACGATACCAATAGGTGTCCTCATATTGAGTGTATGTACCTTGTTATCATTTACTTTTACTAATGAACCATATGCTTTGTGCTACCTTCCTTTATTTTTTATTTTTTTAAATGTTTTAAAAATGTTTATTTATTTTTGAGAGAGAGAGAGAGAGAGAGCTAGCGAGCCAGTGGGGGAGGGGCAGAGAGAGAGGGAGACACAGAATCTAAAATTGGCTCCAGGATCTGTGTGCTACCTTCCTTTAAAATTTGCTTTCAAGGCCACCTGGATGGCTCAGTTGGTTAAGTGTCCGACTCTTGATTTTGGCTCAGGTCATGATTTCACGATTCGTGAGTTTTAGCCCTACATCGGGCTCTGTGCTGACATTGCATTGTCTGCTTGGGATTCTCTGTCTCTTTCTCTCTCTCTTTCTCTCTCTCTCTCTCTTTCTCTCTGTGTGTCTCTCACTCAAAATAAATAAATAAAATTTATTTTTAAAAATGTGCTTTCCTTATTGTCAACACACAGTAGCTGCATATTTCTTACGTAACTTCCCAACACTGGGCCATTCTTGAACCTCTTCCTCCTTCTGACATAATGGTATTTTCATTTTGGTAGAAAAAGAGTAGATACTGCAAGGCTATTACGTGGATAAAATTCAAACACTGCTATGGCTACTTTACAAATTGAAAATACATCTTAACTGTCATTTCATTACTTTGGCTTTGGAGTCATAGTGATATGACTGGTGTGTATCTTTTCACGTTTCGCAAGTAATCTGGAAGCGAATAACACTAGTCACAATTTGTAGATTATATGATGGAGTTTTTGCCTGGTAGGGAATAATAGTGAGTCACTCACTACAGGACATAATCATAATAACTCAAATATTAGTGACTTCTTATATTCTCTCATAAAACAGTAGTTAACCCTTAAAAATATAATTTTCTTGGTCAACCAAGACTCTCAGTACTGATATCAGTTGATAGCTAACAGTGAAATTTCTTTCAATTTCCTTAAACATGTCTTAAAAACATTTAGGCCTACACAGATTTAGTTTAAAAAAGAAATGAAGTCTGATCAGTGCTTCTTTAGTTTTTTCTTCTCTCCTGTTGATGGCATTTCTCTCTGTTTCTACTTTCTGCCTTCAGTATTACTTCTCTGTAATAATACCCTTCACATTTCATAATATCAAGTTATTATTTTGATCTTTGAGTTTAATTTGTGAATGTTAATCATTTTACAGAGTCATGTTAACTAATAATTAAAGAGGACAAGTAAAGTTTTATTGTTTGAATTTTGTAGGGGTAGGGACTTGAAAATCTTAAAGTCTGGCATCAAACAATAAAGTGTTGTTCACAGAACTTCTCAAAGTCACTGTGATTTTCATACAAAAAAAAAGGAAAAAGACAGTATTTTCAAGGGAGAAAATAATTCTCTTTGAGGGATTCAAAGGCTTATATTTAAGAGGCATGATGATTTTTACTAGGGGCAGATCCAGGCTTTGTGGGGCCTGAAACATGTACTACCAGGGTGGAAGATACTTTAAGGAAAGGAACACAAAATTATGAAGATAAAATTGTTAGGAATACAATGGTTGCCTTGGTTGGGGCCACTTAATTGATTGATCTTGAAACTTAATCTTTATTAACTTGACATAAAATCTGCCTCTGCTCTAGGGAAATATTGGATGACTTTTTCATTATAGCTAAATGTTTTGAAATAAAATTAAGAGCATTTTGGTAAAACTTCAACAGTTTGGATCTAATTTTGTATTGTAAAATAACCCACTTTTTTATTCTGAGAACTATACAAAATAATAGATAATGGCTTCATAGTTTATTTCTATTTTGAGTGTTGATAAACGTTTCATGATAACAGGAGATAGCAAAAGGTACCCTTTTAAAATTTGTTCACAGTGTTGATTTGGTCCCTACTGTGTGAGGAGCACTGAAATCATGGTAAAACACATCTATTGAGGCCTTTCTTCTCAACAATTTTATGCTAAGAACAACATAACTCCTGACTCATAAGGGCATGTTGGAAAGGGTAAATGAAGTGGTATGGTAGCACAAGGTTTACTTTAACAACTAAAAAAATGTGTCATGAGTATTAATGTCAACAACTGGAATTTTACCTCATTAGGCAATTTCTGGATCTAAGGCTCTGATTATTATTCTAAGCAGAAAAAATATGCTAATTATTCACTGAATGTAGAAGGAAAAAAGGTGTAAAATCTCCTGTTAGCCGTGTGACCATGTACTAATTGCATGTCATGTGTCAAAATAATGCAGCTCACTGTGCCTAAAGCAATTAGACACACAGAACTCCATTAATGAAGCACTGTCTGTCACTAAAAGTGTTTTCTGTGCTATAGTTGAAGATTAAAATATTAACTTCTCAAATATTTATGATAGTTACTGACAGCATTTCAAAATGTTGCTTTTAACAAAAGCTTTCTATTAAGAATTAGTTTTTAATTTGGATTTTATATTCAAAGAAGATATTAACATATGGGAGTAAGATGGGATTTCTTAGGTATCTGAAGAGAGTTTATTATAAAAGATAGATTACTTTTAGAAAACTTTGCCATGTCTTTCACCCTTAGTTTTTTCCTCAGAATTCTGAGGGTATTACCAAAACATCTTTTTTCCTCATTTAAATATTCATTTGACAATGATGTGAAAATGTAGGTTTCACTTGTATTATTTTTCTGTTATTCAAATTAATCAGCTCTGAACTCACTGTAATAAGTCAGGTTCCAGTGGCCAAATATAATCTACATATTGTTGGGTAATTTGGGAAACATCCAGAAAGAATGCTGGTAACCTAAAAGACGATCAATTCTAGATTAACTAGTAACAATAGCAAACTGCTACTTCTATACTAAATCCATTTATTGAGTGATTACTATGTACCAAGTACTATGCTTGACATACAGTATTTTATTCAGGTCTACTTTTGAACTCTGTATTTGTTCCTTTCCTCTTTGTAACCATCCAGTTTGGATCTAGTTACCATTATGGCTAACTAGCTTTGCCTTGGTCTTGGTCTCAAATTTTAGTTTGAAAGTTTTTGGTCAAAACAACCATCTTCTTTAATTTTTTGTATGTTTTAGTTCTATTTCTTTGCATTCTGCTTCTTTATCACTTTTTATGAATGAAAAGAAATTTTGTTCTCTCTTGGTCAGAAGATCTTGACCTTAGTCTAAGATCAGTTATGTTCAGAAATCTGCTTAGAGTCTTCTCAGAATGATATAATTTGCATATTAATTTAGGTAATAACCGATGGTTGTTTATTAAACTTTATCCATATTACATTAAGTTGGCATATCCACTGATTTTTAAAAGTTCATTTTGGCATTTTCAGGGTGTCTTCTGGTTTTAGTAGAAGTCCTCTGGCTTTTAATCAGACCTTAGAAAATTTAGTACAAGACATCCTACCAGGAATTCGTGCTTCAAAATTTTTGGCCTAGCTTAATAAATGCTGAAATTCAGCCCAATGTTAAATTATAAATCTTCACTCAGATGGAAGTAAATATTAATTTTTGTTTGTTTTCACATTCAAGGCTCAAGGATCACTCACAGTTTTTATGCTAAATTATATGTTTTTCTTTTCTCCTCTGATCACTCATATATATATATATTTATATATATAAATATAAATTTATATTAATTAAATTTATATATATAAATAAATATATATATATATGAAGACAGTCTTGCTATCTAGAAATTTTCATTAGTAATGTAAACTGAGAGTAGTACATTTTATAGCCACATTAGTAATTTTTCTGATTGGGAGGAAAACTATCTGGAGTCTTAGCTGACAGAGTGCTTATTCATTAACACCCTGAGTGTGATAACCTCCACATACTCTACTGTGGGGTAGTGTTTTATTGAATATTAAGAAGTGACTGTTTGGTTGGAGGCTCACATAGAGTTTCTGAAATGACAGGTAAAAGTTCAGTATTTATAACCAAGATATAGTTGGCTCATATCTGCACTTGAATTTGAAAGAGTTATTTCAAATCTTTAGCACATGGATATTGGATTTTAGGGGAGAAAAATTCTGCTGGTCTTCACATTCTGTGGATCATTGAATAGAAAACAGATGTTTCAAGCAGCTAAAACAGTACTTTGTTCAATTTTGAAAAACCTTTGCCCATATCGGAAGCTGTTCTCAGGGTGAAGATGAATATGTTAGAAGGATTAGATATCTTTGTGGATTTTAGTTATTTTCCCTTTGTTCAAATTATTGGTGATGGAAAAATTATTTATTGTTGAAAGTAAAAACATTATTTTTATTTTCCCTTCAGTTAACATTATTAGTATTTTAATTTTGATAAGTCCTGTTTTATAAAGTTAGTTTAATTGAATACAGTAGTGTGCATGCCCTATAAATGCATGGATTGTTTTTTTCTGTTTTGATTAACACTGACACTTGGTATTGTTTAATTCCTAGTACATAGAGTTGTATCTGGTACTAGTAGGTGTTTGATAATTATTTCCTAAACGAATGGGCAAATGTTTTATATTCTTTCCTATCTTTATTCATTTTAGTTTTATTATATTAATATGTTTCAGCACAAGGAGATTTATGTTATGCAAATGTTATTAATAAAGCATAATGATACAGTGAGCATTCATAAACATCACACTAAGCCCAAAAGATAGGAATTACTAATAATTTGTACCAACCTGTATGTTTTTCCCTTGTCTTATGCCTATGATTCTCTCCTCAGAAACACCACTATCCTAAATTTTGTGTCTGTGCCTTTTCTAATGTGGGGTTCTCTATAAATATTGACTATTTAAGAATATATTGTTTCATTTTACTGTTTTGGGTGTCTATAAAGTGGCACTATATGTTATCATCTTAGACTTATTTTTTTACTCTTTATGCTTTCAAGATTTATTGTTACTGCTATTTATTTATTTATTTACTTATGTGTATCTTCATTTGCTGCTGTATAACAACCAATTGTGTGACTATAGCTTGATGAAACATTTTTATTTTTACCAGTTGTTTACTCTAATGTAGAATGCTTTTATCAGCATTCATGTATATCTCTTGGTACATATGTATAAAATTTTGTTACAGGCATATACCTCAGAAATGGAATTTCTGGGTTGTAGGATATTCAGTGGAGTAGTGAGAAAGTGTCCAATTATTTTTTCACGGTGATTTGAACATTTAAATTAGCAGTTTGCCCTCCAAGTGGCAGTGTATGAAAATTCCCACTGCTCTATCTCTTCACCAATAATGTTTTAATGCATTCTCAATTTTTGTTAGCCTTGACATTTTTGTTGTTTTTCTTTTCTATTTTTGGTATGTATTGCTTTGGAATAGAGGAATTCTTGGAGACCACTTATGCTATTTGTGAGTCAGAGATGTCTCAAAGAGTATGACTTTTCAGACTTTAGTTGTGCAGGGAATAGGTGACTTAGTAAGATTAAAGTTAGCCCTATTGCCAAATCTTGAATGCCCTTCATTCACTTGACAATTGAAAAGTTATTCAAGGGGTGTGTGGGTGGCTCAGTCGGTTAAGCTTCTGACTTCGCCTCAGGTCATGATCTCATGGTTTGTGAGTTTTAGCCCTATGTTGGGCTCTGTGCTGGCAGTTCAGAGCCTGGATCCTGCTTTGGATTCTGTGTCTCCCTCTCTCTCTGCCTCACTCTTGCTCTCTCTCTCGCTCTCAAAGTTAAATGAACACTAAAAAAATGAAAAAAAAAGAAAAGTTACTCCAAAGTTGCTAGATATAAGTTCAGTATACAAAAGTCAATTATAGTTTTATATAAAACAAAAACCCATTAGAAAAATGTTACTCTTGACTCAATGCCATTTAAATTACTAAAAGTATAAGCTATCTAAAAATAAGTCTAAAAAGGATGTGATAAAACTATTAGGGAGAAAACTACAACATTTAACATATAAAAATGGGGAGATATACTATGCTCATTAATAGAACACTCACTCTTCACAAAAATATCAATTCTTCCAAAACTGATCCATTAATTCAAAGCACTCTCATTTCCAATCAGAGTGTTCACTGGTCTAAATAATACTCATTCTAAAACTCACTTGGACACATAAAGGACTAAGAATTGCCAAGGTATTTCAAAGAAGAAGCGTCAGACAACAAGAAGTGCCCTATTAAATGTCACAAATTTACAAGAAAATTATGAATAAGGTGTAGTAGTTTTGGTGTCATGGAAAATAGACCAATGGAAGAAAAAACACAGTGCTGGGAGACATATACAAATAAAACAATACATGTATTCACGGACACAGGTTGTATTGAGATTAATAAAGAGATGAAAATATATTTATAATTGTTGCTGGGAAACATATTTTCCATATGGAAAAATTATTTGCTATCTCATGCCGTGCATAAAAATCAATCCCAAATGACTCAAGATCTTAAATATTAAAGGAACATTTTTAAACTTGTAGAAGATAATCAAATATATTCACCTAACTATAGAAAATGGTATCTTAAGTGAGACAGAAAAAGTAAAAGCTATACAGAAAAATTAATAAATTTGATGGCATTAAAATTTAAAACCTTAAGTTCATGTCCAAGTCTTGAACATAAATGCAAGGATTTTAAAAGCAACATTGATTATAATAAGAAAATGTAACCCCCCAAAAGAAACAGCCAAATGTCTTTCAAAAACGAAATAGTATATTAAAAATGAAGCACTATACATAAGTTTAAGTGAACTAGTGTTGCATGTATCATGAATAACTCTCACAAATACAATGCTGATTGAAAATAAATAATGTAGAGAAGTATAATTTAAACTTAAAACTTTGCCAAGATAGGACAGCATAAAAATGGAAGAATAAGAATTTTCTACTATCTTCTCCTCCCCACCTACCTCAAAATATGTGAGCTTCTCAATCAGCAATACACAAGAGTGCCTTTGTGGAAGTCTGAGAGACCAGTGAAACAGTTCCAGCACACATCTGGGGCAAAAAAAAAAAAAATCTGAGATTGGAACAGTTATACTTTACCTGTGCCATCCCTTCCCCAAGGCAGCACTGCTCAATGCCAAGAGAGACATTCTCAGCCTATGATTTATCACCCTGGGGAATATAAAAGTATGTAAAGGAGCATTCAGCTTCCTCAGCTGCGTGGGATGCTGCCAAAGAGACCTACTTTTTTTTCTGGCACATCCAGAATACTGAGATATGATATGCAACTAGCAGGCAGAGAGGGGGTGGCTGGGAGAATACCAACCTGGGCTCTTAGAGAACATGAAAGGGAGGTAGGGTCTACCCCACTTAGCAGACTCTAACAGGAAGACCATCTATGAGCTTTAGGGGACATCTTACCTATAGATACACCTAACTGGCCCATAGACACCCCCATTACTCTGTGTACCTGACCTACACAACCCCCACTGGCAAAGACAGGGACCTGCTCCCTGTGCACATCCCTGAAGGTGACAAGAATGAGTCTTTACAGATGGGTAATGAGCACTCACAGAAAGCAGGTCTAACTCTGCAGGATTTGGAGAAAGCACACAAACTTGAAAATTCAGTACCACATAGGAAGAACAAATAGGAGACTGCTTTGTAGGATCAAGAGATGACATACAATTGTAAGAGTTTCCTCTCAAGGGGGAACAAGAAGTTTGGAGCAATGATATCCATTTCAAAAGTCTTAGAAAGCCTCAGAATTCCTAACTGGGCCGATGGAAGGTATTTCTCTCCCA
This sequence comes from Prionailurus bengalensis, assembly GCF_016509475.1. NCBI lineage: Eukaryota > Metazoa > Chordata > Mammalia > Carnivora > Felidae > Prionailurus > Prionailurus bengalensis. Next base: position 65,635,859 of record NC_057355.1, read on the forward strand.
AAGTTAGGGGAAGAGGTTGATTTTTTTCTTCAGATGCAATGCAATGCAATGCAGGCCTTTAGGGAAGAAGGTAAACAAGGTAATGTGACACCACCAAAGGAACACAATAGTTTTTTCATTTTCTCTGAACCAACCTCAAAGAAATGGAAATCTGCAACTTACCTGATAAAAAAATTCAAAATAGTTGTTTTAAGGAAACTTTGTGAGCTTCAGGAAAACAGAGAAAGACAATTCAGTGAGATGAGGAAAACAATACCTGAACAAAATGAGAAGTTTAACAGAAAAATAGAAATCATAAAAAGTACCAAATAGATACCCTGAAGTTGAAGAAAACAATGATTGAATTGAAAAATGCAGTAGAGAGCATCCAAAGCAGACCTGATCAAGCACAAGAAAGACTCTGTGAAGTACAAGACAAGTCACTTGAAATTATCCAGTCAGAGGAAGCAAAGAAAAAAAAAAAAAAATGAAGAGCGAAGAAAGCCTATGGAGACTATGGAATATTATTAGAAGAAAGAATTTATGCATAATTGGAGTCCCAAAAGGAGAAGACAGAAAGGGGAAGAAAACTTACCTGAAGAAATAATGGTTGATAATTTTTCAAATCTAGGGGGGTGTTTGGACATCCACATTCAGGAAGCTCACAGGTCCCTAAACAATTTCAACCCAAAAAAAGATCTTCTCTAAGACACAATGTATAAAACTCTAAAATGTAAGACAAAAAGAGAATTTTTAAATCAGCAAGAGAAAATATATTCCACACGTACCAGGGATCCCTCAAGTCTTATAGTGGATTTCTAAGCAGAAAACTTGCAGGCCAGGAGATAGCGGGATGATATATTCAAAATACTGAAAGAAAAAAAGTGCCAAAAAAGAACACTTCAGCTGGAAATGTTGTGCCACAGAAATGAAAATGAGATAAAGAGTTCATCACCCACTACAAGAAATGCTGAAAGGAGTTTTTCAAAGAGAAATGAAAGTATCCTAATTAATCACATAAAAACATGAAAATATAAAACACACTGATAAGGGTTAAGTATAAGTCAAATTTAGAATACTCTAATACTGAAATATCTTTGTGTGTTAATCACTTAACTCTGATATAAAGGTTAAAGGACAAAAGTATAAAAAACCTGTAATTTCAATAATTCATTAATAAATGCACAACATAAAAAAGATGTAAATTATACATTAAAAACAAAATGTGGGGGTAGTAGAATAAAAGAGTAGAGTTTTTGTGTGTGATTGAAGCTAATTTGTTATCAGTTTAAAATAGGCTATTATAAGTTGTTTTATATAAGTCTCATGGTGACACAAAGAAAAAACCTATAGTAGATACATAAAAGATAAAGAGAAGAGAATCAAAGCCTCTTACCATGAGAAACCATCCATTCGGATGCCTTGTATTTTTTTGTGTTGTCTGATTGTTGAGGCTAGGACTTCCAATACAGTGTTGAATAACGGTGGCCAGAGTGGACATTCCTGTCCTCTTCCTGACCGTAGGGGGAAAGCTCTCAGTTTTTCCCCATTTGAGGATGATATTAGTAGTGTGTCTTTTATATATGACTTTAATGATCATGAAGTATGATTCTTCTGTCGCTACTTTCTTGAGGGTTTTTGTCAAGAAAGGATGCTGTGTTTTATCAAATGCTTTCTCTGCATCTATTAAGAGGATCATGTGGTTCTTGTCCTTTCTTTTATTGATGTGATGTATCACATTGATTGTTTTGTGGATACTGAATTGAGCACTGGGTGTTATACACAGGGGATGAATCACTGGAATCTACTCCTGAAATTATTATTGCACTATATGCTAACTAACTTAGATGTAAATTAAAAAAAATCATCAATTCATAAAGGAAGATAGCAAGCAAGGGAGAAAGGAAAACTACAAAATAGCCAGAAAACAACTATTATAATATGGTGTCAGTAAGACCCTGCTTATAAATAATTACTAAGATGCATTAAGTGTATTAATAAAATAGATTAAATCCCCCAATCAAAAGGCATAGAGTGGGTGAATGGATTTAAAAAAAAAAGGCCTAACTATATATTGCCTACTAAAGACTCATGTCAGCTCTAAGGACACACATTGGCTCAAAATGAAGGTATGGAAAAAAGATACTCTGTGCAAATGGAAACCCAAAGAAAACAGGGGTAATTATACTTATATCAGACAAAATAGCTTTTATGTCAAACCTATAACAAAAGAAAAAAAGTAATTATCTAGTATAAAGGGATCAATTCATTGAGAGGATATAACAGTTGTAAGTAAATATGCACCCAGCATCAGAGCATCTAAATACATTATGTAAATATTACAGATCTGAAGGGAGAAATAGACAATACAATAATAGTGGGAAACCTCAATACCCCATTTTCAATAATGTATAGACCATCCTGAAAGAAAAACCAAGAAGACAACATTGGACTTTAACTCTACTTTAGAACAAATGGATCTAATAGGTGTGTGTGTGTGTGTGTGTGTGTGTGTGTGTGTGTGTGTGTGTGTATAACATTCCATTCAACGACAGTAGAATACACATTCCTTTCAAGTGTACACAGATTATTCTCGAGGATAAATCATATGTTAGGTCACAAAACAAGTTTTAGTAGGGGTCCCTGAGTGGCTCAGTTGGTTAAGCATCTGACTTTGTTTCAAGTCATGATCTCACGGTTCTTGAGTTCAAGTTCTGCTTTGGACTCTGTAATGACAGCTCAGAGCCTGGAGCCTGCTTCACATTCTTTGTCTCCCTCTCTCTCTCTGCCCCTCCTGCACTTGTGCTCGCTCTCTCTCTCTCTCTCTCTAAGAAATAAACATTTAAAAAAATTTTTAAAGCACACAAAACCTTAGTAAATTTCAGATTACAATCATATTGAGTATCTTTTCTGACCAAAATAATAGGAAACTAGAAATTAATTGTAAGACAAGAACTGGAAAATTTGGAAATAGTGGAAATTAACACACTCCTGAACAACCAGTAGGTCAAAGAAGAAAGAAAAAAGGAAATCAAAAATATCTTGAGACAGATTAAAATGGAAACACAATATACCAAAACTTACTGAATGAAGTAAAAACAGTTTTAAGAGGGAATCCTTAGTGATGAATACCTACATTAAGATCTCAAATAAACAACCCAAATTTAGACCTCAAGAAACTGGAAAAAGAAGAATAATCTAAGACCAAAGTTAGCAGAAGGAAGGAAATAACAAATATCAGAGCAGAAATAAATGAAATAGAGACCAGTAAAACAACAGAAAAGATCAATAAAATTTGGTTTTTAAAAGATAAAAAACCTTATAAACTTTTAAATTAAAAAAAGAAGACTGAAATAAATAAAATCAGAAATGAAACAGGAGGCATTGCAACTGATTCCACAAAAATAACAACGTTCATAAGAGACTACTGTGAACAAATTGGATAACCTAAAAAAAATGGATAAATTCCTAGAAAAATACAACATATGAAGACTGTATAATAAAAATAGATAATTTGAACAGACCAATAATAAGTAAGGTGATTGAATTAGTAATAAAAAATATCCCAAGAAACAACCAGGTACTTTCACTGGTTAACTCTATCAAAAACTTAAAGAATTATGTCAATTCTTCTCACATTCTTCCAAAAAAAAGTAGAAGGGAACACCCTCAAACTCATTTTACAAGGCTAGCATCACTCTGATATAAAAGCCAGAGAAAGACACTACAGGAAAAGAAAACTACAGGTCAATATCACTGATGAATATACATACAAAAATTCTCAACAAAATATAAGCAAACCAAATTTAGCAATTCATGAAAGGATTATATACTAGAAGTTGGTGGAAGGTGTAATTGATCCCTGGGATGCAAGGATAACTTATTATCTTTTGTAAAAGTTTAAAAATATATGGTCATCTCAATAGATGGAGAAAAAACACCTGACAAAATACAACGTTGTTTTATGATTCAAAACTCTCAACTAATTGGGTATAGAAGAAATGTACCTCATGTAATAGAAGCTATGCATGTCAAGGCCACAGATAACATCGTAGCCAATGGTGAAAGGTTGAAAATTTTTTGTCTCTGATCAGGAACAATACAAGAGTGTCACTCTCACCACTTTTATTTGACATAATCTTGGAAGTCCTAACCAGTGCAGTTAGGCAAGAATAAGACATAAAAGACATAGAAATTGGAAAGGAAGAAGTAAAATTACCTATTTGCAGATAATATGATCTTATACATAGAAAATCATAAAGACTTCCCAAAAAACTGTTCAAATTAGTAAAAACTTCAGTAAAGTTGCAGGATACAAAATCAACATTAAAAAATCAGTGCATACACTAACAATGCACTATCTGAACAATCCTATTTATAAGAGCATCAAAATAAGATACTTTGGAATGAATTTCACCAAGGAGGTGAAAGATCTCTATACTACACAGTATAAAACATTGATGAAATTGAGAACACACATAAATGGAAAGATAAGCCATGTTCATGGATTGGAATAATTAATATTGTTAAAATGTTCATATTACCCAAGGCATCTATTGATTCAATGCAATCCCTATCAAAATACCAATGGCATTTTTCACAGTAACAGAAAAAGCAACCTTACAATTTCCATGGAATCACAGAAGACTCCAAATAGCCTAAATAATCCCAAGAAAGAGGAACAAAGCTGAAGGCATCATATTTCCTGATTTCATACTGTATTTCAATGTTCTAGTAATCAAAACAGTATTATACTGGCATACAAATAGACACATAGACCAATAGAACAGAATGAAGAGCCCAGAAAGAAACTCATATATATATATATATATATATATATATATATATATATATATATATATGATCAACTAATATTTGACAAAGAAGCCAAAATACTCATTGGGGAAAAATGGATAGTCTCTTCAATAAATGGTGCTGGGAAAACTGGATATTCACATGCAAAAGAGTGAAATTAGACTCATATTTTATGTCACTCAAAAAAAAATAACTTGAGATAGATTGGAGACTTAAAATCTAGAAGTGTATACTCCTCCTAAAAATTAGCTTGAGATGGGTTGAAGTCTTCTGTATGACCTAAAAGTGTAAAACTCCTGGGAGAACATGGGGAAAAAGCTCCTTGACATTGGTGTGGCAGCAAGTTTTTTGGATATAACACCAAAAGCGCAAGCAACAAAAGCAAAGATAAACAACTGGGACTACATCAAAGTAACATGATTCTGCACAGTAAGAAAAACAATCAATACAATGAAAAATCTACCTGGGGAATGGGATCAAATATTTGCAAACCATATATCAGATATGAAGTTATGTCTAAAATATATAAGGAACACATACACTTCAAAGAAAACTGTCTGATTAAAGAATGAACAGAGGACCTGAAAAGACGTTTTTCCAAAGATATACAAGTGGCCAAGAATTACAAGAAAAGTTGCTCAACATCACTTAACATCAGGGGAATTCAAATCAAAACCACAATGAGATATCACCTTATACCTGGTAGAATTTCTATTATCAAAAAAATAAAACAAGTGTTGGGAAAGATGTGAAAAGGAAATCCTTTTGCACTGTTGGTGGAGATAGAAATTGGTGCAGCCACTATAGAAAACAGTGATTTTCCCTCAAAATATGTAAAATGTAACTACCATATGGTTCAGCAATCTCATTTTTGAGCATATCGTAAAGTAAATGCAATCAGTATCTTGCAGAGATCTGTGCACTGCCATGTTCATTGCAGAATTATTCACAATAGCTGAGACACAACCTAAGCGTCCATCAACAGGTGGATTCATAAAGAAAATGTGAAATATTATATATATGAATAGTATTCAGCCATTAAAAAGAGAAACCTTGTCATTTGTGATCACACGGAGGGAACTTGAGGGCATTAATCTAAATGTAATAAGTCTATCAAAAAAGACAAATCCTGTATGATCTCATATGTAAAATTTAAAAAAGCTGAAGTTATGGAAAAAGAGTGTAGAAGAGTGACTTCCAGGGGTTGACAGGCTTGAAGGAATTGGAGACATGTTGGTCAAAATATACAGACCTCTAGTGAAAATATGAGTAAGTGCTAGGTCTCTAGTGCACATCATGGTGACTATAGTTAAGAATATTGTATTATTCATTTCAAAATTCCTAAGTGAAGTTAAATGTTATCACTACACAAAAAGGTAATTATATGAAGGGATGGGTATGTTAACTAGCCTTATTATCACTTCAATAAACACGTGTATCAAATCCTCACATTGTGTACCTTAAACTCACATAATGTTATATGTCAATTATATATATCAAAAAAATTGGAAAACATTTTAAAAATTGGGCAAAAAGTCATTTATGGATGCACATATGTGATGAATGTATAAAGATGTGCATGGAAATATTAACCAAATTTAACTTAGTGACTCCTCAGGAGGACAAGGGAGCGTAGAATGGGATAAAAAGGATTACATGGAGATATTCAAGCATATACATTTCTTAAGCTTGGTACATTTGTGCACATTCTAATGCTTGTTATGTCTTTTGGATATCTGATATACTTTGTAAAATATTCATTCATTTCTTTTTACCTTATAAAATTTCTCGTTGTTTAGAATGGGTACTGTTTAGCTTGATTTTTCTCCAGTTTCTCATTTATATGAGTCCATCTCTTATCTATATAATTCAAAACATAAAAATTGGCTCCTGATACTATTAATCTTCATTTTAAAACCTCTTAAAAATTAGCTGCCCATCAACATTGAATTGACCATCTACTCTATGTGTGGTACTGTACCCACCATTAGTAGGGCAGAAATAAAAACAATAGCACTTTGCTCTTGGGGATCTCATAGTTCAGGGAAGAAGATCAGCATGTAAATAGTTATAGCATAAAAGACAAAGTGTTATATAAAAGGAACTAATGAACTGGCTCATTAAGTATGAGTACCAGTGGTAATCATTCTAGATACAAGGAACCATTTATATAAAGGTGAAGTCATGGGAAAAGTATTGTTTCAAAATTTTGGATTTTCTAAAGTCTATCCAAATGCAGACTCTATCTTAAGTAAGATGATACTGCTTTTCTCAGCTCTGACAAGCTGTTATTATTCTGCTGATTATCTCACTCCATAGAACTTTTGGTTTTTGTTTTCTAGACATTGTCACCCATTGCTGAGTTTGTTTTAATTATGGAATTTAGGTATATTCTTCTTAGTTTCCTACAGAAACAGTAATTAACTACTCTGGGAATAATTTTAAGTGGTTCACAAATGAACATATACTAAACAATGCTACTGTGCTGTAAATCTTATTCATGTATTTTATAATGCTGACTTCTGGGAAATAATGAAACTGATTTCTTATTGGAAAATTAAGTAGTTTGTAATTTAAGAAGGAGAGGGAGAGGGAGAGGGAGAGGGAGAGGGAGAGGGAGAGAGAGAGAGAGAGAGAGAGAGGAGGGAGGGAGAGGGAGAGGGAGTAAGGGAGAAGGAGCAGTTTAATTGGGTTTAGAGCTTGAATAACTGGCTTTCTTTAGTGTTGGATTTACCAGGACAAAACGTGGCACATTGGGATTGCTGCTCTGTTAGAGCTCAATCTGCTGGAAGAGCACCAAGAGATTGATGAATTTCCAGGGTAGGGGAATTGGGAAAAGTATCATGTAGGCGATTTGGTTTGATTTGGGTCTTGACAACTGAAAGGACTTCAAGTGGACAGAAAGAACATCATAAATAAATGGAACAATTCACACACAACAATGACACAGTGACTGTTTAGAGATTAAAAATTAGATAATAAAGAATTCTTGGATACTGATTTTAATTCTAATTATTTTATCAATTAATAGCTCAACCGAGTGCCTACTGTGAACAAATCATCCTGCTTACGAGATTATATCCTCAAAGGATTTAGAAGTTTAAGGGATGAAATAAAGGTATATAACAATAAATCTAAAATTAAAAGACAGTATATATTTGAAATTAAGAAGTACATTCAGGGTGCCTGGGTGGCTCAGCGTCCGACTTCAGCCCAGGACGTGATCTCACAGGTCATCGGTTTGATTCCCACATTGGGCTCTCTGCTGACAGGACAGAGCCTGGAGCCTACTTCAGATTCTCTCTTCCTCTCTCTCTGCCCCTCTCCTGCTCATGATCTTTCTGTTTCTCAAAAATAAATAAACGTTAAAAAAATTTAAAAAGAAGTACATTCAGGCACCAGATATACAAAGAGAGCTGAATCTTGACATTGGCACCAAATAAACACAGGAACCACTTTTCAGAAACACCCTTCCAAGAAGAACCCCAAGTTACCTTTACTTGCATATTCATTCTCCTGCACTCCGGGAAATATCTGCCATCATGTGAAGTATGTTTGGAATGCCGAATTATCATTCTCAGTACATGGTTATGGGAAAACAAATGTGTTTAGAAGAAAATAAGTGTTCTAGCAATACCTGCATATTGAATGGAATCTTCCAACATTAGCAAAAACCCAATCTTCTGAATGTCTTTCTTCTCACTTAAACTAAAATTGTGCATAATTTTCTTTTTCCAGATTCTAGGGTCCCCTACTGCTTTTTCAGCCTTTCTCAGGTTTTCCAAACTTTTTTGGAACCTACAGACTGTTCTACCACTGACACATTTTTTTAGCTATGTTTTGCTGAAATAATCTGCATCTAGACTCATAATCTCAGTAGAAAAGAAAGTGAGCTGTAATATTGTATTAACACCTTCTTTTTGTTTTCTTTCTTATATTGTATTTGAATCCATTTACTATAGGTTAGAAGAGTAAGTTCTAGTCACTGTAATTTGGAAGCTTTCCCTCAAATAGATGCCTTGGTCACTCTTCCTCCTCCTTCCTTCTTCCTTTACCCTCAACACACACACACACACACACACACACACACACACACACACCCCTACCAGATTCCAAATAACCTTCTTGAAGTTTCTCTGGCAGCTCTACTTCTTCACATGTGTGTTACAAATGCATTGAAATAGGACCGAATGCATCATTTGCAGTGCCCAGTGGAAAATGAAAATGAGAAAACCCTTGTTTCACAAGCAAGAGAAGAAAAAGGCTTTTCCTTTCTACTGTCGTCTCTCTGGACCTATCATGTTGGGTTTTGGGGGGTTTTCTTTGGGGGGGCGGTGTTGGTGTGGTTTTGTTTTATTGCCAGATATGTTGTGCTTCCTCAGCCTCAGCTATACTAACAAGCAAATGCAGATTCTGTCCTAGGATGTGGGGTACACAGGGTATGCACCCAGGTCCCTGTCAGAGGTGAGGAAAAGAGGTAGTCTCTGGCCTGGAGGAGTTGGAGAGGTCGGGGAAGGGTTTGGACAGTTTGGTCTCAGGAGGTGGCTGGAGGCAGGATTTGCACCTGAACTGAGTGAGTCCCCAAGCTCTGAGTGTATTCTCTATTAGTCCATCAGACTTCACTTATGAAATACAAAAATAAAATTATTAATAAAGTTAAGATTATTAGTAATTTGATGGCAATGACTGTATAGCATTAAACTCCAAGATGAAGGAACTCTGTATACTTGCACTGGTCACAGGCCCATGCAATGAAGAGTGAGGCCCCATCATGGTTTAGTGTTGCCATGTTGTTATTTTTAAGTTTTTCTTGACAATTTCTGTGGACCCAAGAATATAAGACAGGAAGAAAAGAATTGTATGTACTTTGATGAGGTTGGGGGTAGGGTGGGAAGTACAGGCAGAGAAAGGAGGGTTCTTCCTCTAAGGAATAGAGTAGATGAAATAATGCTGCCAGAAATATAATAAACTCCTGGAGGTCTCCCTCAAACTCTTGGTATTTAATTCTTTTAATGAAATTTTATGTTGACTTTGGAAGTAATAACTACCCCTCATCAGGTTCCAAGATATCATTGAGCAATTTTATGTACTTTTTTTTTTCCTAAAAGAAATGTGCAACTTAAGCTTGTTAAAAATGCTGTATCTAATTAGGTTGAACCATATAAAATTGCTGATAGTCAATCATTTCTGACCTACAAAACAGCAGTTTCATATGTTTCCACCTAATATTACCTGGCCAAGTTTCCTTTCCTCTTTAATAAGTATACACAAATATTATGTCTCACTTTTCATTTTCTTCAATACAATGTCCATTGCTAGATAATTTTGCAATATGGCATCGATTTTTAACAAAAATATTTTAGCATTTTCCTGAACACATTTGTGTTTCTATGAAGTATAAAGGTATGCCTTTTACTAATGTTAGAAAATTGATCTGAACTGATTAACTAAATAGTCCACCAAAGGCAGAAGAAACTATGTTTTCCATGATGGAAACCAGAAGATACCATACTGCCTTAGTTCCTGGGAGAGTTCTTCCACCATGATACCATTGAGCATTGCTTTTTATATTTAGTCTTTTAAGAAACATGCAGATCTGTGGGGGTAAATCCATTTCTTTTTCTTGTCTTTACCTCTCTTTTTTTAGACTTTGTTGGTTTTATGGTTGAAAGTAAATGGGGATACATTTCCTTTAATCAACCATGTGTTTTCTTAGCTTGATGGCCTGCAGGAGGTAAAAAAAATATATAAGATAGTCATTGATTCTTTTGATTAAAAAAATTATTATTTTACCTGATACTTAGGCTGGCTCAGTGACTGACATGGAGAAGTCACACAACAAAATTAAGTAACGAAGAAGAAGGGTACAGTGATAAACTGTTAGAGCAACACGTTTCCAAACTTTCTATTTGTACAACTAAGTTTATTCATTGGATTCAATTTACGGTATATTTGGGTTGTAAAAATTTCGTGTTCAGATATTTATGGAATAAGTGGTCTTTAGTTAGAAAATGCTTTACTTTGGAAAAAGCAAATATTCTTTCTCAAATCAGTAACTCAAAAGCATAATAAAAGTGATAGAAGTTCATTCACATGTTATAGTCTAATGTCACAATCTTGACAACAGCAAAGAAAGTAATTAGAAAAATTTGCAACACTAATATTAAAATCAAACTTTCATGCAGTGCTTTCTTTCTGAAAGAAAATTATAAGATCAAAGAAAACCAAATATTTAAATTTCATTTTTTTCAAAAGTGGCTTGCCAAATTTACATTCTGGAAAAAAGTTAGTATGAAATTACTGAAACCTAAATCTTCATAAAGTCACAATATAATTAATGTTGTGGCTTAGGAGCCTCACTGGTGAAATTTTACTCCAAATGTTAAGAAAGTTTGACCTGGACTGCCTCTGGCCTATATTATGGCATCAATTGTCAAACTTTCTTTTTTCTTTTTGAGCACCAAGTTGTCATTCCTGTATGTTGACTGCAGACTCTGCCTTAGTGTGGGTGCTATTAACATCTATCAGAATCAATTGTACATACTTGAACTAAGAAAAATTTATTTGACAATTCTAATGGCTGTAAAAAAGCCATTACAGAGTCACAGAGAAAAGAGAGGAAAAAAATGCCAGGCACGCCAAGGAACCAGAGAAGGAATTTTTCTCCTTTTCTGTTACTAACTCCTACCATTCTCCCTATTTTTAGTCCCAACTGCATTTTTTTTCTTGTCCTTTTTTTATGAAGTTAAATGCATGCTTCTCAACGCCTCTGCCTTTGTGTTTTGTTGAAAACATGCATCTACAATACGGGCACAAGGCCCTGGAGCCCCGGGCCACTGGGAACACATGGCAGTCGATGCAATCTGACGCAGCTGAAGGAGCCAGCAAACAAGGGGGACAAGACTTTCCTTTCCACAGAACAGCAAAGAGCATGAAGGAAATCTCCTAATAGGTGGTATTTGTCAGGCCAGCAGAGCAGCACTGCCCTGTGTTCTATTCTGCCCAGAACCTTTCAAACAGCAAATAGGAGAATGATACCATTGGCAAAGTGGAGTCATTTCCCAGTCTTTTCCATTATTTTCCAGAGCAGCTCCACCCAGCAAATCCCTTATAAACCTCAATGCCGTTTTTAGAGTAAATTCCCCTAGAAAAGGTAACCACAAAACTTTTATAAATTCAGCCAAACACCTGGCAGAGAATTCGGGCAAACTTAATTTCATGTTCCTTTAGATAAAAAGGTGTATAATTCTTATTGCCATTTGGTGAATTGTTGCCAGTCCCCCAATACATTAAGTATTCACTCATTTTTCCTTCTCCTGCTTCCTGTTGTATTCACATTTTATAAAGCAGGAAAATGGGTGAAAATGCACATTATCCCAAAGGTTGCTTGTGGAGAGATGGTGGAGACAGGGGCTGTCGAAGAACCATGCAGTTGATCACTAAATCCAACAACCTGTTTATGAAAGTAATCGTGTACTCTCGACATCCATTTCGAATGCAGGAAAGATCTTCTCAGGGAGAAGAAATGCTCAAAAAAGAAAAAAGAAAGAGAAGAAACAGAGATTTTACTTTTAGCTCATCTTCAGATTTGCAAGGGACAATAAGCGAGATTCATTAGGCCATTTGTTTCTGTCATCTGCCATGATTCAAAATGAAATACTAAATGTTTCATGGACTCAGAAAAAGAGTAGAATTTGTCTTTGTGTTGGCTGTGCAAAGACGGTGTGGCTCACAGCCCCCATACAAGAGACCTGATGGATGAAAGGGGGAAGGGCGGTGCCATCTGAATGATGATGGGCTAATATCATCACCCTCTTGTCAGCTGTAATAGGCTTTTCCTCACAGAAATAATTCATAAAACCGCTACATTATATTCTATCCCTGACAGGCCCTATCTATCCTCCAACCCAGCAGGCTCACAACTAATAAGAAAATATGTGGTTCAGGAACCCTGAAAAATTAAACAGGTAGTTTATGAACAATTTGTTTCATGGGGATGTTTATTATGTTTATTAAATATTGAGCCTTTAATGTTTTCCCAGTGCAGATGATATCATAAAAATGCTGACTTAAGCCTCGGATGTATTCTTAGAAAATGACATTTTACACCACTAGTCGTACATAGTAAATAACTAAATTATAGCAGCTTATGTGTGTGTATAGAGACAGGATGTAGAAAATGTAATTTATAATGTATCTTTATGTACATGTGTATGTGAGATGCGTCCTTGTGTATCCTTGTGTGTCAGGTTCAAGCTTTCATTGTAGGCTGAGGTTTCAAAGTAAGTTAAGGAATACCATTATTTTAGTGCTTGTCTTAGGGAAGGTCAGCTGGAGGTTTGCTTTATTGCTTGTACTAAAGGGGAAACCTTGAGTTCAGTGTTGGAGGCATCAAGAGTACACATACTCTGGGCACTAGTAATAAACTTAATCAGGAGTGTTACTTTGTAAGTACAATTTTTATAGAACTCTGTTATCTGGGTTTTCTCTGGGGACCAATGTATGTGAGCCTACGAGGGTAAAATGGCTCCTGGTAATGTGATGTTCTTTATTTGAAAAGTACCAAATTAGACACAGAAACTGTTCTGCAGAGAGCCGGCAGAGAAAGTACATGAAGCATGTTCTTCCCGTGCTCATACCTTGCACATTACTAGCTTTGCTGTCATAATATATTTAATCAGTGTGACAGTAAATGATCTTCTGCTGTAGACAAGCGAGTGGAAGATTATCTGCATCTTACAGGGTTAATGGCCCTTTCATAATAAACAATACCCACAGTATGAAAATAAGGCAATAACTCACGTACGTATTTCAGAAAGCACATGCCCAGGGTGATTTACAAAGGAAGTAGGATCAAACCTGTGGTTAACTGCTATAGCATTCCAGGCCACAGCTTTACTGATCTCAGAAGGACATCTTAATTTACTGTATATTCCCACAGAGAAACACACACACATAGGTGTTTTCTAATGAGCACATCCTCATAGGGTTTCACCGGGGATATAGGTACATGTAATGTGAAAATTCAGATGAAATAGAAAATAGCAGCATGAAGAGGTTAAATGCAGAATTTATTTGAAGGGTGGTTATTGGTGTATCAGTTTCATGCTAGGGGAGTGAGTTCTTCAGGGGCCACTCATGGACCTTTATTTTCTAATACTTTTATAGATAACCCAAAATGATGGAATAGAGAGAAACTCACCCCAAGCTTGAAGATGACCCGGATAGCTAGCTTCCAAATTAAGGGTGACTTTTGCCAATTGGGAGGCGTGGTCAGACAGAAACAGAAGAGGATTCAGAAGGGGGAGGTCCCCTTGAGTAAGAAAGCTAAGCTTGCAAAGATGACATGGAGGGTGCCTAAACATCTGCAGGTGTGGCAGAAAGCTTTCATCGTGGGTAATAAGCCAGTTGATAGCAAAACAGAATGAGTATCTAAAACTCTAGCAAAATGCTGAAACTATTAAAATAGTCTAGCTTAGGGGATATAAAACTATCTTGTGTTCTGTCCTGGTTAGCTTCTGAGTTGTTTTTAACCTAGCTGCTGCAAATGAAGAGTGGTATGGAGCATCTGGACAGAAAGGTTAAGGGATTGAGAGGCGTAGATTGCATCACAGAATGGTGAGGCTGAACAACAGTCTTTAGGTCTAAAGCATTCTCATCTAGAGACGAAAACAGTTTTCCTTCTGCCCCAGTAAACTGTTCCAGCAGGATGAATTGAGATTAAATGTTGTTTTGCTTTGTTCTGTTTTTTTTGTTTTTTGGTGTTTTTTTTTTTTTTGTAAATAAGGGGATCATTAGGTAGCAAAAGAGGTGTATGCTATCACTGAGACTTAAAAAATAGATTTGGAGGTGCCTGGGTGGCTTAGTTGGTTGAGTGTCTGCTTTAGCTCAGGTCATGATCTCACAGTTTGTGGGTTCAAGCCCCGTGTCTGGCTCTGTGCTGAAAGCTCAGAGCCTAGAGCCTGCTTTGGATTCTGTGTCTCCCTCTCTCTGCCCCTCTCAAAATAAATAAACATTAAAAAATTATTAAATAAAAAAATTTTAAATGTTAAAATATAGATTTGATCTATATTTCTTAGGCACCCAACTTATCATTAAGAAGAGGTTGGTTTTTAACCTTCATGTGGTTCCTTCCAGCTTTAAGAATCTATGAATCCATGTGCGAACAAGTTTCTATCCCTGCGCAGTTTCTGATATTTCCACTGAGAGTGTGTATTAAAAATTATTGGGCCTATCTGGAGCTTCTTTTGAAGTTTAATTCTAAACAATATTAAAACTGTAACTCTCCTTTCCCAAATACCTTTTCCGAATGGTAGGTAATGTTCTAATAAAGTTGAAATTGATGCATTTACGCTTGACCTCTTTGGATTATGATATCCTGGCATAGATTTACTGAGGTGAGGTTGCCACTGCTGGAGCTGATATCCACTGAAAGGCAGTGGTCAGTATTGGCGAGGGACGAAGAGGTAACACTTCCTGTGTTCCCAATGGCTGTCTCTACAGTCTGAATTTGTTCATGATGCCAAGAACCCTGAATACTTCTCTGCACACAAGACAGACAAAATGGACAGTAGTTTGTGGAGAGAAAAAAAATGTACTCTGGGTCATTAAAGAACCATGAACATCCTAAACAGCACAAGGCTGTATTTGGTCTCTGGGGCTCATGTTGTGCTACCAATTTCAGACATCCCTCTTTTAGAGGAAGGCAGTTGGTGGCAATTAATTACCCCTGGATAGCACATACAGCTGCAGCCCGTGTATGGAAACAGAAGAGAAATTAGATTTAATTGGCCTTAGCACAATCAGGAATGTGGCATTTATTTAATTATGACTTGTTGGGAATGGAGCCTTGATTAGTGTTTTATTGCAATTTTAATATTAATAATATAATTAATAACACATAGAGCATATAAAAATGAAATAAGCCTCTTGGATGTTACATTAAGGTATTGCATGTTATTTTTAGAAACGCATGAAGTGTGTTCTTTTGACAATCAAAAAATTCTCAATTATATCAAAAATGAAGGGTTTCTTACCCTTGAGTGTCAGTCACATTGATTATTTCAAAGTTTTCCTTTATCAAGCCAGGTCCTGACGCATCCTCAGCAGAGCTCATATTAGTGGGTGAAATGATTCATTGGAACCCAATTTATTTTCTATTTTGGTCTACTTTTTTGGCTTTGAAGTTAAAATGTTTGTCATTAAGTGCCCTTGCATTTCTTACTTGGTAATAACTGGGATTTCTTAAAAGGAAAAAGAAAAATTAATTGGTGTTTGAACAAAAGTATAGAAAATAAAACATTCTAACTGTGTGGGGCTTTAAAAAATGTCCTAATTCTCAAATACTGCTTTCACTTTTATGGCAATATTTGCCTAGGAAAACAGTCATGTTAATAAAATAATTGTGCTCACACTCTGATTATTGACATAGTATTTTTCCAGGCTTGTGTATCTTAAATAAAACCTTCAAAAGTAAGCCTCTAGAGTTCGTTAGAGACCCAAAGCCTATGGTTTTGTAGGATGAACATTTGCTCCTAATTCAAGGAAATATACTGCATTATGATCTGCACTTAAACAGTCCCCCTGATGGGAATGTCCCCCAAATGCCACACAAACTAAACAAAATGAGCACTTCTGACTGCCATGCTGTATTAAAAAAATCTGTCTTCTATTCCGCACGTACCAGGCAATGTTTCTGCGCAGTTTCACACAAAAGCAGCAGGATTAGATGTGCTTTGCAGTTGCATCAGACATTGGTAAATGGAGGAAAAGCAACACCCCGTGGTCCTACAGATGTTTATAAAATGCAGCAGTTGTGTGTTCTGGAGATTAAAGAGGCATTGTCCTGCCACACTTGCAATGGTCACAGTGACTTGCTTGCAGTGTAGGGATCACTGTTTATTCTTAACTCCTCTACCTCTACCAGTGGGATGCTGAAATTATATACCCTAGAGTTAAGTGGAGAGAAAGGTTATCAGGCTCAGAGGGTAAGCAAGAAGGTAGAAAGATCAACCATAAATTCACAATGTCAGACCTCAGAGAGTGGGTTACTTTACAGAGGACAGATTTTTCTTGAATATTTTCCTTGAATATTTTTTCTCTTCATATCAAAAAAAATAATGAAAACCACAGAGGATAATGGACATTTCTTCATATCATCAAACATTTAGAAAGTCTCTGCTGGGTGTATATATCCCTGCTCAAGATACATATGATATCAAAAGCAAGATGGGTTTGCTCTTACAAATCATGAAGACGGGCACCTGGGCAGCTTAGCTGGTTGAACGTCTGACTCCTCGTATATGCTCAGGTCATAATCCCAGGGTCGTGGGATTGAGTCGTTGGTCGGGCTCTGCACTGCGCATGTAGTCTGATTGAGATTCTCTCCCTCTCCCCTGCTCATTCTCTCTTTCTCAAAATACAAAAAAAAAATCGTGAAAGAACCAGAGAATTAAAGTAATTGTGTGATTGCTCTATGTGAGGCATCCATTCCAGATGCAGCATTCAGGAAAAACCAATCCAGCCTGGAGTTAGGAAACCTAGCCATCATTCTTGTTGTTCTGTCAGGAATTGACTCTGTGACCTCGGGCTCATCGCTTCTCTCCGGCTCAGTTTCCTCATTGGCAAAGTAAGAAGTGAAACTCTGTAGATTATCTCTGAGCCCTCTTCATATCCTATATTGTATTATTTTTATCTATTGGAAAAAAAGGGAAGTAATTGAGCTTTAACAAAGAAAAGGAAAAATCCTACAATTCAGAACTGCTATTTTGTAAGGATACATCAAACATGTGGTTTGATCAACAGAACATGATCTCTTTGCCAAGAAATATCCCTATGAAAATCAGCTCAGTGACTTAACAGGAAAGCAGGAAGTAGGGGAAAGCAATTGTTTCCTTTCTTTCTTCAGGAGCAAGGAGACATTTTGTAAATATGAGGGAAATCCAGCCACTGTCTCCCATGCTGTGGTCCTCTGTAGAATGAGCTCCACCTGGCTTTGGGGCTTCCTACATCCTGCCTTGTGGCCTAAGCTCTTCACACAGGGCTCCATTAATGCTGAGGAAACACCTCAGCTGCCTGGAATCGACCTTTAAAAGTTAAACAAGAGAATGGGTCATGCAGAGTGGGTGAAATCAACCTGAAATTATAGCCACGTTTATTATTTGACGCCATGCATCGGAAATAAGTTAAATATTAACATGTACATGTACATTTATATGTTGTCTGTAGACAGAACCCCCACCTTCCTGCAAAGTTCACTCTTTTTATTTCATTAGTTGTGGGGCTGTTTTCAAGATCTACCGGTTGGAAGTAGCCACATTTTGTGAAGTTAAATGAACTCGGGCCGGGAAACAGTCCATTATATGAGAAATTTTACATAAACATAAGAGGAACTGAATTACTTGTTGTTACTTTAAACTGATGACAAGTATCATTATCCAAAGTGTTGTTGGTTTTGTACAGGAGCTGTATGTGCTTCTAATGTACTTTCTTTACTTTTCTGTGGGGAAAAAAACCCCTCAGACACAATGTCTAATAGCAGCATGTACTTGTCTATCAACACAGAAGTCCACGATATGAAATCACCGCTGCAGCAGCTAGTGGAGACAGGCAGAAAACCACCCACATTTGATAGAACACCCAAACATTTGGTGGCTAAGAAGCCATTTGCAAAGCAACAATTAAGGTCTGGGATTTTATTTCCTATTCCTCTGACCCCATCTTCTCCTCACTCTTGTACAGAATATGTAACGACAATGAAGACTTCCAGTGAGAATAAGGCATTGGGGGTTCTTGTAGCAATTATACTCGAAACAAAAATATTACACACACACACACACACACACACACACACACACACTCAGGATGAAGAAAATAAAGGCAGATTAATGAGAGGTATCTGTTGGGTACAATTACAAAGCTGATGTATCCAAATTTTTATTATCAGTGTATAACTTGACATGTCCCTTCTAATGTAACTCATTGCATTTCCAGATAAGTTTTCAGAGGTGTGGAGAATAGAATGGCTGCCTGGAACTGGTATTTCCCTTACAGGGAAAGAAGGGTATAGATGTGCATTATGCATGTGGTCATTTCAGCTTCTACCTAAAAATATTTTTCTCTTGTGTGGAAAAATGTAAGGATATATATAATTTTTAATTTTTTTTTAACATTGATTTGTTTTTGAGAGAGACAGAGAGGGAGGGGAGGAGGGAGGATGGGCAGAGAGAGAGGGAGATACAGAATCTGAATCAAGATCCAAGCTCTTGAGCTGTCAGCACAGAGCCTGACGTGGTGCTCGAACTCACAAACCAGGAGATCATGACCTGAGCCAAAGTCAGACACTTAACCGGCTGAGCCACCCAGCCTATAAGGATATGTTTCTAGGTTAAAAATTCTATATGTCAGGGGAGCTCTAAGTGTCTTAGGAAGGTACTGCTTTTGTTGGAGTTTGTTCAAGGATGTTAAAGATAAATCTAGTCTCTTTTTGACATCATGTTGGGAAACTGGGGAATAGGGCAAGGGTTAGGAGGTTGAGAAAAGGAAGGAAATCCATATTTTTAGTTCAGGAGGAACTTGTATTCTTTAAAGGTAGTTTCTAGGTGTGATTTTTTTCAGGCCACAAACTGATTTTGTAGATTTGTATGGGGGGGGGGTGGGGACAGATGGAAAGGAGAAATGAATGACCTCTATACACACTTGCCTCTCGTGTACAAATGTGACACGCATACTCCAGCCCGTAACCTCCTTTATAAATAATAGATGTTGCATCTTAAGACTGATTTCCAGTATTCTACAGCAGGACTGAATTCAGAGCCTTTTCTTATTATATATTTTGTTTGTTTATTGGTTAATAACTTTGATTTAAGTTTTGAAAGCCAAAAGTAACACAGAGATTTGATTGGACTTGGGAGAAGTGTCAGTACTTCTGTGATGAAAAAGAAGGTGTGTTGTAACTGATACAGCTATTACAGGGGATCAAATTACCTGTCCCCTCTGGCCCCACATGTTTATCTTGCGGAGAGGTTTTCTCTGCTTCAGAATCCATTCCCTCTGTCGTATGATTTCCTTTCCCTTTGGTGAGCTATTTTAGCTTGTCTCCAGCTGCCCAACAAAACAGCATCACATCCCTGATACTAGAGGGGTAAATAAAATCACCTTTAAAAAATGTTTTGGTGTCAATTTTTCATAATTTAGAAAGATTGAAAAAAAAAGTTGTCTGCACATCATACATTGCAAATACCTGGTAAACAGTGGGGCGTACAGACCCTAAGGAAGAAAAAACCAAATCAAACTTTTGCCTCAGGGAGGAATAAGCAAGACAGGATTTTATTATTTCCATGTGTCATTTTGAATATATTATTCTGAACAACACTTAGCACCTTCATGGTGCTAAATTAATTTAAAACGATAATGTTTTCCCTTCCTTTCTAAGTGATCTCTTCTGTGGGCGTTGTAGGATACAGGTGGTAGGCAGAAAACTTGCAGGTTTTGATCTTACATATGAAATAGTTCAAGTTCTTAAGTTTTTACCTACCCAATTTATTGGCGGGTAACACACCAGGAAAGTAGAACATGACTGTATTTCTCTAACGGTATTTTCACCAGTTTATAAAAAATTTTTATTTATAAAGCTGTGTTAACTTTTTAAAAGCATCTCACGTTTGTCTTTTAACCCTCCAGCTTCCTCAAGGGCTCGTTAGATGAGGTGATACATTCCATAATTTACAGTAGAGGAAAGTTACATGACTGATTCCAATTTGGAATGTTACCATCACAAGCTGAATGTGGTCTCTTGTCCCTCACAGTGAAACCAAAGTAGACAGAAATTGTACTGCAAGATAAAGCAGTGATCCCACTTGAATCTATTTCAGAAATCTTTAGGTCCTAGGAAACCAGGACCGTTGGTTCCAGATGGGCTAGAAAGGTATTCCAGGGAGACACATAAAGGAACTTGGCTCCTGAAGAGATCGCTTGTAATAAAATGTCAGCTTATAATTGCCTGTCTATTCTTTGTTCTTAGTTGTTGCTGCTGTTGCTGCCATGATGGTGGTTGTTTCAGATAAGGATGCTGTGCTTCATAAAAAATATATATGACTCCTCAGAGCTAGACCCAGATGAAATAGTATCCTCACTTCTCGTTTTCTTTGCATTTGGAGGCCTCTTCCTTCTATTGCTGTATGCTTGCTTCTCTTTCTCTTGCATAGATTTTTTTTGTCCATCTCAACAGTGTAAACAAAGGAAGAAACCCTCGCTTGCAATCCTGAGCATGGGGATGTAAGTTGAAAAGTACACTTGAATGATAAAGAGACGTTTAAAATAGAATGAAAATTTTAGGAGCGAATTGAAAGAAAAATACTAGTTATGGCTATTGTCGGCAAGGTATGGACATGGAGACAGAGAGAAAGGGGAGGAAGAGAGAAGGAGAGTACAGAGAGAGTCAGAGAAGGAAAAAAGGAAGAAAAGGAAAGCAGAAGGGAGAGAGGAAAGGAGAGGATGGAAGGAAAGAGAGAAGACAGAGAAATGGGAAGGGAAGGAGAAAGAAAGGAAAGGAGGAAGGAAGGAAAAGAAAGAAGCAATTAGACAAAGAACAGGGGCAGAAAGTAGAAAATACATGTGCATTTTAAGAAAACAGTAAAAACAAGAAGTTCCAGATGGGAATTTGTTTTTAGAGACTTTGAAGTTAAGTTTAAAATGTGAATATGGTAATAGTATTAAAATGATAAAGTAGTATGGGTGGATTTTTCTTTTTAAGTCTGGTGAAGATGTGTGTAGCTAGGCGACTATGGGCAGTCATCTCAGTTACCTTTTAAAATAAAAAATAAATTATTTGAAACTAATTACATCCTGAGCTTTGGCTTCATGTCTTAAATTGTTCAAATGGGAAATCTTGATCAAGAGCAGTTTGAAAATTTAGCCCCAAGTGCTTTGATTACTCTCATAATCAACCTTAAAGATAAATTTCCTATGAATTATTAATTTATACATTTAAAAATATGATTCTTTGGATTTGATTATTTTTCAATTTGGGTGGCAAACCGTTATTGAGTCATGAAATCAGTTTGGATTGTAGTAATCGGTATTTTTAAAAAATAAAATAGAATAAATAGGAATTTATTAACTTGGCTTAGAATTGAAGTGTAAAATTGAAGGGCACCTGGGTGGTTCAGTCAGTTAAGTGTCCAACTGTTGTTTTCAGCTCAGATCATGGTCTCACGGTTATGAGATCAAGCCCCACATCAGGCTCTGCCGTGACAGCATGGAGCCAGCTTGGGACCCTCTCTCTCCCTCTCTCTCCCCCTTGTCCACTCATGCTTACTCTCTCTCTCTCAAAATAAATAAATGAAAAGTAAAAATGAAATGTAAAACTGAATGCAGTGTGTATAGGAAGAATATTGCTTTCTGAAGCTTTTGTTTCAGTTGTGTGGTGTGTGTGTGTATACATAGGTGTATTTTTCAAAAAGTAAAATGTTTTTCTCATTGCAAGTGATAATCAAAATGTTTGAAAAATACTGATCTGGGTAGTATTGAACAAAAACTCACCAGAGTATGTATGTGACAAATTCCTTGGGATATTTTAACAGTCTCCTTATTTCTGTTGGGAGGATGGTTTATTTCAAAATGTGTCCATTTTGTTTTTTAGCTCATGGTATTTCCAGAGTTCCTTTTTCATTCAAAGATATCACTTGATTAATGAATATATGTAAAAAGCACTTTAGTTCAATATCATATGTCACTAGGGAGCTGCAAATTAAAACAATGAGATATTACTACACATCTACTAGAACAGTCAAAATCCAAATCTCTGACAACACTAAATGCTGGTCAGGATGTGGAGCAACAGGGACTCTCATTCATTGCCGGTAGGAATGCAAAATGGTAAACCATTTTGGAAGACACTTTCTTATAACATTGATAATACTTATAATACTGGTAACACTTATAATACCATACAATCCAGCAATCGTGCTCCTTGGGATTGATTCAAATGAATTGAAAGAATGTCCATAAAAAAGTCTACACATGGATATTGATAGAAGCTTTATTTATAATTGCCCAAGCTTGGAGGTAAATGAGATGTCCTTCAGTAGGTGAATGAATAAACTGTGGTATATCCAGACAATGGAATATTATTCCGGGCTGAAAAGAAATGAGCTGTCAAGCCATGAAAAGACAAGGAGGAAACTTAAATGCTATCACGAAGAGAATATGCAAGTGAAAGGAACCAACAAGGCTACATATTGTGTGACTTCAACTCTCTGACCTTTCAGAAAAGGCAAAACTATGGAGACAGTAAAAAGATCAGTAGTTGCCAGCGGATAGTGGGTGAGGCATTAATAGGCAGAGCCCAGAGGGTTTTTCAGGCAGTGAAACTATTCTTGAAAATACTGCAATGGTGGATACATGTCATTATACATTTTTAAAAGCCCATAGGATGTACAACACTAAGAATAAACCCTCATGTAAACTGTGGACCTTGGGTGACAATGACATGTCAATGTAGGAACATAGATTGTATCAAATAGACCCTTGTGGTGCAGGAGGTTGTCAGGGAGACTCTACATGGGTGGGGGCAGGAGATCTACGGCAACTCTGCACTCTCTGTTCAGTTTTGCTGTGAACTTAAAAATACCCTAAAAATAAAGTTTATTAATTTAAAAAAGGGATATGCGGTAAAGTATTGATCTGCATTGCCATGTTGCCCTCCAATAAATTATACCAATTTATTCTTCCCTTAACGTTGTATGGGAGTGTTAGTTTCCCCACACTCACACCAATTCTGTGTACTGTTAATTTTGCTATATATATTTACAATTCCAATATGAGAAAACAGTATCTCATTACCGTTTTAATTTGCATATCTTTTATTTATGGTGAAAGCTAAAGCATCCTTTCCTATGTTTATGAGCTATTTATACTTCTTTTTATAACTGCCTATTCATGTTCTTTGAGAATTCTGTGGTTTTTAAAGTGAATGATAATTAAGACAAGATCTTAAAAAATATTTTTTAAAGGTGCTTTAGGTTCTTTAGGAAGAAATCTTAATGCAAGTTTGAAATAGAAGAAGCAAGGAGCACCATGTGATGTAAAATGACAGAGACAACACCAGAACAGTTGCTATTCACAGCTGGCCTTTTCCCAGCGCACCCTGGAGACCTCCAGTCCCTTTCCAGGCTCTCCGTGGCTGTGGATTACATAGCAACACAACCTTTGTATTCAGAACCTTTGCATTCTTTAAGAGGCTGGAAATCTTTCTCTTTTGCTTCTTTTACTCCTACGGAGGTAAAATGAAATAGAACAAGTGGGAGGAGATGGTAAGGAAGAAATGGGCAATAAACACAGTTTTTAGCAGAGGAATCAGCAGCTGGAGATGACGCAGAAGAGAAGTAAACACGGAAAATGGGAGCAGTTGCAATCCTGCAGGGAAGTTGGCTTAGACTCCTCCATGGTGGAAAGCGCTAGCCCAAATGCCAACACTGCTGTGGGATTTGTAGCATCTTCTCTAGATAATTGTAGCGAGTTCAGACAAATATATTTGCAGCCTGTATAACTGAGAGTGAGCGGCAGGGAATTGT
Source organism: Prionailurus bengalensis (assembly GCF_016509475.1). Taxonomy (NCBI): domain Eukaryota; kingdom Metazoa; phylum Chordata; class Mammalia; order Carnivora; family Felidae; genus Prionailurus; species Prionailurus bengalensis. The sequence goes on from NC_057355.1 coordinate 65,660,227, forward strand.
CTTGGTTTTCAGGCACCGATCCCTTAACCAAGTTACCTGCTATGCAGAGACAGGGTACATCTGTTAGTCTGGTTGAGGAGAGAATATCACTTCAAATGCGTCCCCACTCTGCACTGCTGGCCCCAGACTCTCAATCCTCTAGCCAAAGCATTGTTGGGGGCCAGGAAGAAGCTCTTCAGATTTAGCCAAATCAGTAGTTAAGAAAGCAATGAAAGAAACACTGACTTCACCTGCCAAGTAAGACACCTTCTATGTGGTCTTACTTGAGTCACCTGAGCAAAGAAGTTATTTTATTAGTGTTCTTTTTTGAGAGCCGTTTCTGATTATGCCTATTTACATTGATCCAACATTACTGGAATGTTTGGGCTAGGATGCAGGCTATAATATTGCAGATGGACACAAATGCTTTGTACCCTTATGTTTATAAAGGATTCAGGCTCTGCTAGGGCTTTGAACTCTGTCAGGATTGGCAATCATAGAAAACCTGGTTCTCCCTCCCCCATTCCTGTTTAGTTACACTGAAATTAGTTTTCCTGCCTCCAGATAAAATGTCAGAATTCGGTCTCCTGGTGCATTATTTTCATATAGAAGTCTTAAATAAGTAGATAATTCCAAATGGAGGTGAACCCCAAATTATGTTTTCATCATTAGCCCTACAATAATTTCAGAATGTGTCCCTACTCCCCCACGGTAGCTCCTGTCTGTAATCCCTCCATCATTGCATTTGCATGCTTTTATTATGTAGTCTACCTTCGTGAGGGCAATGTGTCAGGAAGCATCCCGTCTGTAAGTGACTAGAGTTAAAATCATCCTCAACAAATCGGCAATGCGATCGGCTCAGAGCCGTGCTAATAATGCCATCCTGTCAGCTTCCACGCTTTTGATAAACACTCCTTCCCAGCGAAGGATGTGGGGAAGTTATGTAATCATTTGGAAATATGTCAACATAGCCGTGGGATTGGGGCAATTAAGCCTGTTCTTCCTTACGTAAATGTAGAATGGGGTCAGAAAAGTGGGTATTATACCCAATTTAGTGATGGTGTCTGGAGCCAATTCGTTTGTTTAATATCTCCTCGTTTGTGTACACTGGAATTTCTCCAGGGAGGGGTTGTGAAGGTGGGGAGAGGGAAAGGGGGAGATTGAACAGTTCAACAGGAAAAAAATGAAATCGAAAAAACTGTGTGTGTGTGTGTGTGTGTGTGTGTGTGTGTGTGTGTGTGTTTTGGGGCAAGGTTGATTTGATTTCCTTTCTGTTCACCTTCCCTTAAGTTCAAAATAGCCCAGCCCTCCTTTGTTGTCCTCCTGGACAAACATCCTGCTGAGCTCCTGGGCTTCCTCTGCACGTAGTGGACACCTCCTTCAGGAGGGGGTGCTGTCACTGACATGTGCAGCAAGCCACAGATGTGTCGCTTGGCTAGAGTTCTGACATTTGTCCGTGATGAGCAGTGACAAGGTTTCTGTCTCTTTTAGTGCCAAATCTCAGATAGTGCAGGAGACTCCCAGTGTGCCTACCCAACTTGGTACAGATTTCATAATAATGCCTCTCTCCTTCCTAATCCCCTACTGTCACAATGTTCTGTCTTGTCTGTTTACTTTGGCTTAAGTTTTCAAAGTACCCCTTCTTCTGGTCATTCTTTACATGCACATCTCGGGTACATCATTTCTTTGAAAGCAAGGACAGTCAGGTTCTCATTTCCAATTCTTGTCAGGTCAGTGACTCAAAGCCAGACAAATTTGGGCAGATTGGCAGCTTATAAGAAATGATGGTACACTTGGCTTGACACTGTGCCTTGCCATTGACCACAAAGAGATTGGAATCCAACCCTACCAGACCCATCGCTAGAGTTCTGTCCAGTGTGGCAAATGCATCATTGTGTTTGTGGTCTAGGAAGTCTATTTTAGCTTCTTGTGGTAAGGTCTTGGTCTGTAGTTTGAGGACTGTGCTTGGCTGGGACCAGATTTCTCCTGCTTTCTCTACCCAATGAAGCTGCTTCTGTGGTGGGTAATGGGAGAATAGGTGGGTTTCTAGGAATGCACATGGTGTTTAGTCTTGCATCCTAGTGGTTATGGTCGCTCTTGTTTCTAATGCCAAGTGCCAGCCCTTGAAGCAGGCTGTCAGAGAGCTGGCTTGAGAGACTATGACTTTACACCTACTCTGGAAGACCTATAGTTTGGAGATGGAGAATGGGAGGGGGGGGGAGTGGGAGGAGGTGAGGGGTAAGAAGAGTGCAGCATGGACCAAACATGGAAGTTTGGAGGGGGAGGATACACAGCACTGCTCTTCAGATGTTCCCTTTCCTTCCTCCCATATCGTCTTTTGTCCTCTGCACACACTCTTTTTCTCCAAACGTTTGTTTCTGATCTCATCTGGAATCGGCTCTTGACCTGCCTCTCTATTGTCAACAACCAGGCTAATGTCTGCCAGGTGTTCCCACTGTAAGACTGAGAATAATATGATGGGTAAGGGCAAACAGTGAGGGGCCCTTGAGTCAAAAGTGGGGTTTAATGAAACCACAATCCACCTTTAAGCAAAGAGAAGAGGAAAGTGGTGAGAGGCCTCGGTACCAGTGTCCACAGCACATCAGCACCTTTTGAGTGTGACACTTACTGAAACCAATAATGACGATGTCAAGAAAGACTGTTTTCTCTCCACATGTCATGCCTTGCTGAGGTTGGAAAAACTGCACTCAGCATGCCAGCAACTATGTAAAAACACCCAGCCACAGTTCGCTGCATGCAACAGGGGAATAAACTAAGAGCCATTCTCTGCAAACTCTGTTCTTGTAATTGTAGAGTTCAGTGTGTAAGCAAGACACTTTCTTCATGGGGAGGACAGTAATCTTCATCAGAGAGTGACAGAGGCAAAAAGAAAATTTGAAGACATTTGTTTCAAGAAACAAGTGAGTCCCAATTTAGTAGTTTTGTGGAATCATGAGAAAAGAGGATATTAGGCCATGGGTGACAAATCCCAAAGCAGAGTGCAACAGAATAAATTTGTTTGATGGCACTGGTGGACTAGGAATTCCAACCAATTTTAGAATATTGATGGCAACTTTAGAATAATTATACTTTCTGATAGAGATAATATAGTAGATGTGATATGTTAATGGATATATTCATGTACTGTAATATGCACATTTATATACACTGTGGAAAAATAAACAAAACCAAGACTTACCCTTCATGAATCTCCAAAGTAGTAAGTTCAGGAGAGCTATTACTTGTGCACAGAGAATGCTCAACAATAAAAGAAAATGTCTAAGACTCCACCACTTTGAGATTGAGTGCCAGTGACAAGACATAGGCTTATTATTTCAAAAGGAGTCCACCAATTTTTTTTTAAATCAATCTGTACAGATTACTTAGGGAACTGCTTCCTAAAGTATTGTTGAAATTACTAGAAACATCTGGCTGCCACACATCCACTTCCTTTATTTCATCTGCTATAGTGAGAACACTGAGCCCCTCCAATCCCTCACACCCACCCCTCTCCTTATTTTTCTGGGAGGCTTAGTTTTTCATGAATTTGAGATAAACTTATGGCAAAAAAAAAAATGTGTTTTCTATCTCAAAGATGTTCCCAGTGTTTTGTAATTGTAATTTGTACATTGACTTCTGCATCACTCTTGTTTGTTATAATTAGGTCATTCTGGTTAACAATGTTTCGGATTAGGGGTGCCTGGGTGGCTCAGTTGGTGATTTTGATTTGGGCTCAGGTCCACCCCAGCTGTCAGTGCGGAGCCTGCTTGGGATTGTCTCTCTCCCTCTCTCTCTGCACCTCCCCACCCCCCTTGCCTGCACTCTCTCTCCCTCAAAATAAATAAATAAATAAACACTTTAAAAAAATGGTTCCAATTAACGTAAATATTTTAAAGGCAACCCCATTTTTTCCTAAGTGAAAACAACATTCCTGCAGGAGTCCTTTTGTTTTCTTCTGCTTTTCTGTGGACTTCAGAAACGGAGTTAGTTCTTGAAGACTAATCTTCGTCATTACAGTCTGTTCAACTTGAAGGATCTGTGAAGAAAATAAAAGGAAAAATTCAGTGAAACTGAGTTCTTTATTTTTTCTGTGTTCTGCTATTTGGTGGAAAGAATTCATAAATATCAGATATTAAAAAGAAGAGATGTCCGGGCTATATTCTGGAGTCAAAATCAATTCAGCTCAATCTTCTGTGCCTGTCACATCTAGAGCTTTGTTTCCGTACATTGAAAATTCATGTTCAGAAATACTTCAAAACTCTGCAGGATCTTAAAAAGTAACTAAAAAATTCTTTTATAGAAGAAGCTCTCTTATCCTAAATCCACATAATCATGTCTGGACTAACTGAGTCTCTCCACATCTTTTGCAAAACTCACTGACTAATATCCTCCACTTCTGAACTCGTGTGGCAAGTATGTTGACACAGTTCTTCTCCCACTGGTTGAATTGTATATTTGCCAAGAGCCAGTTGTGTTTGCTCCCAAATCTGATTATGTCAATTGTGCTTGTTCTTGTAATTACCTAATTTAATTAAATATTATGTAAACTGATGAACGGAGAGAAGAGAGCTGTTATTTCTAAGTTGCATGCTTTGAAGACTCAGCAAAGCCAGTCACTAAAAAATTAGATTCAAAACATGTGAGGGCAAAACACCTGTAAAGGGGTGAGAAAAAATTAGTTTTTCAACCTGGATTCTTCCCTGAGATTAATGCACAATTGTCAATAAATTCAGTTCAAGCTGGAAGCCATGAAAACTGCCTTACTCTGTTTGTGTGTCTCTTGATGAACTGACATTTCTCTTTAGCAAAAGAATCCTGATTTTGGTTTTGTAAGATAAAAAGACCTCTGATGTATTTGGTATGTTGTCCTTGAGAGAGTAGAGAATATTTGTATATTATTCATTCACTTATTTATTCAGCAAATAAATATTGACCACATAGTATGTTCTAGGACCTATCCTAGGCTTGGAATTCAAGGTCACTGCCCTTCAGGGCATATATCTAGTAGAGAGAAAAAGATACTTAAACAGATGGTGGCAATATCACTGGAGTTTTGAGAACAAGGAAGACTTGGCCAGATGAAATCACTGTTTGTGAAAATCAGGATTATGAAATAATATGCAGTTTCAGGGGACCACATGTAGTAGCAAAGCATGAGGTACACAAGGTTGCAGGGGCCATGTGGTAATGGGTCTTTGTGTTGAACTCTAAAGTTATAACTTTATTCTGAAAGCTGTGAAGAGTTGATGAAGGGTTTTATTTTTATTTTATTTTTTTTTTAATTTTTTTTAACGTTTATTTATTTTTGAGACAGAGAGAGACAGAGCATGAATGGGGGAGGGTCAGAGAGAGGGAGACACAGAATCTGAAACAGGCTCCAGGCTCTGAGCTGTCAGCACAGAGCCTGACGCGGGACTCGAACTCATGGACCGTGAGATCATGACCTGAGCCGAAGTCAGCCGCTCAACCGACTGAGCCACCCAGGCGCCCCGAAGGGTTTTAAACCAGAGATCAAATTTCTGTTTTGAAATAATCTAGTATCAGTTTAAAGTTTAAATTAAAGACACCAAAGACCAGTTAGGAGGATGTCATCTTGTTGAGAAGTAATCAGTATCTGAACATCTAAACTAAAGTACTCTTAATAGTGACATTGTATGTGGAGAGGGTAAGAGGCACAGGATGAGTGGGAGGGGCATAGAATGAGAAATTATTCTCATTTCTGAAGTTTCATCCCATCAGGATGTGACCAGATCAATTATAGTCTTACCAACACATATTTAACACAATGTTCTTTTGTGTTAAAATACTCAGTTGAGATTTGATTTTCAAGAACATTATACTTCGATTTTAGAATATTATGGTAAGGGAAAATTGATAACATGATTTCAACAATATTTTTAATCAATGTTATATAAATTATATATAAATAATAACAATAATGCATCCAGTTTGGGACAATGATTAGTGCTTTAAAATATGTTCTTAGGGATTCCCCACTAGTTAGCATAACAGAGGTAGCTCTTTGAAATGAATAATTTCAAACTTTGTTTTTCTTGCTAATACATGAGAGTATCCAGAAGTACATATCAGAAGTTGGTTTAGTTGTGGATTGGGACACTCTATTTCCACCTTATTGTAAATACGATACAGCCTAAATTTCGAATGGATTCCTGTCCAGTGAAGCCCCAAATTGAATTTGTTGGAAAATATCAAAAGCTGAGTTTGAAAAGGAATATGTAAAAGCTGGTTTAAACTTGGGGCTCTCAGCCACCACTGTGGATTTGTGTAAATAGAATATACCCCAGATTAAAATAAAAGCGTATTGTTCTACCAACTTGAAAAGAGAATTTTCTAATAAATATTTGTATATACTCAATCAGTAAAACTGCTTAATGTCCTTTCCTGCAATAGAGAAAAAAACCCTGTCAGGCTGCAAACCCTATCATCAAAAGGTATCTTAAAACCAGGTGACAGAATACATCATTATTTTTTGAATGATTTCTGGGTCATTTTGTCAACACTAATTTTTAATGGAAATTATAAAATCATACTTCTCCTTTAAAGGTTGGTACTCAAATTTACCTGGAAAATAATGTGATTAAAGTACGAATCTGGATAATGCCTTCCTCAGGCAACAGATATAAAAGCTCAACTCTTAATATGCAGTAAGTCTGGAACTAACATCTTTTACCCCTCTTACCTTCTTACTTTGTTAGCTAAATGTGTATTGTATGGTTGAAAGCTTTAGTGCGTCAACTAACAATGCACTTTTCATTATTCAAAGCTTTAAAAAAAATCCCCTTAATAATTTTGCAGTTCTAAAGATGAGATTGTCATAAATGTCCAGCTATATAAGATCAGAATTAAATCATTTGTAAGCAAAGTAGCTTAGAAACTAGCAAAAACCACCTCAGACTTCTCCTATTCTTCTCTTTATTCACGGAACTGTGCTGCAGGTAATTTTGAGGAGGCAGCACTCCATTTATTGTACAATTATGTCATGTTATTTTCCTATTGCCACAAAGCTGCCATGAAGCATGCTTCATATATGCCTGAAGAGTTTACCTTGTATGAATATTTGCATTAAATAAATGAAAATTCACCTCTTTCTACAGATATCATGCAGAGACACAAAAGTGTTCCCTGCTATTAGAAATGGGCTCGTACAGACTATAAAAATTGTAAATGAATTTTTGCTTGATTTGTTCCATTTATATAAAATAGATTGAACATGCAGCTTTATGAAAATGTGTTTATTTAACTAGAAACCACAAATATTTTTTAAAATGCTGTTTTCTATTTAACTTTTAATTCCAAGATTTCTTTTTATGAATGTTCATAGTAATTTTATTGAACTGTAAGGTAGAATAAATGTAGCAGTGGGATTTTGTAGATATTTTTTTCAACAAAGTGTTTATCTGGGGTAGAACATAACTTTTAGAGCCTTGGTTGATAGATGGTTGAAATCAAATGCCTGCAACAGCACAGAGAGCAGATTCAGGGTGACTTCATTCTGAATACTTAGCAATCGAAGTCAGTGTAAACTCTAGTGGACATTGGAAAGCACCCATAAGAATTGTATATTTTTATTATGATTCAAAATTCCCACATGGCTGTACCTTTCTTTATTAGCAAACTCAGCAAGAGAAAGCTGGATCCTTTACATAGTAATTGCATTCCTATTCTGAAATGCTAGCAAACCAAATCAAAATGGTAATCTCCATTGTGAACATTGTGCTTGTGCTCTGTTCTCCAAAAGAGCACGAATATATGCATATATGTACATATAATGTAATAATTAGTGTTTCAAAATAGAAATTAAATAACAGCTGAAAAAAATGCATCCAAGGAAATGAAGTTGGAGTACAAATCTATTTTGGTTATCCTGTCGGTAATTCATGCTGGATAATCATGAGCCCAGCAGTTAATGACCTCTACTCTGATACATTAAGTCCAACCAAAGATAATGGTGTCCTGGGTAAATTAACAAACCCAGTGGTAAACTTGCTTCCAGTTCAGCAGGAGACAGTGTGCAAATTAGCATTAGTTCTTAATAAGATCAGTGTCCTACAATCCACAGTTCTACGGTGCTCATAATGCTGTCTCTTTTCAGGTGAAAATTTTTTTCTCCCGAGAAACCTTGCACAATACATTCTCTTGACTGAGATTGTTGTCATCCTAATCAGTCCCCCACCTTAAAACTTTCTCCATTTTTCCCACTTTCATGCTGTGAAGGCTGCTGTGAGTTGTTGAGAATGATTATTCATTTGTAAGCTTCTTTAATAACATTTTCGTTAGATGTTGAGGTTCCCAGCAGAGTCACCCAAGAATTTGATTTTATAATTATAACCATTCTGCAAAAGTTACGGTCAGTGTATAGGCAATCTCACTAATCGCCACTTTGCGTGTCTTTGTCAAGCAGCATTTATATTTTGTTAAGTAAATGGTATACCCCGTGGACAAGTAGGCACTGAGTTATTTTGCAGGACACTGGGTCTTTTAGTTAGCTGTGTTTGTTTCAGGCTGTATTTGGAAAGGGCAGACCTGTAGTAGAGATGGGAGTTGTTTTAAAAATCGATTTTAAAGCCATGTTTTACCACACGGTCTGGAAAAATATGTATTTTTAAGTACAATTATCAGGAGAAAAACCTGTGATACATATGATATTGGTGCACATCTGCTATTTTATTTGCATTAGATATATTTGACTTTTATAGAGGACCTGCTAAAAATGATATATGGAGCATTAGAGTTTCAAATAGATGACACTGAAGTGCCTAAACAAATAAGGTGTATCTGTGCGTGCACGTGCATGTATATTTGTGTACATGTGTATCCATGTGTGTTTATGTATGTGCACAACCACCTATCTTAAGAGTTGAAGCACATGACAATGAAAGTCTGCATGCATATTTCGATGCATTTGGGATGTTTAGGACATACGATCTCACATATTACCTGTCAAAAGTTTTGTAAGTAAAAAAAAAAAAGTTAAATACATGGATCTTGTCTGAAGAATCCTCTCACTGTAAAATGTTTACCTTTTGTGACACATACTATTATTTCATGATTATGTTAAAATACTCTTAAAGAGTTTTACATGTTAACCAGCTACTAAGAATGCCTTAATAGAGTACTAATTTTTGTTAGAGGTGTCTCGACAATTTGAATTTTATATGCATGCATTATGTTTTCTTAAAATGGGAAAATTATGCATCTGAAGGAATCTGTCTAGAATAATGGGGTTCTATAGAGGTTACTTTAATCACGTTCTCCAGCAGTTATAGCTGTTTTACATCTTATTTGCAACAAAAGGGAACTCTAATTATCTTCAAAAAGAGCATAAAATGGTGTGCCTTGCTGCTGATGTAATGTTGATTCCTGAATGCTGGTGATAGGAACTGACAACTAAATGCGTGTCACACTTTTCAGAAATCAGCCGTGGTGACAGGATAACCACCTTTTGTGACCTGGGAGCCCAAAGAGGGAGTATATATTTGCCTGTTAAGTAGAAACAATTTGCGGTCTTTATTTTTTTTAATAAAAATATATTTGTCCCTGGGTTAAAAATAATTTATTTACTAATGCTAAAACTTGCTCATGTGATTTAAATTTGAGAAGCCACCTACTACTGTAAATTATCCTAAGTGTATTTAATCTCATTTCGAATCACGAAAAAGGAGAGTAGCCTGAACCTCTGACCCTCCATTTCCTTCCATTTTCTTCTTTTTGGCTTACAGACATAGGTGGGTATATATTTATGCCCAGTGCTGGAGTCCTGCATATATGATTAACATGTGCTTGCAGTTTCATTTCCAACTCACACAGATCTCATTTATAAATACAAATGAGATGCATATAGCCTATTACAAAATATTAAAATTAGAATTGGAAAGAAGATTGCATGTTTTAAGTCTGGCTGCAGTAGTCATGTTATACAGTGTTTGTAAGATTGAACTGGTCGACTCTGAGCCTTAGATATGAAATTAATCAATGCAGGTCTGTAATATACTGCAAATAACCAACCTGAACCACAGGATATGATTTAAGGTTCACATTAAGCCATGGTGAGCTGGTCTAGAAAAGAAGTCATACTCATCCATACATGGCATGTTCAGATATACAGAACTCAACCTCAAAACTAAAGTTGAGCCTTTGTGGACAATAAAACCCATACCTTATACTCAGACAGACTTTTATGCACAACAGTGACATGGTATCAGATCCTATTGCTCTATCTGTCTTTTCTTCTCTCCAGCCTAGAGTGGAGACTTGAAAGGGGGCCAGAGGTAAAGTGCAGAAGAGACATTTTCCTGTATTATCTACACAATTACACAAAATATATCTTTATTATAGCTGCTTAGACCAGAGCAAATTTTCAGTGAGCTCTGAATTTTGAACATACAGTACACATTTATGGCTCAACTATTTACAGAGTAGATTAATCTACTTTTAGAATTAAGTTGGCATTGCCTCTCTCCCTTCACCCCACTAGCTTTCAAGTTTTCAATAATACAACTGAACTATAAGGAGTAGTAGTAGAGAGATGGAGAGAGAAAAAATAGAAAAAGAGAAAGAGGGAGGGGAGCAGAGAGAGGTGAGAAAGATACAGATCTGTAGTCAAGTTTGATAAAACTATAAATATGCTCAAATAATTATTGCCTTTTAAGATTATGTGCACTTTCCACTACAAAAATAGTAAATCAAAAGTGGCTATAAATAAAACTCTACATTATAGCAGATGGTGTAATTCAAATGAATACCTCCATTCATCCAACAAAAATTACTTCAACTTTTCTTTTTTTTCTCCCAGCCTCATCGGATATAATTGGCATATAACGTTGTGTAAGTTTAAGATATACGATGTAATGATTTGATATATGTATATACTACAATATGATTACCACAGTAAGGTCAGTTAATACATCCATCACCACACATAGTTACAATTTATTTCAACATCTCTTGAGACAGTGAGTACCCTGTATGTTGAGGCCATAGTAGTGAACAAGGCAAATTAAAGAGGCAATAGTGTAGTTGAGTAGATATAGGATATAATTAATAACTGAATTCCAATCATGATATGGTAAAAAGTAAGTGCAGGGTACTAGAGGTCAGGGAAGATATCCTTGAGGAAAAGACGACAGAAATTAACTGCAGGATTTGGGTGGGGAGAGAGGGGAGAGTAGAAGCTGTTGATGTTGGTAGCGGTTGTAGATAGAGTGTGGCAGAGTGAGTGATGTTGTCCCTGGAATTAAGCTGTCCATATATTCCCTCAACGGTGAGAGCGGTAATATTCTTTTCGTTGCCTCTGAGTTCAAGGAGAGTGTCCTGGGTGCCCTGTGATGATAGAAAACCAATTGCCCTTCTACTGTCTAAACAAACTAATTCTTTTTTGCTGTTGTTAATACAGACCTGGGAATCTGAAAAAACTAACTCTGACAATTTCTAACTGTGCAACTTAGGAAATTTAGTTGAGCCTCCATTTCCTCATTTGTAAAACAGAGATAACACCTCCATTATTGGGTTATTATAGGGAGTAGATACATAAAGCATCATACCTAGTACATACTCATGAAAATAGATTCCTAAGTTGGACATAATAAAGAAAAGTTTTCTGGAAAGGATTTGTAGATACAACAGAGGGGGGGAGGGGAAGCAAAGATGATTCCCCCTGTGTCTGCTGCCTAAAAATCCTTCATGGAGGAATCATTTCTTCAGTGTTGACATCCAAGTCTGCACCATTAAATAATACATTAAGTTCCAGCTCCTGGAGGTCAAACCATTCATTCTGCCGTGGTTTCACTATACACTTACTCTGCATGGGTTGTATCAGAATTTTACCGAGTTTTTTTTATGGAATTACATGCTACACGTAAAAAAGAAAGCAAATTTTTTTCTTGACCAAATACATTTAGGAAACTTTGGCTAAATGAAGCCAAACACTTCTCAAAACCTTTTATTTAAGCTAATGTGCATTGTTTATTCCTTACCCTCGGCCCCAGCAGAGGGTATGGTATATGTCATTTTCCAAATATTCTTGACATATCAGAGCTTCTAGGGAAATGCTCTTCCTCAAGAGGAACAAAGCTCTCCTTGCCCCTCTTAAAGGCTTTAATCAGGTGCTTCTCATTTTCTTTCTCTCACATGCACTCACACATTTCTCTTGTGAGAAAAATGGTTATTAAAAATGGAAAGAGTCTCGAAGCAGTGTGGTACTGCTGTAAAGATAGAAATGCAGATCAATGGGATAGAACCAAGAGTCCAGAAATAAACTTTTACATTGATGGTCAATTAATTTTTGACAAGTTGCCCAGAACAATTCAGTGGGAGAAAGAATAGTCTTTTCAGCAAATGGTGATGGAACAATTTGATGTCCACATGCAAAAGAACAGGGTTAGACCCCTTACTTACACCATACACAACAATGAACTCGAAATAGATAACAGATCTGAATGTAAAAGTGAAGACTATGAACCCCTTAGAAGAAAATGTAGGAATCAATCTTTATGATTTGTGGTTAGACAGTGATTTCTTAACTACAACACCAAAAGTATAGCAACAAAAGAAAAAAGTAGATAAATTGGACATTATCAAAATTAAAAGTTCTTGTGCTGCAGACAACACCATGAACAGAGTAAAAAGATAACCCAGAAAATGGGAGGAAATGTTTGCATATTATATATTTGATATAGGGTTTGTATCCAGAAAAAATAAAGAACCCTTGCTATTCAATAATAAAAATAAAAATAACCTACTTTATAAATGGGCAAGGAATTTGAATATATATTTCTCCAAATAAGATATACACATAGCTAATAATCACATATTCAACATCATTAGTCATTAGGGAAATACAAATTGAAACTAAATGAGATATCACTTCACATCTACTAGCACGGCTATAATAAAAAAGACCCACATTAATAAAGTTGGCAAGAATGTGGAGGAATTGGAAAGCTCATTCATTGCTGTTGGGAATGTACAATGGTGAAGCCCCTTGGAAGCACCATTTGGGAGTTCCTCAATAAGTTAAACATAGAGTTACCATGTAACTGAGCAATTCCACTCTTAGATACCTACCCAAAAGGAACAAAAACATGTGTACACAAAAACTTGTACATGAATGTTCATAGCTACATTATTCATAAGCGCCAAAAACTGCTAACAATTCAAATAAATATCCATCAACTGATGAATGAATAACAAAATATGTTATATCCACACAATGGCATATTATTTGGGAAAAAAACAAATGAAATTCTAATACATATGTCAGTATGGATGAACCTCGTAAACATTATGTAATTGAAAAGCCAGTCATGAACACCACATATTGAATAATTATATTAATATGAAATGTCCAGGATAGGCAAATCTATACAGACAGAAAATATATTTATTACTGACTGCCTAGGGCTATAGAAGAGTAAGGAGGGAATGGGAAGCAACTGCTTTTGGGTACAAGGTTTCTTTTAGGGATGATGAAATTGTTCTGAACTTAGATTGTGGTGATTGCACAATTCTATAAACAATATTAAAACACATTGAATTGCATACTTAAAAGGGTGAAGGCAATGGTATGTAAGTCATATCTCATTTCAATAAAGCTGTTAAAAAAAAAACCTGGATGACAACACACACACACACACACACACACACACACACACACACACACACACAGAGATGGATTTGCTAGTTCAGAATGAGATTCACCAGGATAAAACTCAGTTTTTCATAATTTTCTAAAATAGGAGTAATAATAGAGAAAGGCAAACCTAAATACAACCAAGATTTCTGTAACTGCTGTCAAGCCCACATTCATTTCACAAAACAAAATAATTTGTGAATATAGATAATGTATATTCAGGTTTATACACACAAAGTAAAACTCTGGAGACCACTGATGCCTACTCACTGTCATCATGAAAATATTTAATTGTTATAGCTCTGATTTTGTGTTTTTTGTATTTTTATTCTGTAATTTTAGGACAATAATAGAGCTCATTGCAAACCAAAGAAATCGTTGGTATTAATCTGGACTGTCAAACAGAAATAATGTATCCAAAATTTAAGATAAATATACATGTAAGAAAAAATATTAATATTATCTCTGAGTGTTTTACTAGGCAAAGAATCTTTATAAACTACTGAGTTGAGAGAGAGATGACTTTGATGGAGGAATTTTTATTCAATCACTTAACATCCCTCTTTTGACTGATTTTACATAACAAATGAAGGGAAACCTGTATTTAAAGTCTGTGAGGCTAATCTCTTTTCTCCATGATTTTCAGATATATGCAAAGAATAAATTTTCATTCAAAGATTAAGGCATAATTTTAAAATTTTAGTATCATTATATTAGTATATTATTTAATCCAGATGGGATTAAACCTATAGCAACTATAAAGAACCTTCTCTTCTAAAATTGAGTTACTTTCAGATATTAGCTTTGGTAACTAATGTTCCTGATATGATACAAGTGCAGACCTAAGAAAGCAGGACAAATGGATACCCTGGCAGAAAGGAACTGTATTTGCCCTTCCCTAATGGCAAAGGATGTTGAACACCTTTTCATTTGCTTATTTGCCAGCTGTATATCGTCTTTGGCTTTTGCCAATCTCCTAGATGGATTGTTTGTTTGTTTACTGTAGAGCTGTGAGAGTTCTTTATTTATTCTAGTTATCAGTCCTTGGTAGGATATGTGGTTTACAAACATTTACTTCCAGGCTGTATCTTGTCAGATTTTCTCTCTCTTTGTCTCTCCCTCCCTCCCTCCCTCCCTCTCTCTCTCTCTCTCTCTCTCTCTCTCTCTCTCTCTCTGTGTGTGTGTAAGAGAGAGAGAAAGAGAGAGTTTTATAGTTTTACGTTTTGAATTTAAGTCCATGACCCATTTTGAGTTAGTTTTTGTATCAGGTGTGAGACTTAGACTTGTTCATTTTATGGCTTTTGGGTGTCCAAATGCTTCAATACCGTTTGTTGAAAAGGCTATCTTTTCTCCATTAAAATGTATTTATTTGCACTTTTGTTGAAAATTATTTGGGCACAATTCTGTAGCTGTATTTCTAGGTTCTATATTATGTTCCATAAATCTATGTGTCTCGATTACTGTAGCTATACAACAAGTCTTGAATAGATTCTTCTCACCTTATTATTCTTTTGCAAGATTGTACTAGCTATTCTAGTTTCTTGGCCTTTGCCTTTAAATTTCAGAATAATTTTGTCTATAGTACAAAAAAAATCTTGCTGGAAATTTAATAGGAATTATATTAAACCTATATATCATTTTGGGAGAATTGAGAGTTTTTCTTTGTTTTCCAATTCATGAACATGGTATTGCATTATTAATTTTAATGTTCATGTGTTCATTGTTTCTGTGTAGAAATACAACTGACATTTTGTACATTTATCTTGTATCCTGTGATCTTGATTAATGGACTTAATAGTTCTAGATGTTTTTATTTTTGTTTTTTAGATTCCTTGGGGTTTCCTATGTATAAAATTATGTCATATGAAAAAGCGAGAGTTTTATTTCTTCCTTTGTGATTCGTATGCCCTTTGTCTTGCCATATTGCACTAGACAGAACTTCCAGTACTCTTTTGAATAAGAGTTGTGAGAGTAAATTTTTTTGCCTTGTTCCTAATTTTAGGGAGAAAGCATTCACTCTTTCACCATTAAATACAATGTTAGCTATAGATTGCATATAAATGATGTTTATCAAATTAAAGAACTCTACTCTTATTTTTTTAAGATATAAAAATTCTGATTAGAGGTTGACTTTTGTCAAATCCTTTTTTTGCATCAACTGATCATAATATATATATTTCCCCTGAGCTTGTTAATATGGTGATTACATAGATCACTGTTTCAATATTGAACCACCCTTGCATCTGTGCAAATACTCCACCTGTTCATGATTACAATTATTTTTATATATTGCTAAATTTTATTTACTAGTATTTTGTTAAGGATGTTGTGTCATTATTCATGGGAAATATTCTGTGGTTTTCTTTTTTTGTACTGTCTTTCCATTGTTTTCATCTCAGGGTAAAATAAATTGGGAAATGTTTCCTCCTCTTCTGTTTTTATGGAAAAGGCTGTGTAGAAGTGATGTCTGTGCTTTGAATGTTCGTTAGAAATCTTCAATAAACAATCTGGGTCTGAGTATTTCTTTTGGGGGAGTTTTTAAATTACAAATTCTGTTAACAGCTATACAGCTATTTAACTTTATTGATATTTTCAAAGAACCAGCTTATTACTTCATTGGGTCTCTCTGTTGTTTTTCTACATTCAGGTTCACTGATTTCTGCTCTTATCATTATTATTTCCTTCCTTCTGCTTGCTTTGTATTTATTTTACTCTTATTATTCTAGTTCTTGAGGTTGGAACTAAGATTATTGAGACTTTTCCTTTTTTTTTAAATGTATGAACTTAGTGCTATAAATTTCCCCTCTTAGTATCACTTCATCAGTGTCCCAGAAATTTTGATATGTTATTTTAGTTTTATTTAATTCAATGTATTTTTTATTTCCTTGAAACTTATTCTTTGACCTATAGGTTATTTTAAAATGTGTTCTTTAGTTTCCAACTGCTTGAAGATTTTCTTGGTATATTTCTGTTATTAATGTCTAGTTTGATTCCATTGTGGTCAGAGAACACCCTCTATATTATTTCATTTATTTTCTGTTTTTGAGGTTTGTTTATGTACCAGGATATGGCCTTTCTTGATATGTATTCTGTGGACACTTGAAAAGAATGTGTAAAGCATAAGAGACTGTTAAAAACTGAGAACAAACTGAGGGTTGATGGGGGGTGGGAGGGAGGAGAGGGTAGGTGATGGGTATTGAGGAGGGCACCTTTTGGGATGAGCACTGGGTGTTGTATGGAAACCAATTTGTCAATAAATTTCAGAAAAAAAAAATGGAAAGAGAACTCAGCACTTTGAAAAAAAAAAAAAAAGAAAAGAATGTGTATGCTGCTGTTGTGGAGTGGAATGTTCTATTAATGTTGATTAGGTCTTACTGGTTGATGGTGGTGTTGAGTTCTTCTGTATCCTTGTGATTTCTGCCTAGTGGTTCTATCAATTATTGAGAGTGTTTATATCTTTCACTGTAATTTTGGATACATCTCTCCTTTTAGTTCTATCAGTTTTTTGTTTACATATTTTTCAGCTCTGTTAACAGTAAACACTTTTAGGATTGCTATGTCTTCTTAGTAAATTAACACTTTTATTATTATATGCTTCTTTGTGTCTCTAGTTATTTACTTGTTCTGATGTTTACTATATCTGACATTTATACGGCACTTTTGTTGACTCCTGATTAATGTTTGCATGATATATTTTTGGCTATGCTTTTACTTTTAGCCTGCTTATAGTGTTGTATTCAAAGTAGGTTTGGGATAGTTTAGATATAGGTGACCATGTTTTTAAACTCATTCTGCCAATCTCTTTTTTAATGGTTATATTTACATCATTTATGTTTAATGTAATTATTGTTATGTTTGGGAGTAAATCTACCTCTTTTTTCTACCATTTTATTAATTTTTTAAAAAATTTACAGCCAAGTTAGTTAGCATAGTGCAACAATGATTTCAGGAGTAGATTCCTTAATGCCCCTTACCCATTTAGCCCATCCCCCCCACAGCCCCTCCAGTAACTCATTGCTTGTTCTACATATTTAAGAGTCTCTTATGTTTTTGCCCCCATCTTTGTTTTTTATTATTTTTGCTTCCCTTCCTTTATGTTCATCTGTTTTGTACCTTAAAGTCCTCATATGAGTAAAGTCATATGATTTTTGTCTTTCTCTAATTTCGTTTAGCATAATACCCTCTAGTTCCATCCATGTAGTTGCGAATGGCAAGATTCATTCTTTTTGATTGCTGAGTAATACTCCATTGTATATATATACCACATCTTTTTTATCCATTCATCCATCAACGGACATTTGGGCTCTTTCCATACTTTGGCTATTGTCGATAGGGCTACTATAAACTATTGTCAATAGTGCATGTGCCCCTTTGAAACATCACACCTTATCCCTTGGATAAATACCTAGTAGTGCAATTGCTGGGTCATAGGGTAGTTCTATTTTTAATTTTTTGAGGAACCTTCATACTGTTTTCCAGACACTGCACCAGTTTGCATTCCCACCAGCGGTGCAAAAGAGATCCTCTTTCTCCACATCCTTGCCAACATCTGTTGTTGCCTGAGTTGTTAATTTTAGCCATTCTGACAGGTGTGAGGTGGTATCTCCTTGTGGTTTTGATTTGTATTTCCCTGATGAGGAGTGATGTTGAGCATTTTTTCATGTGTCGGTTGGCCATCTGGATGTCTTCTTTGGAGAAGTGTCTATTCATGTCTTTTGTCCATTTCTTCACTGGATTATTTGTTTTTTGGTGTTGAATTTGATAAGTTCTTGATAGATTTTGGATACTAACCCTTCATGTGGTATGTTGTTTGCAAATATCTTCTCCCATTCTGTCAGTTGCCTTTTAGATTTGCTGATTGTTTCCTTCTCTGTGCAGAAGCTTTTTATTTTGATGAGGTTCCAGTAGTTCATTTTTGTACATTTTTTGTTATATGTTTGTTTTCTGTATTTTTTTGTTTTATTTTACCTGCCTTTCTATGAATTATTTGAATATATTTTAAAATTAAATTTTCACCTTTTTATAGTATTTTTTAATACTCTTTCTACAGCTTTTTTAGTAGTTGTTTAGTATCTCTTTCTACAGCTTTTTTTAGTAGTTGTTTTGGGTGTTAAATTATATATGTAAATATTATATATACATCTAAATATATATAAATGTATATAAATTATATATAAATCTGTATTTATAGATATATAGATATAGATTTGTATGTATAGATAGAAAGATAGATGATAGATCTTATCTCAGTATACTGGTATCATCATTTTCTCAGTTTGAATGAAATGTAGAAAATATTTCTCCCTTTATATCACTTTATTTTCCACCATTTATAACAATATAATCTTAAATATTTCATCTACCTGCATTTAGAACTACGTCAGACATTGTTACATTTGCTTAAACTGTCAAACATGATTTAGAATTCTTGAAAGCGGAAGGGAAGTCTCTTTATTTACCCATATTTTTACTTGCTCTGTTTATTCTTCCAGATATTCCAAGATTCATGCCTTTATTTTTTCCTTTCTGTTCAGAGAATTCCTTTAGCCATCCTTTTAGGGTAGGTCTCCTGTCTTCAATTCTTTTAGTTTTCTTTAACCTGAACATATCTTGATTTCACTTTCATTCCTGAAGGATATTCTTATTGGTAAAGGATAATGTGTTAACAGCTTTTTTTCTTTTTAAGCACTTGAAACATGTTATGGCACTTCCTCTGGCCTTTATATTTTCTGATGAGAAACCACACTAATTATTTCTTCTTTATAGGAAGGGTAAGGTGTCTTTTTTCTCTAACTGCTTCAAAACACTTTCTTTTACTTTAGTTTTCACAATTTTGATTGTCATGTGTCTTGGTGTGGATTTCTGTGGATGTATACTATTTGGAATTTATTATGGTTCTTGAATATATAGTTTATGGCTTTTGTTAAATTTGGAAAGTTTTCAAGCCATTATTTCTTTGAATACTTTTTCAGCATTGTGTTTTTCCATTCCTTCTAAAACACTAAAAACATGGATATTAGATCTTTTGTTATATTTACAAATATCATTGAGGATTTGTTGTTCTTTTTTTTTTTTATTATGTTTTGGCCCGGTTTTCAGTCTAGTTTCTCTATGTTGTTTACATTGAATAATTTTCGTTGTTCCTTCTTCATGTTCACTGATTCTTTCCATTGTCCCCTCCATTCTGCTATAGAGTCTAATCATTACATTTTTTAGTTCTATTGTAATTTTCAATTCTAAAATTTTTTGCATTCTTTTTTTATTTTCTATATTATTGGTGTAACTATTTTCTTACTTGTTTCAAGTGTGCTCAGAATTGTTCACTGAAGCACTTTTATGATGAAACACTTTAAAATCTTTGTCAGGTAATGCTAATTATTTTCTTTCTTGTTGTCATCATCTATTAATTGTCTCTTTTTTTTCCCCCATTCAGTTTGAAATCTTGTTGGTTTGGGGTATGACACATGATTTTCAATTGAAATCTTGGCATTTGGGATATGATATTATAAGATCCTGGATATTACTGAAATGTCTGTTTTTGGTGGCTTCTTCTAATACTGCTCTGGCAGGAAAAAGAGAAGTACTGCCTTATTACTTCCAGGTTGGGGTAGAAGTTCAGGTTCCCTGCTTGGACTTAGTTGATACCCGTGGTTGGGGCTTTTTATTATTCTTGAGTGAGGGTGAGAATTCTGGCTCCCTACAATGCCTCTATTGGCTTCCACAGCTCAGAGAGGTAAGTGTACCTCCTTACTGTTCCCCAAGTGGCCTTCACGCACATCATGAAGTGGGTGGCCTCATTAGCACTGGGTTGTGATGAAAGTCCTGGTTCCCCATTAGCCCATCTGTGATATCATTCCAGCAGGGGCTGGGGGTGTGTGTGGGGGACCTCATCACTATGGTGGTAAAAGGTGGAAATCCAGGATTCCCACTACATGATCTCCACTGACACTGGGGAAGGGCAGTGGCTCATTGCTACCTGGCAGGGATGGAAGTTATGATCCCCTACTTGAGCTTCTCTCACCATACCACAGTATGCAGGTTTGAATAACTCATTAGCTTAGCTAGATTGACAGTCTAGGCTCCCCACTTAGCCTTTGCTAGTATGGGTAAGGATGGGGGCTACATTATATTTTCTGTGGTGTTTGGCTGCAGCAGAGCAATTATGTTCTAAAAATTTTCATTCTTACAAGAATACCCTTTCCTGGTCCTTTGGTGAGGAAAAGTTAGGCATTGTTAGTTCTTTTTCTGTTTGTGCCCATTGGTATTTCTGGTATTACCTGGTTCTTCAGCAACAAGTTTGGTATATATGAAGGAAAAATAAAAAGCAGACAACTCACCACCATGTTGTTTTTTGCATCCCAAGGTCTCTAGCATTCTAGCCTTTCTCTTTCCACCTTTCAGAGAATTTGTGTGTTTGTTTTATATATCATATCAAGGGTGTTTTCTTGCACCTGGTAAGAGGAATAGGGAAAAGTATTTCACTCTATCTTGACAGAAGTAAAAGTCTTCCTGTTTGTTTCTTTCTTCCTTCCTTTCTCTCTCTCTCTGTCTCTCTCCTTTTCTTTCTTCCTTCCTCTTTCTTTATTTCTTTTCTTTCTTTCTTTTCCTTCTTTCTTTCTCTTTCTTTCTTTCTCTCTCTCTCTTTCTTTCTTTTGAAACTTCCAAACTTTTTTCCAGAGTGGCAGTTTTACCATCTGTATTCTCACCAGCAAGGATGAGAGATCTAGTTTCCGTACACCTTTTTCAGTTTTTCGTACTGTCACTGTTGCTTGTTGAAGCCATTCTATTAGCTGTTTAGTGATATCTCATCATGGTCTTAATTTGAGTTTCCTTGATGGCTAGTGATGTTGAACATTGGTGAAATGTCTCATCATGTCTTTTGCCTATTTTCTATGCAGTTCTGATTTAGCTTACTCACATTACTAGAGGGGTATTTTTCTACAAGCATTAGGCCAAGTTCTGTCAACAATGCTGGGAAATAGAGAAGTGAGACAATGTTGGTAGGCAACAGTATCATTTTTTTTTAATTTTTTTAACGTTTATTTATTTTTGAGACAGAGAGAGACAGAGCATGAACGGGGGAGGGGCAGAGAGAGAGGGAGACACAGAATCGGAAGCAGGCTCCAGGCTCTGAGCCATCAGCCCAGAGCCCGACGCGGGGCTCGAACTCACGGACGGCGAGATCGTGACCTGAGCCGAAGTCGGACGCTCCACCGACTGAGCCACCCAGGCGCCCCAACAGTATCACTTATTATCTACAACAAAGTTTCTCACCTTTGGCACTGTTGAATTCATTGATGTCTTAGACTGGTTAACTCTTTGTTGTGGGGAATTGTCCTATGTATTGTAGAATATTTAGCAACATCCCCGGGCTTTATCCATTAGATAGCAAATCCCCTCACTCCCTTACCTGTTAAGACAACCAAAAGTGTCTCCAGATGTTACCAAATGTCCTCTAGGGAAACCAGAGTTGAGAACAACTGATCTGTATTCACTCTAACCAATGTTAGTGGAAGAAAAAATATGTATGGATTAGAATCAGGATCTTTCAAGTACGTAGGCTCAAATTCTTGAAGCCTAGAACATATAATTTACATTTATCATCCTCTGACCTTCAACACTATTGTTGTCATGCATTTTAGCTCTCTATATTTGAAACTTAAACATACATTACGATTACTGTATTTTACAGTAAGTAAATTTTTTGTATTTACCCACATAGTTATATTTCCCAGTATTCTTTTTCCTCCTACATTTCACTGCTTACATTTGGGATCATTTTTCTTTGGCTTGAAGAACTGTTTTGGATTATATTACTAAAGGCCTTTTTCAAACCAGTTGTTTTAGTTTTCCTTTGTTTGATGACATCTTTATTTTATCCTCACTGTTGAACAATATTTTTGTTTGATACAGAATTTTAGGTTGGTGATTAATTTTTTTCAGCACTTTAAAGATTTCTTTCCATTGTCTTATGGCATATACTATTTCTGTTGAGAAGTTAGCTAATAATCTGATTGTCTTAATGTCTTCTTTCTTCTGGCTGTCCTTTGAGTATTATATGTTTAGCAATTATATTGTAATATGCCTGGATATATATTTTTTGGTATTTATTCTGCTGGTTTAGATTTCATGCATCTGTCAATTAATCTCTCCCATCAATCTGGAAAATTCTCCTCCTTTCTCTCTTTGTGTATTACTTTTGTCCCATTTTCTCTATTCTGTCTTTGTGGAGCTCCACTTTCACACATAATAGAAACTTTGAGCATGTTCTATGTTTTCCTTTTGCTTCTTCCGTCCCTTCTTCTTTCCTCTCCTCTCCTGTCCTCTCATTTTTCTTGTCTTTCATCCTTACTTCTCTCTGTAGTTTAAGTTCAGTGTTTTCTATTGGCTTGTCTTCCAGTACATTAATTCTGCCTTCACTCATGTGTAGTCTACAATTAAATCTTTGACTGTATTCTTAATTCAAGTATTCTATTTTCATTTCCAGAATACGTATTTGATTCTTTTATATAGGCTCTAATTCTTCAATTATTTTGTTTCTCATCTTTTTACTTATTTTTATTCTTTTCACCTGTCTTTAGACATATTAATAGTAGTTATTTTTAAGTATGTCTCAGCTACTTTAAAATGTGGATCATTTGTAGGTCTGCTTTTATTATTTATGATTTTATTATATGACAAACATTGTATATTTAAAAGTCAAATATCCTCTAGATGGTATTTTTTTTTCCAACTGAAAGGATTAAATGTTTCTTCTGTCAAGAATTTAGAATGTAGGGTATGGTAGGGTTGGCAGTTTTATCATTTCAGTACAATCAGGGATTAGATTGTGTTGAGGGTGGGTTGCAATTTTGGTAACACTCAATCTGTGCTTAGGTCATCCTGATTTCTAGGGCATGGCCACCAAGGATTTCAGGTGAGAATCTGATGAATGAACCTTTGCTTTTCAGCTCCACAAAACAACAGGAATGACATCTGACCAACAGAGGTTTAACCTTAGCTCTTTAGTCTCACACTTTGATAGAACTTCAAAGTTTGGTCTTGAGAGGGAAACCAACCTTGTATTCAATGCTCCTGGGTCTCTTTTATCATGATAGCCCACAAATGCTAAAGTATCAGCTGCTTTTTCTATATCTCAGCAGCAGCCTTCTGCCAGGTCCAGGCCTAGATACTTAGCCTCCAACTACCCCGTAGATGCTTTCCTTTACTATCAATTCACAACTCCTAGGGGGTTTTCCTCTTAGTGCTTTTTTTCTCCCCTTCTTCTTTTTTAAATTAGGTCTCCTTCAGATGAATCTTTGTTTTCTAGGTCCCATGAAACTAGAGGATATTTTACCCTTCCCACAGATTTCCACTTTGTTCTTTTGTCTTCCTTTGAAAATCAGAATTCAAAAATGTCTCATATAGAAGGAAATGGCATTTTATTTAAGGCCCCAGAGGTCTCTCTAATTTTGCTACTGTTGCCTCTGTGATTGCTAAGTTTTGTTTGTTTTTCTTTTTACCATCAGTGGCCCTGAAGTTATACCACACTCTAGTTCTCAACCTCTAGCCTGTACCTACACTCAGCAGATTCTATGGGAAAAAAACAATTACCAGCTCACCTTGCTTTTGGCCCTTCTCTGGAAATTTAGTCTTTCTAGTTCTTATTGCTTCCATAGTTTTCTGAGGCTTTAAATTTTTTTTTCCTGTAATGCTGTCAGCATTTGTAATTGTTATGGACATAAATATTGACCGATTACATCTCATTGGAAGCAGAAGGCAGCTTTTCTTCAAGACACTTCACCTGTATCATTTGATATGTGTTTGTAGCAAGAGTCTGTTTAAATATATCATTATTAAGATTATTATTACCAAATATTTTTTGTTTAAAGTTTAAGCTAGGTAATTTACTAAATACCTACCATTGTCTAATGCATTTTGTTCTTAAACACCAGTATTAAAGTCATTATACAGATAAGAAAAATTGAGGCTTATGAGCTTTTATCCCAAGGTCAAACAATTAATGATGGGTGAAGTTGGGATTTTAATTCCAACTACTAAACCATACTACCTCCTACGAAACTGTAATAGCATAAAGGACATTATTGCTTTATGTCATTTTCTAACTCTTTTATATGCATTTGATTTTCCATCCCCAAATAGGATAAATTCCAAAGCTGTTGTTACCAAGTTCAAGGCTGAACTAATACTACTCTTATTTTAGGCACTTGAAAATATATTGGCATGTCATATTGGTAACATGTACAATATAAGCATATGTGTAGCACAATTCCTGATACAAATGCTTTGAGTATTTAGAAAATTGACCCAACATGTGGCATTGTCTACTAAGTCTCTGTTCATGCTGATTTCTGATGGTTTTGCAGAATATTGTGTTAGTTTTTAGGGCTAATGAGTTTGGCTTAATTTCTTTACCCCTCTCAGCCAAGTCTCTCCACAATGTGTCTTCTCCCATGGGGTCCTTGCTAATAAATATTTTAATTGAACTTCTTTATTAAAATGAGTGTCTATATGATCATCTAGACACCCCACAGATGTGAGGAGAGATTATGGGTTCAAATGAGATTGGGATAGGCAGATCCAGGTTTGATCCTGATACTGCATTATCATAAACTCTGATAATAAGGGAGTCCAAGTTCACACAAGATTAGTAAACATAATGAAATGAAACTTTAAGTATTTTTTAAGTTTGATTTCAGTAAATCCTTGATATTTATTAAGCATGAAAGATTGTCACAATCTCAAAGCACAACAAGCAGAATGCTGTTAACTACATATTAATTTCAGTTGCTATGTAACTTCATTATTCACTAAATTCATTGAGTCACGTAAGAGATTGCCTAGTTTGTTGTTCCTTTAAATAATTATTTTTCTTCATATTTAATAAATAAAATCATAAAAGGTAGAATTTTGGCTTCCATTTCTATTTAGAGTAGCATTTCCCTTGTTTCTTTGTCTTTTCCAAACAGCCACAACTATCACAATTAATTTTGTTTTATAAATATTTTAATGTTTTTATTTATTTTTGAGACAGAGAGAGACAGAGCACGAGCAGGGGAGGGGCAGAGAGAGAGGGAGACACAGAATCTGAAGCAGGCTCCAGGCTCTGAGCTGTCAGCACAGAGCCCGATGTGGGGCTCAAACCCATGGACTGTGAGATCATGACCTGAGCTGGAGTCGGTCGCTTAACTGACTGAGCCACCCAGGGGCCCCGGTTTTGCTTTAAATTATGTTTATCCTTTTGTAATTTTTTAAATTTTATGTGACTTTATGTTATATATGATAAAATTTTAAAAAAGAACAACACCTCCTTAAAAGAAATTTCCAGGTCTTATACTTCTCAAAGATTTTCTTACAATATTCACTTTCTACATGTAATTAAACTCTAAATAGCATTTAAACATTCTTATATTGAGATTCTGCATTTAATTCAAACCTTGCAATAGCCATGGCTGTCAAAGATTTCATATTCTAAGACAAGGACAAAATAGTCATAGATTAATTCTAATACCTTCCTTTTATTCCTAAACTGAAAGCAGGTATCATTATTATAGCTTTGGAAAAGGAGGTTGAGAGCTCTCTTAATTTAAGTGACATCTCACTTGGTGAAGAATTTGAAACTTGGAGTACTAAACGATGAAAGAAAATAAAGGAATAGATTTTATTGGTATAAAGTAAACCAAGCCAGGTCTCTTGTTGGAAAAGTATAAGGGAGCATCTAAAGATAATTCAGTTAGTTCTATGAAAGAGGTGTGGATTACAAATTGATAAAGATTATATGTCCTTCCATGAATATTGTTTTAATTTAAGCAATAATAAAGTTGCTTACAAATAAATTCTTTTTCATCATTACCATTTTTGCCAGCTAATTAATCTGAAAATAAAAATGCCTGTTGAAGTCTCATCAAACCTTAAGAGTTTGTAGTTTATGGCTAATTTTATTTGTAGCCTATGTTTTGACCATTAGGCAGAATATAACCATAAAGGAAATTAGGGACAAATACCATTTAATATTTGGGTCTGATAAATTGTCCCATTTTAATCTCCTTAAACCAAATTGTCTCAGATTTGCTATGAGTCATAAAAGGAATGCTTTTTTTTTTAATTGTGAGTTTCTCATTTGCCTTTAAATATCAGCCACACTTCCTCCTCATCCACACTTGGCTCCATCATCTTTCAAGCTTGCTAAAATAATACTAATAATTAATTACCCCCAAATCCTGCACATGTTGGTTTCCTAAATTTCCTCTACTCCTAGAAAGTGTTCTGTCTCCATCTTAGTTTGGGAGAGGGAAGATGACTCCTAAATGTTTCTGATCCTCCAGTTATCACCTTCCTATCTCTCAAAGAAGGGACCTATTCTTGGGACTTATTTTGTAATAGGAAAATATTTGGGAATATTTCAACTCATCATAGAATTTGAACCATGAAAGCAAATAAGCCAGATAAATTTCCCTCCCAGAAGGTTTCTTGGGTCCCATGCCAATATTCTTACCTCTTTCCTTCTCAAGTAACCTTTGGGTCACAAAAGATTCTTTACCTTTCCTTGTGGGGTAATAACTATCTACTGATTTAAGTTTACATGATTTCATTACTACATAATTCCTAAAACTAAAAGAGATTTCACAATGGTGATTTTCTGTCTTCACAGAGATGTGGCTAGCCACAGTTAAATGTGTGGACTTCTTTCAGTGGAAGTTAGTAAGTAAACAATAAATAAATACATACATACATACATACATACATACATACATACATACATACATACCAGCTTTTCCCTCTGTTCCTCCTGTCCCTAATCCATGCAAATCAAATCTGAGGCCCAAGGCATTGGATCACTTGAGGCACAAGGTCTATACACAAGAAATTTATAGTATCAATGTGGATAGGTAGCCCTATCATTTCTGTACATGTTGGCTGGAGATAAGATAAACCTGAGTCTCAGTGACACATTAAAGATGCTGTTTATTTTCTGTGTGTTTCCAGGTTAGTCTCCCCTGCCCAGAGGCAGCTGTGGGGCATTTGCTGTTGAACTGTTTCATACCCACAAGTCGTGTTGTACCAAAGTGGTACGTACACATATATACGTTGTACTTTGATTTCTGTCCTCTTACTCTCAAAGTTCTGAATATAAGAATTACCTCCAATTAACCAATTACTTGTCCAGTAAAGAGGAATTTCATTGGAAAGGCCTTTCACAGAAGTAAACCCAAGTGTAAAAGGTGGAAAGCCAGGTAAAATGATGTGAAATACCCTAGGTCCAAAGTCAGTGGACACGGCTATAGACCACTCTGCCACAAGGTGGGAGTGAGTCCATAGTTTGCTGGGTCTCTTTTTCTCATCTGAAATAGAAAGGTACCTCTTAGACACTCTGTAATAATACCAATTTCAAGTGTCATTTATAATGGCAGAAATTGCAACTAGAATATAAGTTTTCTGCCTTGTACACAGAAATTTTAGAATCAGACCCAGTGAGAGGAATTCTGGGAGGAGAGTCTTCCAGAATCTCTTCCTATTGAACTTGGCCTTCATCAGTGCAAAGGCTGCCTATGGGGCTTTCTGGGTCCAAGAGAAGTTGGTAAGGATTTGCAAAGATGAGCTTCATATTTCTTTCTATAGGGAAGAGCCTCTCATGGAATATATGTTTGAACTTAGTTGACCATATTTGCCCTGTAGAAATTTTAATTGTTACATATTTTAGGAAAATAATATCTTAGAGAAATACGTCAATGTGGTGGTGGTTGGTAGTCAGAAAAAAATGTGTTTTTTCGACTTTTATGTGAGTGTTTATTTTCTCATTGAGATATAAAGGACAGATACTTTCATATTATAATTTAAACGCTTTTTTAATTCAAAGGAGGGATTAGGGAATTACGGTTGATTAACAGAGGAAGAAAAACATAAGGTTGAAAGTATAATAAATGAAAGTAGACCTTTTCTTTCCATCCAGAATGGAAACTCTCTCTTCTCCCCTGTTTCTCTTTTTCTCACTCTCTTCTTCCTCTCTTTAAATCTCTGTTTCTCTCCCTGTCTTTCTCTCTTTTTTCCACAGAAGACTAAAGTGCTAGAAATCCTTATATTGGTACTAGTAACATTAGAAAATGTATAAATATGTGAGGACCGTACACAACCATGTTTCCAAGCAGAGATTGACCGAGTGCCACTGAGTAGTTGGACTTGATGTGTTGAAAGTTTATTTTTTTTTAATCTTTTATTACATGGAGTGATAATGTCATTTCTGCTATTATTATTTGCAGTGTCTCATGGTCTTGAAATAGCTTGAGGAATTAACCTCCACTTTATCTATTAAAAAATATTTTCTAAGCAAAACCATCATTGAAAATATATTTCCAAGGGAAAGACACTTATCCCATTCAGGGAATTTGATCAGTACTTAAACCACTCAGTGTTAATTTGTTTGCAGGTAATCAATATGGTAATTGCAAGTAATGCTATATAGTTTATTTCCTCATGTGCAATAAAACTGATTTTTTTTTTTTTTACAGAAAGCAGACTTTTATTCTAAGGTCTACTTACTATGGACTATTTACTATTTAGAGTGCCCAACTGTCCTGTGCCATTCTATTTTCTCCCAGTGAGTGCAGTTTTAATATACATGGAAATTATGTAACTGGTCATTTAGTTACGATGTGACACTCATCTTATTAAAATGCTCTATCTAGTTGTTGTCAGTATTGCTATTATTTTACCTATATTCATCCACTACATCCAATAACGCACACACACTTATACACATACACATATACCTTCCTTCCAAGGACCTTAAAGTATTTCCTTTATATATATATATATATATCTCCTTCATATATATATATATTTCCTTCATTTATATATATTATATATAAAGTATTTCCTTCATATATATATATTTTTTCCTCCCCTAGTAGTAGACACTATTTTTTTTTAACGTTTATTTATTTTTGGGACAGAGAGAGACAGAGCATGAACGGGCGAGGGGCAGAGATAGAGGGAGACACAGAATCGGAAACAGGCTCCAGGCTCTGAGCCATCAGCCCAGAGCCCGACATGGGGCTCGAACTCACGGACCGCGAGATCGTGTCCTGGCTGAAGTTGGACGCTTAACTGACTGCGCCACCCAGGCGCCCCTAGACACTATTTTACCATACAGAAAAGGAAACAGAAATATTGAGTTGGGCCTAGAATCCAAATCATCTATCTCTGATACCAACTACATGTTGCTATAAAACAGTCATAAACATCCATTAAGCAAATACTATGTGTCCAGCATTGTTCTAGAAGTTTTACATGCATAGCCCCATTTTAGCTTGTTAAGGCAGATTTTATCAGTACCTCCATTTTGCAAATGAGGAAACAGGTGTAGAGAGATTAAGTAACTTGCAGGTTAGGGACTGTCAAAGCCAAGCCCCGTCCCAGGGTATTAACATGCAAAGTCTTACTATAAGTACTGAGTTGTAATATCCCCTCATCTATGAATTCCTGGTCTTTGAGTCACTGGTATGCCCCTTCACATCCATTTCTTTACTTACTATGTCAGAGCAGTATTTAACATAATGTATGTGAAGCTTCAATGTTCCTTGAAGTCTTGGGGATTGGTGGGAATTGCAGAGTGTTCTAGGAGGAGAGAAACCCATTTACAATCAAGAAGCATTTGGGGTGCCCGGTAGTTCAGTCAGTTAAGTGTCAGACTTCGGATCAGGTCATGATCTCAGGGTTCCTGAGGTCAAGCCTCCCATCAGACTCCCTGCTCTGCTGAGTTCAAGCTCCACCTCAGTCTCCCTGCTCTCAGCAGCAGAGCCTACTTCAGATCCTCTGTCCTCCTCTCTCTTCCTCTCTCTTTGCCCCTCTCCCTCTCTCTTTGCCCCTCCCCTGCTCACACACTGTCTCTCAAAAATAAATAAACAAAAAAAAAAAAAAAGAAGAAGAAGCATTTCACTGTAAGTGTTTCTGGTAAGTTGTCCACAGATCTGAAAAGAAAGAGGCATAAAACTCCAAGTTCCTAGGCATTTGTTACAATTTCTTTTTTTATTCTATATAAATATTCCTGTTCATATCCACTTTTGTTATTTCCTTCTTTTCCTTAAAGAGAGCACCCAAATTGTAAAAAAGTTTTATTCCCGCAAAACCTGTATTCTCCCCCTGCTTACCCATTGGTGTTTTTTTTTTTTTTTACATCATTCATTTTATACTTAGGAACATGCTGAATGCTAGGTGCTAGCAGGAAGGGCTAATTGTATAACCAGAATTAGACTACCTCAGAAGGTAACTGATCATTTCAGGAGCTGTTACAGATATACTCTTTTTTTTTTTTTTAACGTAGTAGATGATAGTAGAGCCTACCAATTTTAAGTTATTGTGTAATACTCTGGCATGATGGAAATTTACCTGGCCAAAAAGTACTGCCTTAGTACTAATGTTTAATCCAACACACAAATAACTCTGTGGCTTTCAAAAAAATTTTTAATGCAACTCACAGGCAGAAATACATGTGATATATGATTGTCATGACCCATTGTCTCAGTCCATTTGAACTGCTATAACAAAATACCACAGACTGGTTAGCTCATAAACAACAGAAATTTATTTCTCACAGTTCTGGAAGCTGGAAAGTTCAAATCAAGGCATCTGCATGGTTGAGTGAGGGCCCTCTTCCTCATTCATAGCCAGGTTTTTTCATTGTGTCTTTACATGGTAGAAGAGTCTAGGAATCTCTCTGGATCCTTTTTTATAAGGCGCTAATCCCATTCATGAGGGTTCCACCCTCCTAATACTATCATCTTTGGGGGTTAGGATCTAAACATACGAATTCAGACCATAGTACCCATTAAATGGATTTCACAGCTCACCAGTGGGTGACAGATGTTAGTTTGAAAAACAGTGCAAGAACACATTGGCTCCTTCAAATGCTTTGTGTTTTGTTTTCTATAAGCAATGTACAGATGTGGGGAAATGGACTAATCTAGGTGTCCTTCCTTGTCCCATCACTTTCCACAATGAGAAATAGGACTAACTGTTCCAGAGAGAAACTAATCACTGACAATAAAGAGAAATCAGTCATCCAAAGTACTAATGAGACTGTGATTGGTTTGTTGGTTCATTTATTAATTGGGAGTGAGTCTCTCCGTGGCTTTTACTGCCCATTTTACACAGGTGCTCCACACCGGTTCATCAGCTACATTGTCTAATCATCCACAGGAGGCTAATTTAAGTGGCTATGCTATTGGTGATTAAGCCATCAGCTGATAATGGAACCAGTGGTTGTTAGTTTAAATTCCCCTCCAAAGAATTTTTTCCCAAAGTATTTAAATACAGAAACTAGCTCAAGATAGTGATTAAGAGACTTAATACACTGGATAGAGTGATACTCTTCCACAGTATACAATTACTGAAAATAGTCAGCATAATGTTAGCTAAATTGCATGTTTTGTGAAAAAAAAAAGAATGTAGAGAATTGAGTGAATACTCAATGTCTCTGCTAGAACTACAGTTTCACAGGGCTTCTGTTCGTATCCTGTGTCTTCCCCAAAATACAATTCATCAAGAACTTTAGATACTGTCAGCCTTGGAATGTGAATTTGTGAATCGAAGCTTCTTTGTCATGTAAAATTAACTAGTTTGTAATCTAGGAAGCTTAGTGTAGATACTAATTGTCAGGATAGAGTTGCAGATGAACTTTCAGTTATGAATTTAGTACAGTTTATTTTCACCTGTAATGGGGTATATTTGACAAATGTCAGACACATGTGGGAATTTGGAAGTCACTGGGAAACTTCACACTGAATTGAAGCCTTTAAAATGTAAATCTGGAGATTTTGTTTGTAAACACTTTTTAATGTATTTGCAAAATGTACAGTAATCATTGTAACGGCCATTGTGGGCAAACATCTGTTAAGCAGTGATTCCCACTTTTTGGATGAGGTGATCAGTGACCTTTTTGGAGGTTTCTTTGGTATGAGGAAAGCTCTGTTCATCAACTAACTGCACTACATGAACTATTTTAGCTCACTGAATTTGATGTGGTCTTAACAAATGTAGATTGTTGAAGATGTGGATAAGTAAGGAAAATTGTTATATAAATCCTTCACTGCTATGTAAGCTGTTCCTAATTTTCTTCTCATTAAACAAGCCTGCTAAGAACCACTTTTAGGACACTTTATTCTCCAACAGTTTGCTCCTCTGCCTAAGTGACCAGGTTGATGGCTGGTCCTTTTCTCAGTGCCTGTGAATTTTTAACCCAATTATATTTAGGAACCCATCTAAAGAAGATGCAGCTATCTAGTTTAAGTCCCACTTGCTCAATCCTGTTCACTGAGAGAGGCAGGGTACTATTCTTATCTGAATGGATGAGGAAACTAAAATATTGGTGGAAATAAACATTTATTGATCATTTGTTTATTTTTTTAATGTTTTTATTTATTTTTGAACGAGAGAGAGAGAGCATGAGCAGGGGAGGGACAGAGAGAGAGGGAGACACAGAATCTGAAGGAGGCTCCAGGCTCTAAGCTGTCAACACAGAGCCCAGTGTGGGGCTCAGACCCACGAACTGTGAGATCATGACCTGAGCCAAAGTCAGATGCTTAACGGACTGAGCCACCCAGATGCCACTATTGATTAATTGTTTGGATCAGCCTTTAATGCCAGCCATTATCCTGGTCACTAAGTCATACTTTTTCCTGTTAGCATCTCAATTAAACCTTGATTTCCAAAGGATTTTTATTATCCCTATCTTACAAATGAAAACAATGAGATTCATAGAACTAAGTCACCTCTGAAGAAGGAAGGTCTAAGAGCTAGTAAGCTGCTGAGTCAGAATCTAAGAAGTGTGTGTGAAGACAAAGTTTGTTATAACATGCCCTTATGGGTCCCAGTTTAATCTGGGGCTGAACCCAATCTCTTACCTTTCTGACCAACGTTCTTTTACTAGACAATGCTGCATCATAACAGAGCTACAGCTCTGTCAGTTCAGAGCAAGATTGTCTTCTCAATATGGGCACTTGAGTAATGAAGAAGCATAGGTGAAGGATCCAGAGCTTTCCAGTGAGAGGCTAGTCATTCAATTAGTCATCCAACTACGTGCTCATGACACAGCAAACAGAGAGTCTGAGTCCATCAAAATCACTTTCCCTTTCACAAGTGTAACCAAGTGCTGTTGCCATCAGGAAAGAAACTTGATTTCATTAATTAACAAGTAGCTGTGGTGGTTGATTGATGACTGAGCAAAGCAGTCTTGCTTACTCTATAGATGGAGGCTTTTCATTGTGATCATACTCTGTCTTCAGAGCTTATTTTCAAGAGCTCCAAGCTCAACCTTCTCTATGTTGATTCTCCAGTACAAGGTTGTTCTAATCTGTGATTACTGAACAACAAATATGAGTGGCTGTTGTCTACATTTCCTTTCTCTGAACCGTGCTATTGAGTCTGTATTGTATGGTAACTGTTGCTTTTTCAATCAAGATGGATGCAAAAGAAATCATTAACATTCTCCAAGCCAATTCAATTACACAAATATCAGCTACCTACTCATGCCAGGTATAGTCATTGATCCTATGAGGTTACATAGATGAATATGTAGTTTATCAAGGGAGGACAAAAATGTGCACAAATAACTCAGTAACTCTAGCATAAATCACACTGTGCTGTCATAAAGGTACGTGTTAGAAAAGCTACTTCCTGTTAGGAGAATAAGCCCTATATCAGAGAAGAAGAAACATTTTATCTGGTCTTAGAAGTCAAAAAATGTTTAAATTTTAGTCAGAGAAGCACTTTGGATGACAGAAGAAAGGAAAGAAAAAACATTACAGGCAAGGAAGGCAACATGAGTAAAGGTGTATTGGTGTGAAAACATATGGTTAAAAAAGTAGCACCATCCTGAGAGATGAGAAAAGGAAAAAGCCCATTGAGATTCAAGGGGCAGATGAATCTAGAAAATTTTGTGAGACAAAATTACCAAGCAGTGCTCATGAGTTGCAACCTCATTTTGTAGAAAATGAGATTTTAGGAAAAATTGTTTCAGACATACAGCGATTTTAAGATGAAAATGACTATCAGTAGGTTAAGAAATAGAAAGTGATTTTAACCATCTCAAAATAATACTTAAGGAAAGTTTAAATAAATTTCACCTAGATTTATATTTTTGAGTGAATTTCAACCTTGGATGTTAACACTCCAACTCACTATTTGAAATACACTCTCCACTCCAGACTTCTGTTATGAAGCAAATGTGTGAGAAGGTAATTTTATCCCAAATACATACTGGGGAGACTGATTATATGCAAGAGCATTTTTCTTTGCTCGATGGTGGAGAAAGCTATCTCGGTCATGCTGTTTTGAAATCATGATCTCTTAGCATGATGATGGGGATCTAATTTGGGAAATATAGTTCTAGAAACAGAATTGTGCAGGTGCTATGTAGAAACTTTTTGTCCTTCTGAATTAGAAGTGCTACATGAAGGAGAATGATAGCCTAGCCTTTGCTTTGCCTATTTTGTAAACATTCTGAAGACTCACAGAGCTTGAGGAAGAAGATATCAGAGAACGTAAATAGAAAAGGAAAAGGCACCATGAATTTGTCCTTATTTTTATTGCCTTTGAGAGGAAAACAAGTTGGTCATCTGGATTCTTTTGCCTCAATATTGACCTGGCCATCTTCTAAACCATTTTTAAAAATTTTATTTTATTTATTTTTAAAAATTTTTATTTATTTTTGAGACGAGAGAGACAGAGCATGAGCAGGGGAGGGGCAGAGCGGGAGACACAGAGTCCAAAGCAGGCTCCAGGCACTGAGCTGTCAGCACAGAGCCTGACACGGGGCTCAAATTCACAAACTGTGAGATCGTGACCTGAGCCGAAGTCAGATGTTTAACTGACTGAGCCACCCAGGCACCCCTTAAATTTTATTTTTAAGTAATCTCTGAGCCAGCCAGGTACCCCTGACCAGTCCATTTTAATCACATATATTTCCTGATGTGACTGTTCTGTGAATGTACTTGAATAGTCTCTATCTGTTTGCACTATAATGTGCAAGCAGACTCACATTAACATAGGGCATGTTTCTAATCCTTGTCTTTTTGTATTTACTTATGGCTTAATTTTAATCCTTCATTGGTGCTTTAAATGTCTCAAATAAGAATAATGCCAACTAGGGTGATTTTCACCTTTTTATTAGCAAATGTGAAACATATGTAACTCATAATCACCTGGTTGTTCTTAGCCCAGGGCACCTGGAGAGCCTTTTCAAGATTTCTGCTCTCCTCAGGCACTCACCAAAGGGAATGCAACATTCAGTCGTTTTAACTTACAAATCAAATCCAGATTTGATTATTAAGGTTTTCTATTTCCTACTTGCTGTCACAAACCCATCCCGAAATTTAATATCCCTACTAGACATTTTAAGTGAAATGTTTAAAGGAAAACGGCCAAACACTAATTGAAGACTTCCAAGAGGAGAGGGTGTGAGATTGAGCCAAGAGTGGAATCTCGGGTTTGTTTAGAGGAAGGTAAATTGTAGAATATGGATGGTCTCTTTTTTAACGAATCTATGCATTAAACCCTTTTCCAAACAGTCCTCAAATTTCTGTAGTTGTACATACCTATACTGGGCATGCTGATTACATACATGTCAATCCAGGTACATTGCAGAGAGGAACTAATTATCTTCTTGGTCCAACTACAAGATGCAGCGGTGGAGGGGGACCTGGGTGGCTCAGTTCGTTGAGTGTCCGACTTCAGGTCAGGTCTTGATCTCACAGGTCATGAGTTTAGAATTTGAGCCCCACATCAGGCTCGCTGCTGTCAGCCCAGAGCCACTTTGGATTCTCTGTCCACTTCTCTCTCTGTCCCTCCCATACCGTGTTCTGTCAAAAATAAATAAAACTTAAAAAAAAATACAGTGTTGGGTAAGAAATAATAGCTTAATTATAATTCTTTCAAATAAGATTTATTTTTAGTATCATTGGTGACAGAGAATCATGAGAAATTTCTGAATTGCTGATTCTACACATAAGTGTGTTAATGCTTGATGTAGCTTTTCTTATTTGTAAATAATCGTTTTAATATGATAATAAGTGAAAGAACCCCCCCCATTTTTTTTCATTTATTTGTTATTAGTACTTGAGATGTTCTTCACACAGTCTCATTCTCTTCGTCACATTGTGACCTCCTCTGGTGCCCTAAAGCACACAATCTACAGTAGCCCCATGGTACTGTCTCTATGAGAGTATCTTTTTTCATACCTGTTATCTCTATCAGATGTTTTCTTATTTATGTAATTATATGTTAACATACCATCTCTCCACTCTGGGATTAAACTTCATGACAGCAGGAACCTTTCTGTCTTGTCATTGTATTCTGGCCACCTAAATCTGACTGTGATGATGAAAATATTGTATTGATTAATTAAGGTGTATTTTTCAGAATATGAGCTTTTAATATCCCTTTGAAGTAAAAATGTCCATGTAAAAATGTTTGGAGTAAGAAAATATTGGCTTATGTGTTTTAACCCTACTGCTGTGAACTGAATTGTGTGCCTTACCCCACCATATTCACACATTGAAGCCCTAATCCCCAATATGACTACATTTGGAGGTACGACTTTTAAGAGGTGGTTAAGTTAAATGAGGTCATAAGGGTGGAGGCCCTAATCCAAATGCATTAGTGTACTTAAAAGAACAAACACCAGAGAACTTACTCTTTCCATTATGTTGATGATAAAGTGGCTATCTACAAGCCAGAAAGAGCGCTCCCACCCAGAAACTAAATTTGCCAGTGACTTGATCTTGGACTTCCCAGCCTCTCTAGAACTATGGGAAAATAATTTCTATTGTTTAAGTCATTCAATCTATGGTAATTTGTTATGGCAGCCTAGTCAAACTAATATACTTACTAATTAACAATTATTTTTAATGACTTTATTAGAAAAATTTTTTAAAAATTTTTAATGTTTATTTATTTTTTCAGAGAGAGTGACACAGAGTGTGAGCAGGAGAGGGTTAAAGAGAGGGAGACACAGAATCTGAAGCAGGCTCCAGGCTCTGAGCTGTCAGCCTGATGTGGGGCTTGAACTCAGGAACCATGAGATCATGACCTGAGCCGAAGTTGGATGCTCAACTGACTGAGCCATCCAGGCGCCCCGCAAAATTTTTATTTTCCATGCTATATCATGCTATGTCATTCTGGTCTTGATATGCTTTTATGCCACTGATAACATTACTATGGCTGTGATGATTGATGGGAATAAATGAGGAACAGAGGACACACTTTTGTAAGATCAAAGTTGAAATTTCCACATTCTAAAGCTTTTCCTTTTACAAACTTCATCACTTATTGCATGATAGTTTCCAAAAATAGATGGCACTGTGTAGACAAGGGATAGTACCTTAATTGTCCTATTACTGCTACTTCCATTTTAGATTGATCAAGGAGATAGTCTTCTGGGAGAAGGTCTTAAAATGATGTAATAGTCTTGGGGCGCCTGGGTGGCGCAGTCGGTTAAGCGACCGACTTCAGCCAGGTCACGATCTCGCAGTCCGTGAGTTCGAGCCCCGCGTCAGGCTCTGGGCTGATGGCTCAGAGCCTGGAGCCTGTTTCAGACTCTGTGTCTCCCTCTCTCTCTGCCCCTCGCCCGTTCATGCTCTGTCTCTCTCTGTCTCAAAAATAAATAAACGTTGAAAAAAAAATGATGTAATAGTCTCTGAGATCAGGAAAATGTTAGGGCCCCTGACTGGCTTAGTCAGTACAGTAGAGCATGCAACTTGTGACCTTGGGGTCATGAGGTCAAGCCCCACATTTGGTATAGAGATTACTTAAGGAAATTAAAAAAAAAAACAAGAAATAAAATGTTTGGGTGTGCAATTTTTGAGCACTCCTTGAACCTTAGGAAAGCAGATGAAGACCAAAATTGTGAGCATAAAATAACTCGTAAGTCCTTCTGAGCTGTTTTCTGGAAGCAGATACAGCACACACAGAGCAAAAACCAACTAATGTGCATACATTATTAACTTAAAAACACCTTCAAACATTTGATGACCTAGTTTTCTGTTTTAATTTGTTTTCAAGACCTAAAGGCTACAGGTGTCTGTGAGAGTGAAGAAAAGTCATTGCGGCTAAAGGTTCATCCAAATAGTGATTATTTTTAAAGTTATAGTGGTCATTTAAAAATACTTTCTTTACTAATAATCAAAATTAATGAATGAAGCAGGTGCATACATTGTTTTAATTAACAACAGCTGTGCTATAGCAACATTATAGGAGCTTATTATAGCAACATTTATTAAGAATATGTTACCAATGCATTTTATAACATGAATTATAAAAAGTTATTAAAGGATATGACTACATCTTAGAATCATTCAATAAATATTAATAAAACATTTATGATTGTGCCCTTAATTTAAAATGCTATCATTATCTTTCAAGCAGGTGTCAGCATCAAGTGCCAACAAGCCTTTCTTGACCACATCAATGGTAGTAATGATTAGCAGTTTCCCTGAGTATGTGTTTAACATCCTCCCCCTTTTTTTAGTTTGGAAGTACTCACCTTCTAAATGGTAGCTCCTGAGTTTCTCTTTGTGCTCTCTGAATCTCAATAGAAAAAAAAATTCCCCCAAATCTCACCTACTATATTTTAAACTATAGCTACTTATAACTCACATTTTAGATACTGATTATGGTTGAATTTTCCTTGCCATGTGTCAGTAATATGTGGTTAATTTTCGTTTAATTCTGTTTTTTACATTACCAAATATACTTATTGAAAAAGAATACTTTTCTTGAGGCCTGGTGGGATCCCATCGCTCATTCATTACTTTGAAACTTCATCAATCAGGTTATAATTTGCTATTACTTAGGTAACAGTGCTGAATGGAGTGACTAAAAACAGGGCCATTTATTTCAATTAATCATTTGTTTTATGCAATATCAGTTTGGAAAAGTAATAGTAAGGAATCTTCCTTAGATGAATGTGCTAAAAATAGAAATAACAATTTTGAAATTAGTTGCTCTTGGTTAAATCAATGTAAAGTCCTGAAATGCCTTTCTTTTAAAATGTAGAAAATTCAAAGACCTGTAAACTGTAGCTATGATGGCTACTAAGATCTAAACTCATACAAATACAATCGCAGAATTGGCATCATTCCTACCCTTGTGATACAGAATACAAAACAATGAATAACTGGTATCTAGCTATAATTCTTACTTTTCTTTAAAAAATTTTTTAAAGGTTTATTTATTTATTTTGAGAGACAGTACAAGCAGGAGAGGGACAGAGACAGAAGGGGAGAAATCTAAGCAGGCTCCATGCTGTCATTGCAGAGACCAACATGGGGTTTATCCCACAAACAGTGAGATCATGACCTGAGCTGAGATCAAGAGTTGGATGCTTAACCGAATGAGCCCCTCAGGCTCCCTTTACTTTCCTTTCTTTTTTTAAATTTTTTTAAAGTTTATTTATTTTTGAGAGAGAGAGACAGACAGACAGACAGACAGACAGACAGACAGACAATGACAGAGGGAGGGGCAGAGAGACAAGGTGAAACAGAAGTACCCAAGCAGGCTCAGCACTGTCAGTGCAGAGCCTGTTGCGGGACTCAAACCCATAAACCTTGAGACTATGATCTGAGCCAAAATCAAGTGTCACACACTCAACCAACTGAGCCACC
This sequence comes from Prionailurus bengalensis, assembly GCF_016509475.1. Taxonomy (NCBI): domain Eukaryota; kingdom Metazoa; phylum Chordata; class Mammalia; order Carnivora; family Felidae; genus Prionailurus; species Prionailurus bengalensis. The sequence continues at coordinate 65,700,508 of NC_057355.1, forward strand.
TAGGAGCTCCCCTTTATTTTTCTTAACTGGAGTCCTACAATGTGTTTTTTTTTCTCCTCCCAAAACCCATTTGCAGTGAAGTTGGTATTTCTGAGCTAACCAAGCAAATGTTGGTTTCACCTTTCATTGTCAGTGTTTAAATCTATTAAACTCTGTATCTGTTCTCACTTAAGCTAGTTTTATGAGTTCTAGCTTACATACTTTAGCTTTAAACTAACAAATTTATAACAGCCCTTTGGCTGTGGAATACGTATAAACTTTCTTCTTCCATCTTAACCAAACAAGTCCAGAAGACAACCGTGTTTCGCATCTAATAGGTCCTGTTCTTAAAGTTTTCTTTTATATAAAGGAAGGCTAACAAAAGATAAGTGTGGTGAGGATATGCAAAAATTGAGACCCATGTATGAGACTGGTGAATGTAAACTGGTGTAGCTACTGTGGAAAATCGTATCAGGTTCCTCAAAAAACTAAAAATAGAACTATCAGCAACTGATCCAGCAATCCCTCTTCAGGGTATATATCTGCCCCCAAATTGAAATCAGGATCTTCAACAGATATTTGCACTCTCATGTTCATTACAGTATTATTCAAAATAGCCAAGAATATGGAAACAATCCAAATGTCCATCAACAGATGAACAGATTTTAAAGATGTGCTATATTCATGCAATGGAATGTTATTCATCCTTAAAGAAAAAGGAAATCCTACCATTTGTATGGCATGAATAGACCTGGAAGACATTATACTGAGTGAAATAAGCCAGTCACAGAAAGAAAGTAGTGCATGAGTCCACTTATATGAGATACCTAAAATAGTCAAACTTGGGGCACCTGGGTTGCTCAGTTGGTTATAATGCATCTGACTCTTGATTTCAGCTCAGGTCATGATCCCAGGGTGGTGGGATTGAGCCTACTTAAGATTTTCTATCTCTCTCTCCCTCTGCCCCACAAGCCTGCTTGTTCTCTCTCTCTCTCTCTCTCTCTCTCTCTCTCTCTCTCTCTCTCAAATAAAATAAAATAAAATAAAATAAAATAAAAGTCAAACTTAGGGAAGCAAATAATAGAATGATAGTTGACAAGAGATGTGGGGAGAGGGAAATCAGAGTTGTTGCTTAGTTGGTATAATGTTATACAAGATTAAGTTCTGGAGATCTCTAAAAACACAGTGCCTATAGTTAACAATATGGTACCATGAAGTAAAATTAAGAGGGTAGACCTGTTAATCGTTCTTACAAAAAGAAAAAAAAAGATTGAGGAGACAAGGAAACCTTTCTAGGTGATGCATATGTTTACCTTGATTGTGGTGATGGAGTCACAAGTGTATGTATATGTCCAAACCCATCACATTGCATACATAAAATATGTGCAGTTTTTGGTACATCAGTTATACCTCAATAAAACTGGGGAAGAACTCAGATCTTTAGCCCTGTTTCGTTAGTAGATTCTCAAGCAATATTTCATGGTGACAGTTGATCTCTAAATTTTCTCATTTTACAAACAGAAATAAAAGAGAAAATGATTGTAAAAGAGGGAAAGAAGGCAGGACAAAAACTCAAAGATTTCTTTGTATAAGAGTGGTCATGATTTTATATATGTATTTTGTACATGATCTAATGCAACATTATATGGTTTCCACATGACTTTTGGTTTCCTTGTATCATTTACAAATATTTTTATTTTTTAGGATCAAAACACTTAAACTTCTAATTCCTCTATATATTTTGGGGGCTCTTGGACTTAAGTGGAGGACTTGCAAGGTGCATGGTAAAAAATGTTACTCTGAAATAGTAGTAGCAGCAGTTTTGGTGTAGTAATATGTAGCAGGAGGAATACCAGGAGTAGAAATAAGATGACCTTAGCAATGCTTTTGTTTGTTTTTCCAAGTTCTGGAGCCTACGTAATCTTCACAGTTGACCTCTTATTAGCTCTGCAGATAGATTGATAGAATCTGATTTTGAGCAATTGAGTCATAATCTCTGCCACAAACTATGTATTTCTGCTTTAAAATCCTTTGTCTCCTTGTTTATGAAAGGAGTAAAGCATACTTGTCTTTTATTTCTTAGAAATGTTGTAAATCAAATTTAAGAAATCAAATCACTGGAGAGCCAGAAATTCTGCCTTTCCTACCTGGTGGACCTTATGGTGCTCTGCACCAGAGAAAACACCAAGTATTTACTTGTTGAATTTAAAGGGAAGCATTTTTGAAAAGTTATGCAAGGGGTGCCTGGGTGGTTCAGTTGGTTAGGCGACTGACTTCAGCTCAGGTCATGATCTCACAGATTGTGAGTTCGAGCCCCGCATCAGGCTCTGTGCTGACAGAGCCTGGAGCCTGCTTCAAGTTCTGTGTCTCCCCTTCTCTCTACCCCTCCCCTGCTCACACTCTGTGTCTCTCTCTCAGTAATAAATAAACGTTAAAAAAATTTTTTAAAAGAAAAGTTACACAAATAATCAGTAATACCAGTTTGTTGTTTTACCTTGCGTGGCTTCAAAACATTGCGTACCTAAGTGACATTATTGGCCCCAGAAAAATCTTTGCAGGAAGTACAAATGAATAACATTACAGGACTGAAATCTTTGGACTCTAAAATTTGAGGGGCCTGTCCATAAATGAGTTCTCATTTCCAAACTGAATTTATCATTTACCATTAATCTGTGCAAATTGTGATTGATTTTAGAAAATCTGTGAAACTTTGAGTTTTTAGAAACTGGAGAATTTTACAGCTCTGAATGGCTTTCTTAAAAATAGTAACTCCTATAATCATGTATTTTTCTTTATTTATTTTTTATTTATTTTTGAGAGAGTGAGAGACAGAGCATGAGCAGGGGAGGGGCAGAGAAAGAAGGAGACACAGAATCTGCAGTGGGCTCCAGGCTCTGAGCTGTCAGCACAGAGCCCAATGCGGGGCTTGAAGTCAGGAACCGTGAGATCATGACCTGTGCTGAAGTCGAATGCTCAACTCACTGAGCCACCCAGGCACCCCAGAACCATCTATTTTTTATTCAAGAATGTCACATAGGATTATGGTTTATAATTTTTCAAATTCTACTTATTTTGTTTTGAATGGGTAAAAAACCACCATAACTTGTAAAGTCTGAGCACATCACATACTTTATATAATGGGAATTGTTAGCTAACATTAATTGAGCACTTGTGATACCCGATACTATCCTAAACCTTTTTTGCATCTTGGAATAATTGAATCTCCCTAACAACCCAATAAGGTAGACACTATTGTGATTTCCATTTCACAGATCAGTAGACAGAGATAATGACAAATGAAGTGACTCTTTCTGAGGACCAACAGATGTAAGTGGAGGAATCAGAATTTGGATCCAGGATGGAAACAAAGCCTACACTTACAAGATGTGCAGACGTGAGTCCACTGCCTTGAATAGATTCAAACCCATCTTTTGAGGGAGGTCCCTAAAGAAAAATGACCCAATGCAGCAGATTGATTTCACTTTAAATCAATCAATGCAGCAGATTGATTTCATTATCTCAAATTTCTGATAGACTCTCCATATGGTCCAAGAATGTTACAACTTTTGTGTCACGAGCTTCATCCCTTTCTTTCCATGATGGCAATTTCATAGTTTCTCAACTCTCTTCAAATGTTCTGTATCAGCGTTTCTCTCACAATGAGCTTCATTCTTGCTTTAAAAAACAATAATAATAAGGCCACGGGGCACCTGGGTGGCTCAGTCGGTTGAGCGTCCGACTTCAGCTCAGGTCATGGTCTCACAGTTCCTGAGTTCAAGCCCCACATCAGGCTTGCTGCTATCAGCACAGAGCTGGCTTTAGATCTTCTGTCCCGCCACCCCCACCTCTTTCCCACTTGCACTCTCTCTCTCTCAAAAATAAATACATCTTTAAAAAAAGAAAAAGCAAAAGAAATTTTAAAAAGTAGAAACAGGGGTGCCTGAGTGGCTCAGTTGGTTAAATGTCCCACTCTTGATTTTGCCTCAGGTCATGCTCCCAGGGTCATGGGATTGAGCCCTGTGTTGGGCTTTGTGCTGAGTGTGGAGCCTGCTTAAGATTCTCTCTCTCTCTCTCTCTCTCTCTCTCTCTCTCTCTCTCTCTCATTCCCCTCTGCCCCTCTCTCCTACTAGCACTCTAAAATAAAAATAAAAAATTAAATTAAAATTAAATTAAAAAATAGAAACAGAGTAGCACTTACTCTACCTACCACCAAATCTGCAAACATTTACAAATCATTTTTTCCCCTAGTACAACTAAGTAAGAGTTTCTGTTCCTTTCAGGAAAAGTTCTTCTACAAGTGTATTGGAGTCATTATCATTCACCAGCTTAGTCTAGCTCCTCTCAGCCAAATTAGGGTTCTCTCTCTCTCTCTCTCTGAAATGCTTTCATTCTGCTCTCCATTTCTCATCCCTGAAACCATGCAGACCAACCTCCATGGAACCCCTTATCTCCCGCCCCCATCTCTCACGTCCCATCTCTCACACCATTTTTCTGCTTCCCTTCACAGCAAACTGTTCTTCTTGAATTCTTCACCTCTTCATATTTATTCTCCTCTCATTCTAATTCAGCTTGGTGTCTGCCCCTCAAACAGCTACTTTTGAGCAGTATGCCGAGGGTACTAGGGCACCTCCCATCCTTATTATGTTCTACCTGTCAGCAATATTCAACATAGTTATCTAGTCCCTTTAAACATTGGTACAGCGGCATAGTTGAGAATCCTAAGAGAAAGATACCGCGTACATTCAATTTGCTGTTTTGCTTTGACTCCACCTCTCAACACACTCCATGCAAGAATAGTCAAGTTTGAAGCAACTTTTTTTACACCCAGCACCTGAAGACACAGCCAATTAACAATTCTGACTCAGCTCTTCCTGCAAAATGAAATCCCGTTCTGTAATTCCTCTGTCTCATCCATTGTAACCTAATTAATTAGCTTGTTTCCTTCATTAGTTGTAACTACCTTCTTGGGTCTTGTCCTGACTCAAACAGGTTTTAACTGCCATAGCAGTTCTTCAGACATATGGTCTGTTATTGATTCAGTTCATCCTGAGTCAGCCCTGTGTTCTTACCAGGGCTTTTTCTTTTTGGCTTTGTCCAGCTGTGCCTCCAGTTTTATTCTGTTTGGGTTTTCACAGTCCTTTTAAAAAAATTTTAAATGGTTATTTATTTATTTATTTTTTTGGAGAGAGAGGCAGGGTGTGAACACAGGAGGGAAGTGAGAGGGAGATACAGAATCTGAAGAAGGCTTCAGGCTCTGAGCTGTCAGCACAGAGTCCAATGTGAGGCTCGAACTCAGGGACCACGAGATCATGACCTGAGGAGCCAAAGTTGGATGCTTAACTGACTGAGCCACCTAGGCCCCCATGTTTTTTACAATCCTTCTTAAATAAGAACACCCCAGCCTGGACTTTTACCCTACTTCTTTATCTACAGTATTCACTGACTTATGTAGTACTATTTACCATTTTTGTTACTTTATTTTATTTTACTGATTTTAGAGAGAGAAAGAGCATAAGCAGTGGGGGATAGGAACAGAGGGAGAGAGAGAGAGAGAGAGAGAGAGAGAGAGAGAGAGAGAGAGAGGGAATCCTAAGTAGGCTGCAGGCTCAGTGCAGAGCCCAGCACAGGGCTCACAATCCCATGATCCTGGAATCATGACCTGAGTCAAAATAAAGAGTCCCATGCTCAGCCTGTTGAGCCACTCAGGGGCCCCTATTTACCGTTGTTGTTTTTTTTAATCCACTGAAATTCATTTTTGCTCATGGGTTCTGCATTGGACCTGTGATAAGCAGTAATGTTTATAAGCAGAAAACATTATTCCTGACATGTTTGGATTTCAAAGCATTTAAACCCCGGCTACTCTTTTGGTCTTTTCAAAAATGTATCCCCTTATATGTGGCAGAATTATATGACCTTCCTGGTTCTCAAATCCATACTCAATCATTTTTTGCTCTGGGAAACAGGATGATGCAAAATTTCATCAAGTAAGCTTACAGATATTTTTGCCTAAAAAATATAGGTTTAGAAGGGCCCCCCCCAACATTTGCAAATGCACCATTTTAAAGTTCCGACAAAATGTACAAGTGACAAAATTATTATACTCTGCCTCACATACTAAGAATTAGTCATCTAAATTTACATCACCCTTTCAGGGTTACTAAAATGATGGCTTGAGCTTAAAAAACAAAAACAAAAACAAAAAACACATGACAACAAAGAAAATCTCAGATGTTTCCAAAATGTAAAAAGAAAAGTATCAAAAAGCTTGCTTTTCCCACATCTCTTTAAGAGATTTTTTTCACCAGTCTTTTATACAGAAGGATGAAGCTGGAGATAAACATCTGAAAGAAGCATCTATCATAAACTGTGAGAATGATTAATCCTCTGGGTCATATATTCTCCCATCATTTACTCATGGTCAGATTCCTCTCGAGCCTAAAAACTAATTCCATTCATGCTCTGGGCCTGGAGCACCAAGCTCATTTGCATAATACATTTAGCACTCACTGGATGCCGAGTGTAGATTAATAATCTGATTTGAAGAATAGTGAACAATTGTTTTGCGAAGTTGCAGGTGTTACTGCTTTTGGGGTGCCTGCATTACAAACCCAGCGACAAGGAGCATATTGATCCAAAAGCATGTTTGTGCCACAAATAAATATCACAGAGATACCAATATTTGAATTTAAAATATGGCAGTATGGTCCGACATTCCCTGCCTTTTGGCAGGCAATTCAGTGAATCTGTAAACGTATTCATGCGAATAATTGTTCGTGATCACACAAAATCTCTTGACTGCTGTTAGCACCAGCCACACGATGCTATAGCAGGAGTTTGGAACTACCTTTGAATTTTTCTGAATGGAACACAGACCCAGGGGGACAGAGAAGGGCTCAAGCTGGGTTGCATTTAGTTTTCGTTCTCTGTTCTCCTCATAACTCACAGCACTTTCACCCAAACCCTATTTTTTATAAAATATAGAACTTCTTGGTTCCGGTAAGTGTTAATTGAATATTGCGTCTGTAGCACCGAAGATCATCAGAAAGTAAATTATTTTCCTCTTTTGAGGGCCTATAACAATCCCAATACCACCCACCACTAATGAGCAAGTGTATGAGTTTCTTTAAAAATGTTTTTCACCTATAAATGATTTTTTGGCAAGGGCCATGTGACCACAACAAAGTCACTGGAAATCACTGAGAAAGAAAATATTTTGGTATAAGGGAGTGTAAAAAAATGACACTTTGTTGCAGTTTTTCCAAGCAAATTATAACTGCCTGTCATGCAGACAAGGGTTGCCATGGTAAGCAGTTTTCTTGAATAGGTAAACCATATAAAAGTGAGACAGACGGAGCATGTTTGAAGTTTGCGGGAAAGGGAAGTTCAGGTTGCCTGGAGCAGGAATAACTTCAGGATTTAAAATCATGGGAGAGCACGACACCCTTTCCCCAAATGTGGTGCGGGCAAATGTCTATTTTTCTTTCTCAGGTGGTTTCTTTCTGAGATGTTTAGCATAGGAAATACTACTGGTTAACGGAGTAAAAGAATCAGAGAAATATCACCAGCAGGTTAGGATTCACTGCTTGTTGGTTCTGAGGAAAACGAACGCTTCGTGCCTTCAGCGTACGTTCTTGTCTCTGTACCAAGTAGCCAGCAGAATTCCAGATACTTGGTCCTCTAGCTACAGCCAAAAGGCAGGGTAAAATCCTCTAACTCTAATAGATAGAGTTAGGAAAATTATTTAGTAAGATATTCTCATGTCCTAGTTATCCCTAACTCAAGAACTCTCCTGTTTACATTACTGCTTCGCTTGATATCATTGAAGGAAATGGAGACATTGGTCAATATGTATCAATATATATCCTAGTTTTTAACTCTTGTACTCTCTCACTTCTAGGCCCACTTTTTTCTAGCTACACTCTTTTCTTCAGTGCTTCATCTAGCCTCACAGCTTTGATACTCTCCGTGTGCTGCTGGCTCCTTCATCCATTTTTCTTAATGTTTATTTTTATTTTTGAGAGGGAGAGTGCGTATGAGTTGGGGAGGGCCAGAGAGAGAGGGAGACAGGATCTGAAGCAGGCTCTGAGCTGACAGCAGAGAGTCTGATGCAGGGCTCAAACTAACGAACTATGAGATCATGACCTGCGCCAAAGTCAAATGCTGCTCAACCGACTGAGCCACCCAGGCGCCCCAGGCTCCCTCATCTAAACAGAGAAACCTCCAGGCCAGAGCTCTCTGCCCCCATCCTCAGGTCCGTACATGCACTGTGCCTACAAACATCTCTACTTGCACGTCTAACAGATACCCTTCTCATCAATATAGTGAGCTGAGCATGAGCTAAATTGTCCTCTTCTGCAAAAAAATCTCTAAAAAATGGCAGATATTGGTAAACAATTAAAGTAATTGTAAAATTAAGGTAACTGTAATGTGTTCAAAAAGAAAAGGGAATACACAAATAAAAAAAACTCTGAGAAATCCCAGAGGATGGCAAGTAGATAGGATTTGTTGAATACTAGAAATGGAGGTGGCCTAGGAGAAAAAAAAATGGGAAAGCTGGTTGGGATACCTCAGCAAGAACAGCCAGGTGAACTGACAGTGTCACCATCTGGACCATGCAGCTATGACAGGGATTTTTTGCTTCATGTAGTGTCAGGGATATGTGAGCTTGGGTAGGAGAGACATGGCCACACCCAGGGTGCTGGCGATGGCTGGGAGAAATGGAAATCATCTGTCCCCACAAGACTAACTACACAGGTGCGTCACCAGGAAGCATGTCCCACTCCTTGTCAAAGCTCAGTGAGAACTGGCCAGAATAGCTTCTCGCCAGACTCTCCTATCCCTCCCCTTAGCAGGTCTTAGACCCCTACTGACATTGTTTGACAGGAAGTCACAGTCTCAAGGATGGACACACACGATCAAGAATCGCCAAGTACTGAGAAAAACCAAGAGCTCAAATACAAAACAGTAGGGTCAGTAAATACACATGCTTAGATTAGAACAAAAAGAATTAATGGAACAAAGAGGAAAAAGTATGAAAATAAGAATAATAAATATATTCAGAGGGATAAAGCAAAACTGAACACCCATAAAAAAAAGAAGGAGAAGAAAGAAGGAAGGAGGAGGAGGAAGAGGAGAAGGAGGAGAAGGAGAAGGAGAAGGAGAAGAAGAACAGGCTGTTCGGAATCCTCCTCTGAAAGAGCTGGTCTTAAAAGAAGCAGAGGCTCAGGAGAGATTTGCCAGTCCAGAGGAATGAGGTTTCCCCAAGAAGGTCGGCAAATAGAAAACAACAGCCTTAGGGCAGCACAGTAACTGTGAACTCTCAGAGGACTTCAGAGCCTGAGGCAGGGGCTTTAAATTGTATCTGGAATATCTGCCCTCTGCCCATAAACACCTACAGCCATCCCCTTCCTTGCCAGGGTCTCTAACGGGATGCTAGTCTTTTCTCAGGAGCCACAACTGGATGGGGACAATCATGTTAAACATGTGACACTTACGGGATTCTCAGAAATGGAGGAAAACACTTTCAGAAAAATCAAGATGCTATGCTAATTTAAGACTGGGGACTCTGAGTGTTGAGATTTGGGGATGCCACAACGTTAAATACAGCTTAGGGATCCAAATATAGAAAGACATAGTTTCTCCATTATGGAGACCCAAACTAATCAGAATAAAAACAATAGTAATGACAATAAACTGTATTGATTCTTCTGTGTCAGACTCTCTGCTAAATAGTTTGCATGCTTTATTCCATTCAAGCTTTTTAGAAATCACATGAAATCAGTACGATAATTATCAATTTTCAGATGAAGAAAATGAAACTCCTAATGATAATGTGACTTATCTGAACTGGTAAGGTTTGGAGTTAGTAATTGAATCCAGATAGTTCAGAGTTCACCCACTTAAGCATTGGCTTCCTAATAGTGCTGTGAGGAAATAAACCTATTAACATTACACTCACAATATCCCCCAATCACACAGAAAAAAAAACTTGCGCTGACCTTCAGATTCCTGGAGGCAGATCATGGCTACAACCTACAGAATATTAAGGCAGGAGCTCCATAGAAGGGCTTGCTGGTTAGCTGGTGTCTTGAGTCTGAGAGGTAGAAGAGGAACCAACCCTTGGAGCAGGTGTTCAGCTGGAATGAAGGGTAGGAAATACAGATTTCAATGGGAATACATAATTTTGCCCAGAGGAGTCCAGGAAGAATTCTCAGGAGCAGTAATGTTTGAATAAACCCTGGATTAGGAATATGGCAAAAGAGGGCCTCAGTCAGGAGGCTTAGGTGGAAGATCTCTAGTCTTCCTGGGAAGATAGACCAGGGAAAAACAGGATCCCAAGTTTGGACAACTGAATGGCTCTGTATATATTACTAAAGACTGGGACTTGGAGAGATAAGATGGGAACAGAGACAAAAGGGATGTTAATAAGAAGGCAAAAATCCAATTAATAAAACTGTGAGATAAGATCTGAGGAACATCAATCAGTAAGCTGGCTTGAGAACTTGAATTGAATTCCTTGAGAATGGAACTAGAGATTTGACTCCCCTAAGAACAGGACTGATTGCAATGAGGGAACCTGGGATGAGCCTGTGGGGGTGTACCCAGTCACAAAAGAAGAAGAATATGAGAAAGAATAACCAGGCATCTGCCACTATCTAGTAATCTAGTTTCTGGCATTTTTTTTTCTCTAGTGTGTGTGTGTGTGTGTGTGTGTGTGTGTGTGTGTGTGTGTGTTTGTGTGTGTGTCTGTGTGTGTGTGTGTGTGTGTGTCTGTGTGTGTGTGTTTAATGTTTATTTTTTATGGAGAGAGAGAGAAAGAGAGAGAGAGAGCGAGAGCGAGCTCAAGCGGGGAAGGGGCAGGGAAGGAGATAGAGGATCTGAAGCCGCTCTGTACTGAGAGCAGAGAGCCCAATGTGGGACTCGAACTCACAAACCATGACATCATGACCTGAGCTGCAGTTGGCTGCTTAACTGACTGAGCCACCCAGGCACCCCTCTCTACGTGTTTTTAACTGTTATGTAAAAGTTTCTCCTTCTTCAGTACCCAACACAATCACACACACACACACACACACACACACACACACACACACACATATGCACGCACACACACAAAACCTCTGGTTGATGACTGAATGTTATTTTCTTTGTTGTTTTAAATCAGGTAGCATTGTTGAAGTATTATTAAGAGATGAAATTCTTTTGCCATGTCTAAAGTTGGAGGTAACATGAAACTTATATGGATTTATGTAGATCATCTTTAATGGGTGTCTTAGTAAAGACAATACTAAGAAATACTAAATACTAAATAGAAATACTAAAAGGTAATGATATGTAAAATTATTGACTTCTTACAGAATATAACATGAAGGACTAGACATCCAACTCCAAAACTTGGATTTATAGTTTTTAATATTAAGAAATTTGTCTTTTATCTGTTTTTAATTTGGTAGAGCATTTTTTAATTGATGGTATCCTTGCCTCAAGAACTTATTATAGAGTCAAGAGAGTCTTCTCTGAGGAAGTACATTTTGCTCAAAGTTGGCCCTCAACAGCAAAACTGACTAAACTTGTACGTGTTTTTACATCTAGAATATACCATGCAGGGCTAGGCTCTTTGTGTCCTGGGTCCTGGAGCCACTACTGCCTTTGCTTCTGTATTTACATTCCAGAAAGGGACTTTGTCTCTTCACCTCTACCTGGAGGAACAATAGGGCACTTCTCAGGGAATCACAATTTGCTGGTAATATTATGAAGTTAATATAAGTATAGAAATTTACATAACCATGGACAGAAAGAAATAAGGAAAATTGCTAGGAGAGGTCTATGACTGTAATTTGTTTTTGTATTGACTTCCAATGTGTGAACTATGATGGCAGAGTCTGTCTTTCTTTCTAGGATATGTGTTAATGTGCCTAAAGGCTAGTAAGCATTGAGTGCATTTAATATGCATGATAAATAGAGGCATGGAGCCACCAATTTTGCTTAAAAAAAGGTTTATTTATTTTTCTAAAAGTGAAAACTTGTCCATAAATGAAACTTGGAGAAACACACTGTTAGTCTGAAATCCTTTGATGTAGGAAATTATTAATAGATCAGATTCTGTAGAAAAGAATACACAAGTCACTTACTAGGTGACTCTATACCACTCTCCCTACACACTCTAAGCCCTTTTCCTGCTGGAAATAGAAGGGAAAGGATTGGGAAGGAAGAGACCTCTGGGCACCAAGTGCAGTGCAGAACCCCATGAAGCTACCGACCCTAAAGTCCACATGTTGAATGAAACAAGTAAGAAAAGATGATGGCAGTCAGCTTTCTAAACCGTTTGTCCTGAACCTTACTCTTCATAAAATTAAGGCCACTTTCTGATTCAGTTTGCTCTTTTTCCTATGTTCGGTGAAACTTAGCCAGCACTTGACCCAGAATTTTCCAGGTATTGTCCTTTCATTCTGTTCAATCCTTTTACCTTATGGCTCCAAAAGAAGGAGAACATTTTTACTTTGTCTTCATCATCTAGCATGCCCAAATGTGAGTTTTATAAATTGTTAAATATATTTTATAAATATTTTTGGTATATACACAATACTTAGTAAAAATATTAAATATATATGAAATCAAACCAGCTGTTTTTCTCCACTTCTGAGTTATACTGCCAGGTATTTACAAGTCCAAGGCCACTGCGTTATGGTAATATGTCCAACAAACTGGCAAAAAAGCGTGTTGGCTAAATATAAGGCTAGAAGAATGAACCGTTATTAAGACCAGTGTTATTTCTTGGGACTTTGAGGGCTCATTTCCTCCCTGACATTGATGGTTTTCTACTGTGGGAGATTAATATTCCTAATCTGTTTAGACCAAAGGTACTGGTGAAGCCAAAACTGAGTTTTAGATTTGATACAACAACCCAGTTTGGCATAGAAGAAAACTCTACCCTGTACCACTTTCTGAGTGCCAGTATCTTGTCACGCCGGAGACTCCCCACAGATGTGTGGTTGGAGCCCAGCAACCATTGGTGTCCTCTGGAAAAACAAATGCAAGTATAGAGTTATGCCAGGGTACTTTCCAGTCACTCATCCAGTAAGCTTTAACTGAATATCCACCTTTTACAGAATATATTACTACTTGGGTGACTAAAGACACAGCCATTCTTGTTGGATTTGAATCCAGCATGTTGAGGCCAGCACATATTTTGAGCGTGTGAACTTATTTGAGTTATTTATAACTTGGCTTTGGTTGATTTTCAAATTTTTGTTTTTATTAAACATAGTATATATGAGGTGGTACTTAATTTGATTTTTTAAAAAATTTTTAATGTTTTTTATTTATTTTGAGAAGGAGTCAGAATGCGTTGAGGCGAGGGGCAGAGAGAGAGGGGGACACAGAATCTGAAGCAGGCTCTAGGCCCTGAGCTGTCAGCATAGAGCCTGACGCGGGGCTCGAACTCACACACTGAGATCATGACCTGAGCCGAAGCTCGGAAGGAAGCTCAACCAACTGAGCCACCCAGGCAGCCCACTTAATTTGATTCCTTAAAGCTATGGTAAGAATAGTTTCCCAGATGGGTATTGATTAGCATTGATAAATTGAAACTTGTGGCCAACTTTCATTTTTACAAAACTCCCACTTACTGCTAAAGGTTTTTTCTTTCCTGTGTCTTCATGGAACTCAGTATGTCTATAAGAAACCTACATCTCTTCAACAAAACAAATTCCATAGTTAATTACTTGTTTTAGCTCACACAATTCCTTTTTATTCAGGATTATTGAGCCTTTTCTAAGATTGTGCTGTTGAGTGTATTTTGTGTGAGAACTCCTGATAAATTAGTAATTGAGAAGGTAACTACTTGGAGCTTCTGCTCGCATGGTATTACCTGCTTTGGACCACAAATGTGTAGTTATTGAATTAACAATGACACGGGTTTCTTTAGCAAATAATAGTACATTATTTTTTGTTACACTGTGTAATGGGAAAGTCTTTGCATGCATAACGAAGTGGACATGGCTTCAGATTTATCTTCTGCAAATTCCAAAATTAAGGTCATATTTTTTGAATTCAATGTTTCCAGTGGCATTTGTCATGCTCACTTTTTCTTTTCATAGTAACCAAGAGTAACATGCTTGCTTAAAAGCCCCAGGTTTGGACATTGAGCTGGCAATACAGTGTTTATTTCCTACCTGCAATATAATGAAAAAGAAGTCAAAAGGTTCAACTTCAAGAGTCTGGATAGCTCATTACATTTTTCCAAGCATTTGCTTCCTTGTCTTCAAAATGGAGGCGATAATGTCATTCTTGTTTGTGAGGATTAAATGTGATAATGGATGTAAAATTATTCATAACTATAAAGTGGGTATAAATATGGGTTATTACTAGTCTTTTAGCAGCTATATTAAAGGTGGAGGTGCTTCCTCAAATTCCTTGTAATCTTCTCATGGATTAAAGGCAAAATTTCCTCCATTCAGTCACAAATATGTCTGGTGACGGTGCTGTGATATTTATGTTTCATTCCTATATGTGGAACCCTGATTAAACCTACAGACTGTATTTTCACTTATAACCCCCCTGTGTCTGATGATAGGAACTCCCCGTCTGTCTTTAGCAGAAAGATAATTATTTATGCCAGAGTGTAGAGTGTGATGTTTGGGAATCTTACATGTTTTACTGTGTACTTGAATTCTAACAATGGAAATAGAAAAATGGAAGGGATTTCAAGATGGATTCTGGGGAGTGATCAGACAAGCATGCTTTTATGCCATTTCCATCATTTTGAATTTTAAATCACCTTTTAAAGGGCACTAACGCATTCTTGCAAATTAGTCTGCTCTCCAATTAATGCGCCCAACATGACAATAAGACTGGTTTCAGCTTGGCTAAGCAAACCAGTCAACCAGGAGTGTGTGACTTGAGGACTTGGAAAGCTTGTTTGAGTCCATATTTCTTTCCCCCTCCCTCCTCTGGGGCCCTTTTAACAGCTTAGATCTAATTAGGCCAGTTAATCCATCTAAACTCAGTGGATAGAAGAGTTTCTATCAAAACCCACCCACTACTTGTAACAATATGAAAATATGTTCCAATATTGCCAAATCTAATTGCTACATGAACAATGGCAGTGCACTTCTTAATCTAAATCAGTGTGTCCAATAGAAATATATTGTGGGCCACATATTTAATTTTAAATTTTCTAGTAGCCACATTATAAGAAAGTAAAAAAAGAAAAGGTAAAATTGACTTTCACATATTTTATTTAACCCATTAGGTGAAAATATTATCATTTCAACATGCAATCAAGATAAAACATTGTTAGTGTGACAGTTTACATATTTTTGCACATCTTCAACATCCAATGTGTTTTTTTATACTTCTGGCACATCAGAATTTGGATGTTTCAAGTGCTCAGTAGCTACATGTGGCTAATGGCTACCGTATTTGGCAGAACAGGTCTAGATCATGGGAATTCTTTCCTTGATAAGCCCATTCTATGACATTTACCGATACACTGAAGGTTTCTTCTTTGTCTCTTGATTTTCCAGACCATGCACATTTTTGACATGCATTAAATTTTATAAAAGTAGACTGCAAATGGTAGTGATGAGAAATGCCAGGTTTTATTACAAGAAAGTGTTCATAAATAGAAATGACTTTGTGTTTTCAATCAAAAAGTAAATAATGCTTGCATGAAAATATGGGCATCAGATTTTCCAAAGGAAAATTGAAGAGTGGGGTGCAAAAAGAAACCAATTATGTACTTTATGAAGGTAGAGATGTGCGATTTCCCAAGTTCCTATAGAAAAATAGTGATTTTGAGCTATAAGAGATGTTAAGCCATAGTAAGAAATAGTCCTTTGTGGTTTTCTTGTCTGAAAGAATTTATTAAATGCCTGCCTTTGGGTGGTTAGAATTGAACACCATACCAATGAGAATTGCCCCTGCCATATTGGAGCTTTTAAATTAAGATAGGCCACAAGAATGCAAATGTACAGATTTATGGATTTTCTAAAATGTTTGCTTTCTTACCACACTCAAAATGATTTTCTTTCTTAATTTTTCCTTGTTTGAGGCAGATTTTCTTTCCCTTTACTTTTGTTTACTTGAATTGGCATAATCTTGAGGGAATAGGAAAATGAGTAGGGAGACTGAATACCCAGGAAATCTTTCATATCCATGGAAGAGGAAATGTATCCTTAATGTTTCTTTAGGCCTTCCTTCTTCTAATTTCTAACATCTTGTAACTTTAATGGATATGACACTTGAGACACAGATGCAGAGATTATGCCAGAAAAAAGTGTTTTCAGCACTGCTGACATGCCTGGGACCAGGCTGAGTCTGTGGTCCAGGAGTTCCTTGCAGGTGGTCTCAGAACCATGAAGAGCATCTTGTCTCCAGCCCAGTTTCTTTTGAGGATGCATCTGCCCATGGGAGGGGGAATATTGTGTTCATGTATCTTAAGGCATGTGAAAACATATTAATAGATAGTTGTAATTATTATCATTATTACAGAAAATATTTTGTCTATAGATTTTAGAAATAGTCAAAATAAAAGTATATGTATTATATATACACTTATTTATATATGAAGTTACTATGGGTGATTCACTACAAAGATATGTTTCTTATGTACATATTATATATATATATACTATATATAAGTGTACATATATATATACTAAATTACTAAATATATATAAAATAATTCACCATCATTTAAAAATTAGTTTATTTATCTTTAAAAGCTGATCCAAGTATTGATCCACTATCTTTTGCTCAGTTTAATGTGTATAAATATTACCTGAGGTGCATGATATATATTGATTTCCAGAGCTTTACTCCCAGAGATTCAAATTCAGTAGGTCTGATGTGGGATCTGAAAGCATTCAGACTCTCTCAGGTGATCTTGAAGATCACGCTTAGGGGAATGTGTCTCTATCTGGATTAGCATCCATCAGAATTATCTATATAGGTGTAGGGGATTGCTACCTTTACAGATGGATTAATTATTGCCAGCAATGCTGGTAAGCTTAAGGTCAAGTCAGTTAATAAGTGTTAGTTCCTTGTACAGGCAGGATTTGATTAACTGATGCTTTTAATATTTTAAAATACTGTACTGTCTAACTCAGGCACCTTAAAAAAATCAATAAATAATTTGCATTTTAGAAAGAGCAATGAAAATGTTTAATACAAAAACATTACAGTCATTGGTCATGAAAAATGCTTGTTTCTTTTTAAGTGTTAACTGTGAAAAGTAGAAAAGAATACAGGTACTTTTTCTAAATATAAATTAGTCCTCTCAGGAGTCTATTTTGTATTTGCTAAGGTAGTCCTTGATTTACATTATTAAAGAAATGCTCTTATTGTTTGAAATGAAAAAGTACCCCATTCCCTACTAAAAATAGCAACATATTTTATCTTCAAATATATTATGCAGAAATATCTATGTGATAGATTTTATCAGCCCAGCTCCATCTGTCAACAGGTAGTTTTAAGCATTGGCTTCTAGGCAGCATTGGTGACAGGCTCTGATAATTTGATATTGTTCCTCTGAGCAAAACTGGGAAGCTGCAGGTATATTTTAAAGCCTCATAGCTGAACCTGGTTGTACCTTCCTTTACTTGAAAATTTAAGTTGTAGTAGCCTTTGAGTCATCATGTTTGTTGAGAAATTATATGTCTCATAGTGGAGACAAGAATCCTAGTAACTGAATACTGACACCAAAAAGAGAAATTCTACATTTCTCTATTATAGAAAATTACTATCCGTATTGTTCACATAAAAAGTAATGAAAATTAAAATATATTTGTATCTTGGGGCGTCTGGGTGGCTCAGTTGTTTGAGCATCCGACTTGGGCTAAGGTCAGGATCTCATGACTTGTGGTTGGAGCCCCATGTCAGGCTCCGTGCTGAAAGCTCAGAGCCTGGAACCTGCTTCAGATTCTGTCTCCCTCTCTCTATGCCCCTCCTCTGCTCTCACTATGTCTCTCTCTCTCTCTCTGTCTCTCTAAGATGAATAAACACTAAAAAAATTATAAAAAATATATATTTGTACCTAAATTGTATTATATACTAAATACACAAAATATTATATACCAAATTAAATAATTTATATTTAATATGAGTAGTTAAGAGTATTTATTTTATACATTCTCTGGGTAAAAATGGGAAAATCTCTATTTGCCAAAGAAGACTAGAACAAAACATTCACAGTTCTTAGTATCTGAACTCACACCTGGAATGGTCCATAAGTCTAACAACATCTAGCTCTAGAATTACCATCAAGTGTATGTATGTTAAGTAACTGAAATTTAAATAAAAACTTGGAAAGTGAAAAAAAGAATTACCATCAAATGTATTCATAAGAACAAAACTTAATTTTGTTCATGAATATTAGGTTAAGAAGAAAACAGAAATTACAACCATATTTAACAAGTATCTCTAAACTGACTCAAAATTGAGCATGTAGAAAACTAAGCCAAAAGGCTTACAACTTTATTTTCTAAGACTGGTTGAATTCTTTTTCTGATTATAAAGAATTACATGCTGATTATTTTTTAAAAAACATGGAAAGCCAAGAAAAGATAAAAAAAAAAAACAGAATCCATGGTCTACAATGCAGAGATAATTCCTATTAAAATGTTTCATTTCTGTACGTATAAAAAGTACACATAAGTATTTTTACATGATTCATATATACCATTTTATGTACTATTTTAATAAATCTGAACTCTGAAACCCCTCTAAATTGTCTTTTGTCACTCACCATTGTAGTTTAACTTTTTGGCGTTATATAATATGCCAAAGAATTGTTGTAATTGATTGAACACTTTCATTTGAGACATTTAGGGCCTCAAGTTTTTACTGTTATAAATAATGCTGTGATAAATACCTCTATGGGTTTATCATTATCCACACTTCTGTAGGAAAACCCTTATGGATAAGGCAAAAGTATGAATGTTTCTCTGCCCCTTACTATGTATTGTCACATCCATATTGTTACACAATAATATATGTTGCCTCACAGTGCACAGCATCTATTGATTTCCATGAAGATTGTGCCAATTTAAACTTACACTCCAGTGTTTCTAAGTTCTGGTCTGATCACACCTCAAGAGAATGCTGAATTTCAGTACATTTTTGTATGTGAGAGTATTATTCCAGTGGTCTTTAAAAGCAGCAATTAAATGAGGTCAAAAGGAAGAGCCTGACTTAATCTGTGAAAAATATGACTTTACTGTTAATTAACTGACCCCAAAGCTTAGTGATATTTTTCCTGATTAGCTCTTAGACCCTGAACTTTCCCTTGTGCTTATGCAAGTCAGGCTAATAGGGAACATGTAATGACAATCATTAATTGCATCGGGTATTTCAAATCAAAGGTATAGTCATTACCCATTTTCCTTTTTGTTTTGTAAAACTTGCAGTTTTCTGAGGGATTGACTGTGGCTGTTATTATCTCTTTGCCCTTGTCATATTTTATAAGAGACACATATACACAGAGACATTTGCCAAAGATAAAATGGGTCAAGGGCATCTTTCTTTGGATTGCAAAGTTATGGTATACAGTGTCCACTGTTTAACGATGTGGTATTATTTGTTGATCACCCTCTGTCTTGCTGCCATTTCACTTAATATGATGAGCCTGATGTAGGAATTATAGAGAAAAAAACAAACAAAAACCTCAGTTGAGTGTTGACCACCCTGTGGACCCAGAGTAAGAGGTTTAAAGTTGTATAATATTTAGTGCTGGTTAATGAAATTATAACATATACCTGGTTAGCTCATTAGCATCACCCATGTTGTGCCCTTGGTCTATAAACAGATTTGTCAGTGTTTTACTCCTTTGTCTGCTCTGACATCCCCAAAGTACTTGATTTGTTATGTTTGTGGAACTTACCTGAATAGGCTCTAAGTGGAGCTGTGAAGTATAATCAGTAGATTTACTATGGTTCTGAAAGCTCTTAACAGTTATTGTGTAAGGTACCAGACTCCAGGGTCATATATCCAATGCCTACTTGACATATCTACCTGAAGGTCTCATCTCAAACAGTATGAACGTTTATCCCTAAACTCATTTCATCTGCCACTTTATCCATCACAGCTGTTAGCAACTATATCCTCTCAAATTTTAGTTCAATAACCTTGTAGTTATCCTGGACTTCTCTTTCTCTTGTACCCAACACCTAATGCTGGAAGGAATCCTATAGTTCCAGAACTCCATAATTTCTCACCACTTCTGCTCCTACCCTGATCCAAGGCACCATCATCTCTTAGCTGAATTACTGTCAGGTGAGACAGATCACATCACTCCCTTCTCAGAACTCTACAGTTCATTGCTCTCTGTTTCATTCAGAATAAAGAAAACAATCCTAAAGTGATCGACCCTGTTTTCACCTCCTTTCCTGCATTGATCCTCATACTTCACTTTGGAGTCATTCTGTCATCCCTTGTTTATCTCTGTCTCAGGGTCTTTGCACTAGTGGTTCTCTCTGCCTGGAATGCTCTTTCTCCAGGTAACCATCTAACTAAACTCTCACCTTCTTCACTTTTTGCAAAGAAGCCATCATCTTAACAAGTACTACTCTGACCACCCTATTTAAATGGCACCCCAGTACTTTGGGTCCCCATTACTGTACTTCTAATTTTATCTAAAGCACCTATCTCCTTCTAGCCTACTATGTGATACTTACTATTTCTGTTGTTTGTTGTCTGTCTCTCCCATTAGAAACTAAGCTACATGAAGATAAGGATCTTTGCTTGCCTTGTTCATTAATAAAAATTCCAAAAGCCTAAGACAGTGCCTGCACGTGAAAAGGAGCTGAATAAATATTTGATAAGCCAAAGCCTCCCCAAACCAATTAAAATAAATAAAAATCCTGAGACTACAAATTAATCCTTAAGTTGATTATTAGCTTCATTGGTGATGTATGGAGACAGAGCTGCATAAAAATGTGCCCCTGCCTTTTCCTTTTTGGCCTACATGCTCTTGTTTCTCTTAGCTACTACTCATTATTTCCTTAGATTTTCATCCCAGTTCCTGCCTCCAAACCTGCTCCATCAAGACCAATAATAATGCCCATCTTGGAAAATTCTCATCTTCCTCATCTCTCAGAAGCATTGAAAATAGTTACATTCCCATGGATTCTGTATCATCTGTAGTCTCATGCTTCCCCCTACCTTGAGTTTCCTAGATGGTTCCCTACCTTCTTTATGCTTAGCCTCTAAATATTGAAAAGCTCCAGAACTCTGTTCTAGGCATTTCTTCTTCCCTATTGC
This sequence comes from Prionailurus bengalensis, assembly GCF_016509475.1. Taxonomy (NCBI): domain Eukaryota; kingdom Metazoa; phylum Chordata; class Mammalia; order Carnivora; family Felidae; genus Prionailurus; species Prionailurus bengalensis. The sequence goes on from NC_057355.1 coordinate 65,721,748, forward strand.
TTGACCATTTCTGCACTTTGAATTCCATCTATGTAGTTATTACCACTAAATGTCTATTTCCAGACTTGGCTTGAGTGACACATTCATATGGAGAGCTATCTACTTGACACCAACATTTAGATGTCTAAAAGGCAACTTTTAGTTAACAGAGTTAAAACCATACTCTTGACACACTGCCGTATTCCTCTTCCTAACTGTATTTTCACTCTGAGTAAATGCCACCGTCCACTACCCGTTGTTGAAACCAGAAAATATGGCAGTCAGTCTGTCTTTTGCACCTGTGCCCCAAATGGACACACTGTAAGTTTTTTTAAGCTTTATTTCATATATACTCTAAATCTACCACTTGTTAACAAGTTCCACTGCTACTATCACTGCTCATTTAGGCGACTTTGGGAGTCTTCTCCCTGTTCTCTTTGCTTCCATTTGGAGTCTTTATAATTCATTGTCTCCTCAGTAAGAATAAAATCAGATCATGATACATCCCTGCTGAGCTTTCCAAAGGCATCCTGTTGTATTTAGAATAATTTTGAAGTCTTTACTATGTTCTGTAATATGCACCTGCTACCTCCTTTTCCACCTCTAAACCTCCTCTCATACCATCCTCTATCAAACTTGCTATGCTCCAACCACCTTGGTCTTCTTTCTGTATTTTAACTGAATAAACTTTTTCCCTCCCCAATGGACATCAAATACATGTTCTTTTACCTGGAGAACTCTTTGTTACTTCAACTTAACCCAAATATTACCCTCTCAGAGAGAACTTCCCTGACCACTCACTCTGGACAGAATTGCCTGCCCCCATCAATTACCATTTTAAAGTTTTTTCTGACACTAGAGCACAGACTCTTGTCCCCTGCTGGATTGACAGTGCTTTATACAATATTTGGCACTATCTCCTTAGACATGGTGTGCAACAAATATTTTTTTTATAGATGAGTAGATAATTAAAAGACTAATTGAATAAATTTGCTACAGTTAAACATTTTACTGGCTGAGCATTTATTTGGCTTAAAAACCTACTAATTTCAGGAAGTTGTAAGGTCCTTTTTGTGCACATACCTGAGCCCTTGTCCAATTTATACATTGTTAAGGTAACTGGATATTGCTGGGTTTCTTTTTTGCTTTTTTGTTTCTACAGAGGAAGAAATTGAGATACAGATTGATTGCCCAACATTACTGGTATCTTCTATCCAAGACCATTAAATCTTTATTCAGAATTGTTAATGAAACTCTTGGCTCACCTCCAACCAATTGGCCACACTTCCTGAATAGAACCAATTTACTTGTGTAAGAGAACAAAACAGTGTGCACGGGACTCTATTTGGTTTCTTCTTTCTTTCTTTCTTTCTTTCTTTCTTTCTTTCTTTCTTTCATTCTTTCTCCCTCCCCCTTTCTTTTCAAAGATATATATGTATATATACATACACATGTACATATACATAGTCTTTTGCTATCCTTTCTATCTTCGAGAACTATGGTGCTAATGTTAACTGAGTCCTTTGAGGACTACAGAATAAAAATTTTAGAAAGACAACCAAGAAGCAGGTTGTCATTTGGATAAAACTTCACTATTCAGTCTTTGGACAGAAATGTGGACAGATCACTGCCACTTACTATGTTAAAATACTGTCTTTTTTCAGAGAAGTGAACCCAAGTCATTCTGCTAAAATTTAAATAACATTTCATTTAATGAGCAGATTGATTTAAGACTGTATTTACCCTATAATGATGACCAACTTCCTCGTAGAGTAAATCCAACAAGAGATATGACATTATCTTAACTAGCATTATCCAATAACTATCCGTCAAAGGGAAGAATAATTAAAATAATCAAAGGCAAACTTGCCAAAACACTTGAAGGGTGATCAGAGAGCCTATCTTTAGCAGATGAAAAAATGTGGCTACTCAGAAGTTACTGTAACCAGAGGCTGGGATGAAAGCACATATTGGTGAGACACAAAATTTACCACAGAAATGATTGAATAGAAACATGAAAGAAAGCACACTCAGCATCCAAGCCTAGATCTAATTGCAAAGAAGAACCATTCCATGAAATGCAATTAAACTTCTAGAGAGATCAAAGCATTCTTCCACACAGGAGGTGTAAGGGCAAAGAAATATTCTCCTTACAATTAAGAAACACTACCAAATTTTAGAGGAAAAGAAAATCCAAAATATCTCATAAGATTTAAAAGAAAAAGGTAAAATGAACATATAGGACAGTTTGGTTGTTAGGACGGCACAAGCATAAAACATAAATAAATGCAATTAGCCTCAGATACTCCAGCTGGTAAAATAAATTACCTTGCATTGTAATTAAATGTCATCTAAAAGCATCTTTATAATAGTAGTTACTTCATTTTATAATATTTTTGAAAATTAAATTTACAACACTGAGTAGAAATGATTCATAATTCTCTATTGTGCTCAAATACAGACACAGTATTCATGGACGATTGTGCATTTGTAATGCTATTCTTTTGAATTGCTTGAAACATTTGAAAGACAATGAACTTCCCTACTCCATGCAGGGTAAAATGGAGGCACATGTTTTGTACATAGATTATATATAGTGATGCCTTCCTCAATGAGAGTTTTTCTTTCCCCAAATCCTAGTTAATTTGAATTTGTCTTTTGTTTCCACTTTTATTCTAATAGGAAAGAAAGCACGGGAAGTATAAATGTTGTTGTTGCTGTTTGTTGCCATAGAAGCCTCTGGGAGCTAACAGGCTAGGAGCCCCAGTGTCTGATTCTGTCAGGAGAAAAGGTCTGGGGCCTGTGTCAGCAGGGCAGATGGCTAGTGGCTTAGCAACAAGGTACCATGCACTGTATGACACCCACCCAACCTTAGATTGTGTATAGAGAAAGGAGTTTTGAAAATTATCTACTCAATTATATCTCGCAGCTTAAAATACAGTTTCCCAAGGCTTTCCAACAATTAAAGGGCTTTTGTGTCTGGGACCAGGTAGGTTCCTAAGGCAGGAGATAATAGCGTTATGTCATAAAATCAGAAAGTCATGGGAAACGAAATAAAACAATCCTCTTAGCGGGTATTTTCTTTCCACTAGAACACTTTCAGGTATTTTGTTAAAATCAGGAAAACAAGTTTCTGAAATGCTTATAGCAGGCATGAGATTCTAAATGAAAATAAACTGAACAGTTTAGTATTATTTGGTGTGTAAGATATATACAAGTTGTTGATGAGTACTTTACATCTTTTACTATCTTTTTGTGATGCACATATATAAGAATTTTAATAGATTAACATGAGCCTTCTTATACTAGTTTTCTACTCCAACAAAGGGTTTTGTTATAAGGCTAGTGGGGACCAAAATTTTCCTGATTAGGAAAACAAGCTAATATCATGATTTTTCAAGGGAAAGAATGGACTAATATTTCCAGTTTATAACCGGCATACATATCTAATAAAAACAGTTGTTCCATATTCTGAACCACATTGCTTTTCTCTCTTACAAGCAAATTAGTACATGTCTATTCTAGCAAACTGATTACTTCTGCAAAGAAAAAAAGAAAGAAAGCCTAGCAAATTAAGATTTTGAATTTCAGATTTTAATTTTCAGTAGCAGTAGAAGAGGGAGACTTAATTTGAAATTCCCTTGAACCTATTTCCACTTTAACAGTATGACTTGATATTTCTGTTTTTAAACTTTGTTATATTCTGTTTAAATCAGTTAAAAGTTGTTTCACAAATTTAATTTAAAATAATTATAACTCAAATTATAGGAGGCACATGGTGATTGAAAGTAAAGTAAATGGGAACAGTATTTCACAGCGTTTATTTACCCAGAGCTCTAGCTCTGCAAAAATGGAGATTTTTCCCCCCAATTAATTTTCCGAGCAGAAAGTGGCATTTCTGTCTCCAAGATGTATTCTTAGAGGAGAAAAGCAAGGTTCAGAGTTTGTGTATTGTGTGCTCCTTATGGATTAAAGGATTAAAGGGTTAGGATAAATAACATACTTGTATTTACTTTCAAATGCATAGAGAGACCCTGGAAAGATACCAATGGCAAACAGAGCATGAAACAACAAGAGAAACATAGAGATCTCAGGTTTAGAGGAACACTCCTGAAGCTCACAGTGGAGCAGTTGATAGCCTTCCAAAAGCCATGCTGGAGGAAGGAGATGACCTCGCTTAGAATGAATTTAGAGTGATGGTAGATATCAGAACTCAGAAATAAGGAGGTTGAAATAGCACCCCCAGCACACTAGTACGCATTCCTGTGCAACATATAGTGGAGTTTCAAGAGAACCAGGAGAGTTCCTGGAGAAGTGTGGGATGGAGGGGTCCCACTGACACAGGATGAGAAGAAACTGAAGATGATAGGACCCCATGTGGAATTGTTGTTGCATGCCAGTATGCCTGAGTCTATGTAGATTCAAGCACATATAGGTCTCTTTCCAGACTTCAAGTTAAATATTTCTGTTAAAATTCTGAGTTGGTGAACACAATGTATTTAGGTATGTAATGTAACAGACAAGGTATTGTTAATAGAAAAGGTAATAGGAAGAATTGACAACCACATGCCCCTTCATGGAGTGGGGGTGGAGAACACAGTACATAGAAAGAATGTAAGAATCATGATTGGCACATTCCCAAAGATGACAGAGAAAGCAGCCATTACAAGCTAGAGCAGTTTTTGCTTCTCATGGTGTAAGCTCCCTGTGGAGCAAGAAAGAAATCAAATGATCCTCAGAAGATAATAGGGACCCATTGACTCGAAGGGCAATGATGCCTGTTTGATAATGGGTAAAATCACTTTTTCTTCAATATGAATTTTGACTCTACTATTTCTGAATTTCTTTTACATTTGAAATAGAACCTACCTTCTGAAGTCAAATATTAAAAGAAAATCACCAAGAATGCCACATAGATTGAGAGGATCCAAGAAATAAAATGTTTTCTTGAGACAGATGGTAGAAATTACCCTAGGGTTGGAGAAGCTTAGAAAAGGGGGTTCCTGCAGACCTTCCTGAGAATCTGAGGGAGGTGAGCCAGGTTAGAAGGGGAGAAGCATTTGGAGTACCCTGATTTTGTGAATATTATGTTTCGAAGTGCCTTCCATTGTCCCCTGGTGAGCTGGGTCCACATCTTAGTTTTGAAATTGACCTATACCTGTACAGCCTGGTCCTTTGATTTTTTAGTGTGGGAGGAGGGCTGGAGAGCCAAGAGAAGATAGGTGTTTTTCCCTGCCCTCTCCCCTCTTAGACTCCAACTCAGAAGGAACATCTCCCTATCATGTGGATGATGACTACCTGTAGAGTCCTCCAACCCATAAATAAAGTATGTATATCTATATATTAATTTTTTTGTTTTCTCTTTATTTTTTTAATATGAAATTTATTGTCAAATTGGTTTCCATACAACACCCAGTGCTCATCCCAACAGGTGCCCTCTTCAGTGCCCATCACCCACTTTCCCCTCCCTCCCACTCCCCCATCAACCCTCAGTTTATTCTCAGTGTTTAAGAGTCTCTTATGGTTTGGTTTTTAAAAATTTCTCTGAGCAGTGTTTTGTCATTTACAGTGTACAGTTTACTTTCACATCTTCTATCAGATTTAACACTTATAATACTTAGTGTACTATTTCATATTTTTTTCGTGTCAATATTTTTAAATTTCCTTTTCTAATTCACTGCTAGCAAATGGAAATACAGCTGATTTTTGTACACTGATTTTATGTCTGTCACCTTATTAAACACATTCATTAGTTCTAGTACTTTTTTGAAATTCTGTCAGATTTTCTACGTAAATGTGATGCCATCTATGCATAAAGAGAGTATTGCTTTTTACTTTTCAATCTGGATACTGTTCATTCATTTTTATTACCTTAATGCATTGGCTAAACATTTTAATATAACAGTGAATAGATGTAGTGACAGCTGAAATACCTGTCTTGTTTTTGATCTTAGGGGAAAGTATTCATTCTTTCACTATTAAATGTGTGCTGGCTATAGGTTTTTCATAGATGCATTATATTAGATTGAGGATGTTCCATTTTATTCTTAGTTTTCTGACAGATTTTATTGGCCATAGATGTTAGATTTTGTAAAATGCTTTTCTGAGGTTGAGATTATCAGATAATTTTTTCTTTATTAAAATTTGTTAATACAGTGAATTACATTCATTAATTTTCAAAGGTTAAACCAACCTTGCATTCCTAAAATTAACCCCACTTGATTATGATAATATTTCTTTTGCACAGTGTTGGATTCAATTTGCTAAAAAATTTTGTTTAGAATTTTTGTGTGTATGCTCATGAGAGATATTGATCTCTGGTGTTCATTTCTTGTAATGTCTTTTTATGATTGTGATTATCAAGGTAATGCTGGCCTCATGGGATTAATTGAATTAGTTGAAAATCTCTTTTCAGTTTTCTGAAAGAGTTTTTATAGAAATGGTATGATTTTTTCCTTGAATGTTTGGTAGAAATCACCAGCAAAGCTATTTGGATCTGGAGCTTTGAGGGAAAGTTTTTGCATATAATTTCAATTTCTTTAATGCGTCTAATCAGCCATAGCAACTTCTTACTAGACATGCCTCTGGAGACAAGGGACACAAAAGCAAAAATGAACTATTGGAACTTCATCGATATAAAAAGCTTCTGCCCAGCAAAGGAAGCAATCAATAAAACTAAAAGGCAACATACAGAATGGGGAAAGATATTTGCCAATGACATATCTGAAAAAGGGTTAGTTTCAAAAATCTGTGAAGAACTTATCAAACTCAACACCTAAAAAACAAATAATCTAGTTAAAAAATAGGCAGAAGACATGAATAGACATTTTTCATAAGGAAACATACTAATGGCCAACAAACACATGAAAAGATGCTCAACATAACTCATCCTCAGGGAAATACAAATAAAAACTACAATGAGAGGGGCACCTGGGTGGCTTAGTTGGTTGAGCGCCTGATTTCGGCTCAGGTTATGATCTTGTGGTTCATGAGTTCGAGTCCTGTGTTGGGCTCTGTATTGACAGCTCAGAGCTTGGAGTCTGCTTAAGATTCTGTGTCTCCCTCTCTGCCCCTGCCCCGCTTATACTCTGTCTCTCTCTTTCTCTCTCTCTCTCAAAAATAAATGAAACATTAAAAAAATTAAAAAAAAACTACAATGAGGTACCACCTCATACCTGTCAGAATGGTTAAAATTAACAACACAGGTAACAACAGATGTTGGCAAGGATGCAGAGAAAGGGGAACCCCCTAACACTGTTGGTGGGACTGCAAACTGTTGCAGCCACTCTAGTATGGAGGCTCCTCAAAAAATTGAAAATAGAACTACCATACAACCCCACAATTGCACTACTAGGTATTTACCCAAAGGAAACAAAAATACTGATTCGGAGGGCACATGCACCCTGATGTTTATGGAAGCATTATCAGCAGTAGCCAAAATATGGAAAGAGCCCAAATGTCTGTGCCACCAACTGATGAATAAAGAAGATGCCATATGTCATATGTGTGTCTGTATACACTCTCTCTCTCTCTCTCTCTCTCTCTCTCTCTCTCTCTCTCTCTCTCACACACACACACACACACACACACACACAGAATATTACTCAGCCATCAAAAAGAATTACATCTTGCCATTTGCAGTGATGTGGATAGAACTAGAATGTATTATGCTAAGTGAAATAAATCAGCCAGAGAAAGACAAATACCGTATGATCTCAATCGTATGTGGAATTTAAGAAACAAAACAGATGAACATAGAGGATGGGGGGAAAAAAAGAGAGAGGGAGGCAAACCATAAGGGACCTTTAACTATAGAGAACAAACTGAGGGTTGCTGGAGGGAAAGTGGTTGGGGAATGGGCTAAATGGGGAATGGGTATTAAGGAGGCCACTTGTGGGGCGCCTGGGTGGCGCAGTCGGTTAAGCGTCCTACTTCAGCCAGGTCACGATCTCGCGGTCCGTGAGTTCGAGCCCCGCGTCAGGCTCTGGGCTGATGGCTCAGAGCCTGGAGCCTGCTTCTGATTCTGTGTCTCCCTCTCTCTCTGCCCCTCCCCCGTTCATGCTCTGTCTCTCTCTGTCCCAAAAATAAATAAACGTTGAAAAAAAAATTTAAAAAAAAAAAGGAGGCCACTTGTTATTATGAGCACTGGATGTTATATGTAAGTGATGAATCATTAAATTATGCTACTGAAACCAACATTACACTATATATTAACTAACTAGAATTTAAATAAAAACTTGAAACCAAAAAAGTAAAATAATAATAATAATAATAATAATGTGTCTAAACCAGGGCAATTTTGAGCCTCTCCCTCCGTGAAAGCAACATTTTGCAATATCTATAGACCTTTTTTGGTTTTTATTTTTTGTTTTTTGTTGTTGTTGTTGTCACAGCTGGGAGTAGGGGCATTACTATAGGCATCTAGTGAGTACAGACAGGCCAGGAATCCTGCTAAACATCCTACAGTGTATAGGAGCGCCCATAACAAAAAAACTAGCTAGCCCAAAATATCAATAGTGCCAACTTTGGGAAGTTTTGCTTTAATTGATATGTGACTATGCAGATTATCTATTTGTTCTTCAGTGAGCTTTGATAGTTTGTGTCTTTCAAAAAATGTCCATTTCATGTATGTTTTTAAATTTATTGGCACAAGATTGTTCATAACATTCCTTAATTTCCATTTAAGCATCTGTAAAATCTGTAGTGATATCAGCTCTCTTATTCCTGATGTTGCTAATTTGTGTCTCCTCTGTCTGGTGTTATTTTCTTTTGTTTGTTTTTTATTTCCCAATCAGTCTGGTTAGAGGCTTATTGATTATGTTAGTCTTTTCAAAGAAGCATGATTTGGTTTCACTGATTTCCTCTACTGATTCTGTATTTCACTAACTTCTCATGTGTTCACTATTATATTTTTTCTTCAGCTTGGTTTGAGTTTAATGTGTTCTTTTCAAGTTTCTTAATATGGAAGCAGACATGTCTATTCAAGACCTCTCTTCTTTGGCAGTACAGCTATCTACTACTGTTATGTTTTTCTCTAAGTATCACTTTAGAGTTTTTCCACAAATCCTGAAATGTTGTGTTTTCTTACTAATCAACTTAAAAACAGTTTTTCATTTCACTGTAATTTATTTTTATCCAGAGATCACTTAGAAGTCATGCTATTTAGTTTCTGAATAATTGGAAGTTTTTTGATTATTTCTGTAATTAGTTTCTAATTTCATTCCATTGTGGTCATAAAACAGTCTATGACCCCTCTAAGTTTATTAAGACTCATTTTGTGGCCTATAATACAGTGTTTTGGTGAGTTTTAATGTGCACTTGAAAATAATGTTTATTTTGCTGTGGTTGATTGTTCTATAAATGTCAGTTAGGTCAAAGTGGTTGTTCAAATGTTTCATATTAATGTTGTATCAATTATTCTATCAACTCTTCCAAGCAGTTACTGAGAGGGGGTTATTGAAAGCTCTATGATTGTGGATTTGTCTGTTTATCTTTGTAGTACCTTATTAATATTATTTGTTATGAATACTTTATCCAATCATCTCATATTAACACAGCCAGCCCAGCTTCTCCTTTATAGTGTTAGTCAGGATTAGCTAGGTTTACCTTTTTATATCTTTTAATTTTAGCCTATGTCTGTCTCTATAGATAAACTGAGTTTCTTGTACGTGACATATAATTGGTTCTTGCTTTATTATCCAATCTGACAATGTCTGCCTTATGATTAAATATTAGATAATTTATATTTACTGTAATTATTTATATGGTTACATTTCATCCTCTTATTTTGCTGTTTTTTTTTCTGTTATTTTTCATCTTCTACTGAACTCCTTTCAGAGTGGTACATGAAATAATGGTATAATGTACAATTGATTAAATTTTGGATTTAATGAAACATAATAGGAAATTGCTGTATCAATTAATGGTTATCTATCATATATGCATTCATACATATATGTTTCCTATATATATTCATATATAGGAATATTATATATGCATGAGCTATACATTTCTGGATAATAAAATACTAGAATTAAGAAGCAGAAAATTTTGAAGGATGGATGTCTCTCTCCTACCAGAAAATGGTGTCATATTAACATGCTGTCTTGCTGGATCAGGGACTTCTAATATTCAATGTTAAGTTGTTACGACAATGTAAAACTTACAGACATTTACCAGAGTGTCTTTTAAACATGCATGTCTTGAGTGAAAAAGGAAGTGATTTGACATTTGGTGGACATGGAGTAAGTAGAAGAAAGAGAATGAACATGTTAGGGAACATGGCAATGAGATCTAGAATTCAGTAGAAACAGGGACCTGTGAAGTGAAATTTCTATGACAACTTAGGTTCTTGAAATTTCTGCAGTCTTGGGAAGATCATTGGGTATACATAGTGAAGTTCATACAATCTTCAAAGAACAGAATGATACCTGATACCTATTTAATACACACATTTTTGTGCACCTATTACATGCAGGTTACTCTGCAAGTTATTTTAAATGATGAAAAAATAAAGGCAAATGACACTGCACCAGATCTCAAACCAGTATATTTGTGTGTGTGTGTGTGTGTATGTTGTAAATACACATATGCATAAACAGTTACATTATAGGGGTGTCTAGAGCATTATCACAAAAACATACAAAAAAGTTATAAAGATCTAAACAATGAAACTTTGAATCCAAAATAAATAAGAGTCATCAACATGTGATTCACAAAGGGAACTCACTAAGTGTAGAATCTTCCTAGCAATCAAAGGCGTAAAAATTAAAACAATACGTTATCATTTTGTATCCCAGCCAGTTTAATTAAACACAATATCTAAATATAACAAGTCTATGACAAAACTGGTATTCTTGTATACAGCTCAAATTCATTCTAAATTGAAAGATAAATAATAATGAAAGACAAATAATAATGACCACTGTTTTTTAAGCTTTATTGTGTGTTGTTTTAACATATTATTCTTAATATTTCCAAAAAGGCTACATACTAGGTGGTATTATCCAGTTATACAATGAGAAACTGAGTCTACAAGATACTAAATTATATCCTTGAGGCCACAAAAATGGTTGATTTGAAATTTGCATCCAGATCTATGATTCTAAAGCTTATATTCTTTCAATTACACTATTAATTTTCACACTTTTTGAGGTAGTAAATTTCCCTTCTGAGAACTTGTTTTAAAAATAATATAGGAGTCCTGTGTGGCTTGGTTGGTTAAGTGAGCAACACTTTTGGCTCAGGTCATGATCTCATGGTTTGTGAGATAGAGCCGCACGTTGGACTCCGCACAGACAGTACAAAACCTGCTTGGGATTCTCTCTCTCTGCCCCTTCCCCATTCTCTCTCATAAATAAATAAACATTTTTAAAAAATAATCTAATTATTTAAAAAGCTCTAATCATATAGGTATTTGAATTGGCATAGAATATAACAACAATACTGTAAACAATTTACTGACATTGCAATAGTGTATAGTTAAATAAATCTTGATATATCCACTGAATAGATAGCCAATAGTTTTTATAGACTCTTGTGATGTGGAGAAATATTTATGACAATATTCAATAGAAACTCAGTGTAAAAACTATATGAACAATACTTTTGTAAATGTATAGTATTGGGTTATGAAAATTAGAAGAATATATATAATTAATCAGTTATTGAGTTAGGACATTGAATTATGATGATGTTTTCTCTATTGTCCAAACACTTTAATGTTATTTTATTACTTTTGTAATTCATTTAGTTAAGATATTCAACAGTACAGAAGGGCTGACCAAAAGTACCACAGACTTTGAGACAAGGCAAGAAATGATCATTGTTGTCACAGTCACAGGGATGGTTTCATACAAGGGACTTGAGCATGGCCTTGGAAAATGAACAGAATTTAGATAGGTAGAATGCTAATTTTGCCAAATCAGGTGTGTAAACTGATGTCAAACATCATATGTCGTTTTTTTAAAAGAAGGAACTGGTGCTTAAGTATCAAATAATCCACTTGAGACTTTTGTCCTCTCAATGTGATGGAGATAGGGTTGGCCTGGGGCCTGTAGGTGAGATAGAGGAACAGCAAAAATGTCTCAATGCTTATTCCTAAAAATTTACTTTTTACCACATATCTCTTCTGACCATCTAGACTCTCCTCTCCTCTACTCAGGGAAGGAAAAGCATGTGGTATGACGTGTTCCCATGAAGGTGCAGGAGGAAGAAACTGCTATTAGAATATGCTTCTTTCTGCTGTCTGACTTCACATGATACGTGGGTTCTATTAATCTCTCCCACTCATTCTCCCACGTATTCAAAGTCTGCTTAGCATCTCTTAGCTGAGCACAAATCGGGAATGAATTTATTGGGGTGATATGTTTATTAAATACTGTTCCATTTGTCAGGGTAAGTGACCTTGCTCATTAGCAATAAATCTTGAGATCAAAGCTAAGAGTTAGATGGCTCCTAGTTTCACTGGAGTATGCCTCTCTAAACTTACCTATTTATTTGACTACAACAAATAATTCATTTTTGTTTGAATCTAACAAGATGTTAAAACATTGTGCCTCTTGTGGTTATGGGTAGAATGAAAAGCACTTAAAAGGCAAGTTCAGGGAGGGAGTAGAATTCACATGTTGATAGAATGTGTAAATAACATTATAATTATCTCTCGCAAATCCTCACTTTCATTGAACAGTAAGAGAGTAGCGTAACAAGTAGACTTGTTTGTTTTTAAAGCAATAACCTGAAGTTGTCTCTATTTATTACCAATATGAGAAGAAGTAGAAAGACAGGGCAGACATTCTAGCCACTGGTCTTAAGGGGCAATATAGCATTTCCCACTCTCCACCCAACCTCCCCACCCAATGAATAAAATAACCATCACACAATAGCACTTTTCTCTTGCTTAAATTTGGTTTTAAAGTGAAGCGTAACTTTCTGAATAATTATTTTGAGCTTGTAAATGGTGTCTCTCTATAACCAACCAAGCATATAACAAGAAGATGAAGATGAGACTTATTTTCACTTCATTTCACTTCTTTGTAATTGACAAGCTCTCGCTGGGTGTCAACTTTAAAAGATGACAAATCCTAAATCTTAGAGGACCCAATTCAATAGTTCAGCTTTCTAAATTGTTTGCAAATTAATCTACATTTTCAAATGAGTCAGGCATGAAATATAAGATGACATCTATATTACAAAAATATTAATTTCCTTGTCTTTCTCTTTTTCCCACTCAAAGACAAAAGGTACATTTAAAATGTTCATTTTGTTAAGAGATTGTGAAAACGAACATGTAAGTGTACATTTTAGCAGCTTAGCTTTTTCTGTTTTTTTACACTAATTCATTTCCATCTATTTAAAATGCAAGTCCTTCAGTTTGTAAATGCTCTGTGTGTTGGTGAAGGGAAAATTAAATTTGCAAAGTATTTTGATACATTACATTTTTTTAGTGAAGACTCATTTGGGGTCAACAAATGAAATAATAATTTGAGCTCTGCTGATTTAAGAGCTAGCCCGAGCCCTCTTCTTAAATGGTCATTGCCTCAGTTTACCTTGGTATGTAAACCCTGGTGAATTGTTTCATTGAAACTAATTGAGTGCTATACAGTGCTCTGCACATTTTTATTTCCTAACTGAACTTGCCATGACACTGATGTCAGTGGTCTGATTTACTGAAGGCTATGAAATATAAGATAGACATTGTAGAGTTTTCTGTTCCTCTAAAATGAAATTTCAGATAATTTTTAACTGCATTGATTAAACATATATTTTGAGCTAACAGTTAACTCCAATATCACTATCAAAAGAAATTGATTTAAATTAATTAATGATCATTAAGGGACAGGCAAATCATATTTCTCTTAAAGATATCACATTTCAGATAAGACTATTTCCTTAATACTTTAACACACTCCATTAATGAAAGCTAGGAAAATATTGCCATTTCAGGAAATAGTGAGTGGAAGAATTTCCAAGTTGTTTTAAATATTAGATCCTCCTTGGCTAACTGTCACAATTATCATCATCAAATATTATTGGACATAAAATTAATATAAATGAAACGAATTAATAAAAGCAAACTATCCATTTATATGAGCAGGGTCACTACCCCTCTGGGATAGGAAACCGTGACTGGTGAAGCAGTCAATTAGGTCACAGTTCCATTCATTGGAGACTTGTTTGTTTAGGGACATTATATAAAAGCATATGTTTGTAGAGCTAAGAGGGACTTTACAGGCCATCTCATCCAAAGTAATTATCTTACAGAAAAACTGAGGACAGGATAGTCAATATAAATTCAAACAGGGAAAAGTATGAGATAGGTACTTAAAAAATAGTCTTTTATATATTATGTACATTTCATTGTGTGTACTAATGAAGAACATAAAGGCGACTTGTGTCACATATTAATGGATTCATGAGAGCAAGACTATAGCCCTAACACAGTGCCCCGACAGTTAAGCCTAGCAGAGAGTGCCACAAAAGCTCGGCTCCTTGAATTTCTGTCCCAGCTGCTGCCCTCAAAAAGGGGACAGAATTTTTATCTGATGTAAATCAATGAAGAGAATACAATTTAATGCAAAACTCTGGGATTGAAGAACAGAGGAAGAAACCAGAGACTCTAATTTTGGGTTCCAAAACAATTATGCATGAGTCCTTCTTTGATTTCAATGGTTCTAATATTACCGTTTCACTAATTAAAGTTGAATCTTTTGACTGAACATTCTTCATTGAGCTATGTTGAATGTATTTCTAAAATGCTCTCTCTCACACTGGCTATACTACACCAATAATTTTTACATCCTGCCGTTTGGACATGGTGCCTTGAATGCAGACAGTGTCGGTTACACATGGAGGCTATGATGATTTGTTTCTTCTGCCTTTATGTTCAGTCCCTTCATAATTTCCAGTAGTAATACAGATGATTATAGTATACTTATTCATATAGGTGTCTTTCTTCTCTCTTATTACATTTTGTAATTTTTGCAGGCATAAATGTCTCTTTCTCCATAATGCCAAAGAAGCACCATTAACAGGGTAGGTGTTAAAAACAAAATTTTTAGAAAGCATTTTATTTATTTACTCTGAAAGAGAGAGAGAGCCTGTGAGTGGTGGGAAGAGTAGAGAGGGTGGGGTAGAGAGAGAATTCCAAGCAGACTTCACACTGTCAGCACAGATCCTAACCCAGGGCTCTAACCCACAAACCATGGGATCATGACCTGAGCCAAAATCAAGAGTTGGATGCTTAACTGACTGTGCCACTCAGGCACCCCCAAAACAATTTTTTTAATGAAAGAATGAACAAATGTGAATACATTTCTGAGATTATCAATAATTCTTCCAGTCTGCCAGCTACTTATTTTTCTTTCAGGTCCATCATAAAGTTATGATCTGGCTAAGAAAATGTATAAATTGTCTAATATGTTAAGTCACTTGTTCTTACCCCTAAGACTTTCTGTTTTGGGCTGTAGCTTCTTTGAAATACTGGTATACAGACTCAGCAGCCATTTTGCAAAGCAGCTGTGTCTGATTCTTCCCTTTCCTAGAAAATGTCTGGCCTGGTAAGAAAGAAAGAAAGTGAGTTAATCTATCTAAGGAAGCAAAGGTACTAAAGTAGATGGTTCTGCTTGATTACTGTCCACTGAAAGATATTTTGGCCAGTCATACATCCACTTCAACATGGTTCTATGCATATATTTGATGTTCAGAGTTTTCTCATGGTCTCTAGATTCTTCCCCAGGTAACTTTCATTTATTGACAATCTCTTTGATTTAGAACAAGAGTTGGTAAGCTCTTTCTACAAAGGGATATAGAGTAAATATTTTCAGCTTTGTGAACCATATGGCTTCTGTTGCAGCTACTCAGTTTTGCCATTGGACAACAAAAGCAGGTATCGGCAGTATGTAAAGAAATGGACATGACTGTATTCCAGGAATACCATGTTTACAAAAACAGGTGGAGAATTGAATTTTGGGTGATAGGTTGCCAATCTTTGGGTCTTCTTTTCCAGTGTTACTTCCAACCATGTTAATATTAGCTTTTCAGATCTGAGACAAATATAATTCTAATTCCATGCACTTAAAGTATGTTAATCTTCTATTTTTATTCATATGAGTGCTTTAGCCTTGGTTTTCTTATTTGTGAAGTGATAATAATCTGTCTTTACCATCTCTTGTGTGAGGATGAAATCACTCTATGTGAAAATTTTTTATCGCTTATGAAGTGCTATGTGAAGCAAGCATAGGATTATTTTGGTGGTCATTGGATCTGTGATATTATTCAAAGTTCTTAAGCTACTGGTCTTGGAAATGGGAAGTTTGAATATAATGAAAAAAATAATAACATCTCGGATGAGTTTTTCAAATGTGATCATATCACAGTGGACGAAACACATGCTCAACTTATATTGTACAACTACTGAGGGCATCTTTGACTTCTTTTATACTACTCTTATCTCCATGTATCCTTGGTCAGGGACTCAAGAGTTCCTCATAGTGAGCACAACTGCAGGCAGTGGATTCTCACTTCTTATACCATTTCATACTAAAAAATAATTAAATGATTCAAAATGTCAAGGAATTTGGTCCAGTGGTTATGTTAGCATAAATAATTATAAGATTCTAATTGTACCTTTCCAGTCTGCTCCGATCATTTCTAAGCAGATTTTACTAGCTTCTCAAAGTCATGAATTTATCTTTAATGTATAAAACTGCTTTCTTTAAAAAAAAAAAAGAAACTAGCAGCAGAAGCCAGGAAGAAAATGGAGTACATATTCACTGAGCTGTGAAATGTGAAGATCTATTCAACTCCATTAACTACAAAATATACATCATCCACTAACGTACTGGACAATGAATGACTCTATATGGAGCGCTACATGTCCAAATTACTGCAAGATGAACACTTTGGTAAAGGTTAGATGCCACAGATATCAGTTTACATATTTTAGCAGGAAGGTAAGCAGTGATGGGCTTACAGTCCTCACAGACTTAATTCCCTCCAATTCCAGTGAGCACTATAGGAATTCCAGAAAATTCTCTAAGAGAATCATCTGTATCCTTTATTTTTAAGGGTAAAGGAAGATTCAATTCTTTGTATTACTTTTCATTTTAGCAAAGTTGTAAAGCATGTGGGCTTTAGAATTACTTTCATTTATTAGGCACCTATTATATGCCTCTTATGTGACGTGTTATGTGAGTAAAGGGAATAAACAGGAAAATAAATAAGTAGGCTTCTCTAGTAGCAGGAAGCTTAAAGTAACATCCTGTCAACAGGAATTTTAGTTATTTTATTATTTTTTAAATGTTGATTTTATTTTTGAGAGAGAGCACGAGTGGGGTAAAGGCAGAAAGGAAGGGAAACAGAGGATCTGAAGTCAGCTCTACACTAACAGCAGAGAGTTGAATGCGAGGCTTCAACGCACAAACTGTGAGATCATGACCAGAGTCAAAGTTGGACACTTAAGTGACTGAGCCATCCAGGCCCCCCACAATTTTAGTAATGTTAAAGAGACATGATCCTTATTTGGCTTCATTTTTAAAATACTATCCTAATAATTGTCATGATATATCGTTGTTTAGGAAGCTCTTACAAAGGTAAAAAGTGACTTTTTTTTTTTCAGAAATGGGATTCATTTTAGTTTTTCTATTGCAAGATGGGTATTTTCTGAGTTTTCACAAAGGAAAACACTAGACTTGAATATGTCACCATAGTAATCAGCAAAAATGTTTATATGCCTAATAGGTGACAATATTAAGGACAGAAATAGGTAAAATGGGTAAATGTCTTATCTCTCTTCTCATGGAGTTTATTTTATAGAGATTTAAATTTTTTTTTTACATTGATTTATTTTTGAGAAACAGAGTGAGACAAAGCATGAGCGGGGGAGGGGCAGAGAGAGAAGGAGACACAGAATCTGAAGCAGGCTCCAGGCTCTGAGCAAGCGGTCAGCACAGAGCCTGATGCGGGGCTCGAACTCACAAACTGAGATCATGACCTGAACCGAAGTCGGACTCTCAACCAACTGAGCCACCCAGGCGCCCCAACGTGGAATTTATTTTATATATACACACATATACATACAGGTTTATGTGAGTATATATGAAATCTGGCATTTATACAAAGGACAAGGAATAGCTCAAAGTAACAGGCAAAGTAACAAATAAATGTCTGAAATTTCACAAGACTAATGATGTTTTCACCACTTCACTTGATCTTAGCCAAAAGGCTGAGAAGCGATGATGTTTTCACTACTTATAATAATAAGCTAGTACTTAATGTGTGCTTACCATGTGCTCAGCACTGTTCTAAGTGTTTTCCGTGTATCATTTATTCTTTACAACCTTCTTAGGAGATAAATTCTGTTTTATTCCCATTTTACAGATGAGGATACTGAGAATTAGAGGAATTAATCAATTTGCCCGAGTTCATATGGTCATAAAGTGGAAAAGCAACTTCTAATCCCAAGCAGACAAGCTACTAAATCCACACTGGATTTTCAAGCTATACTTTCTCCCTCCCAGTAACACACTTCTACCAATGCAAAGGGTCCTGACTTTCATCCAGTGGATTTTGAAATCCCGATGTCATATTTTGACTCGTATGATGAATTTCGAACAACTCAGAATTCCATACATTTTATGTGGCATCTCTAAAGCATAAGCACAATTTATATTTTTGGAAATTCAGTTATTAAGTGAGTATTTTGACCTATCAAAGGTGATGTTTGCCCTTATCAAATGATTTGTTGCCACTTTAAAGCAGCAGAATTTATACAACTATTTGAATATTTTAATGTATTCTGTCATCCTTAATTGCAACTAAATCATAGAAATGCTAAGACTGCATCCTAGTTATAAGGAAGGCCTCAAAAAATTAAAATTGATCAAAATTTGAAACTACCAGTAGGCTTAACACTATGTGCGTGTAGCCTCATTCATATTTTCACTGGACTTGAGCCAGTTGATTTCAACTGTAAAAGAAAAGATCAATGTTTATGATCATGTGTGAAATCCTATAAATACATCATCGAAGATTGTGCCTAAAAGGTCAGCATAATTCAGGGTGCTATAATGTTAGCTCTCTTAGAAACTTCCCTTCCCCCATTGGTGTATAATACATTGGTTTATAGTTTACCTCATGTGTTAGGTTTTCTTGTGCTGATTTTCAGAATATGTTGCATATTTAATTCGTAGACTTCCTGTATAAAATAATATTTAATCCTATGTGTTCAAAATCTACTTAAGCCTTAGAAATATTTTCATCATTTATCCCAGGTAAAAAACAAAACGAAACAAAATATTTTATTCTACTTTTTTTGACCCTCTGTGAAGTGTCTGGCACTGGAAGAGGATCTATAACGTAATGTGTGGTCACTTCGCCACTAGAATTTATTTGTAAAGCTACCAGTTAGTTTAGAGAGAAATAACAAATAATTAGTCAAAAATAGACACATGGTATGTATATTACTTATTTTGAAGGAAATTTCCAATTTCTGTAATTATGAGCCAATATACAAATATTAGGGTCTCAAATGTGTTTTTAGGTAACAAAGACCAAGTCCTTTCAGATATTTCATACAAAACCTCATAATAGTATATTTCTGAGAGAAGCAAAATGATTGGAAGTAAATATAAGAATTTGAATAATAGTTAATTGTGGGTGATGTTTTTCTCCTTTTTTACTTTTCCCTATTTTCATATTTTCCTACAATAATCTGAGAGAAATTACACTAAAATCTGGGATTTGGGCGTTTGATGGGAATTAAGGAAGCAGAATCTCCTCTTTTTAAACAATAAACAGATTTCGTTTCAAAACTTTCTATGTAAGTGTTTCAGGTGGTAAAGATTTTGTGTTTGCACTGTTTTGAATTACAAATGACTTAATGGCTAATAATTCATTCGAAATGAATTTAACTAAATAGAAGTAGAAATCACACTTTTATTTCATATCCATTTTACTAACACTTTACACAGTGCAATTTGGCTTTGGAAACAAGTTTATGTGGAATCTTAGTGTAGCATCTGAATAGAAAAATCATGCACCCTGAATCTGGTGACATTCCCTACACTGATTATTTGAATTATAATTCTTATGAATTTCAATCAATCTCTTTAATAGCACCAATCAGTTTTGTGGGGTCAGGATTTTGCCATAACATAGATTAGTAAGGTGTAATAATTTTTCTTTGTTAGTGCAGCATACCTAATTAAGTACTTCCTTTTAATGTTTGATTGAATTTGGTAAAAACCATAGTTCAAACAAATGAAGGTGTGTCACTGACCTCAAATGGGCCCTGGGTTTAAGGAAATCATTTGATGAAGCAACTGAATTAGTTCTTTTCCTTACTCTATTTTTATCAAGATATGAAATCTCTCATGCTGGCTTTAAAAGATGAAAGTGCCTTTGTAAGATGTTTATTAAATTGTGAACTTTCAAGTTCTGATGCAAAATTTGAAGGCAAGCAGAAATTTCTTTTTATATATTATGTATATATGGCTTATATAAAAATTTTGCAGATTTTTCTTTCAAAATGTTATTAAATCAGGACAACTGCTTGCTATGCTTCCATTTATCATAGTGTCACTTTATTTCAGTGTTGTCATGTGAATAATAGGCAATCAGGATTGAAAGTTTTTCAAAATTGCAGTCCTCTAGATGTTACAATTAAATTAATTAC
Source organism: Prionailurus bengalensis (assembly GCF_016509475.1). Taxonomy (NCBI): domain Eukaryota; kingdom Metazoa; phylum Chordata; class Mammalia; order Carnivora; family Felidae; genus Prionailurus; species Prionailurus bengalensis. The sequence continues at coordinate 65,742,401 of NC_057355.1, forward strand.
AAATCCAGAATAAACAGTTCTTAATCACATAAAACAGTTCTGCCACATTATACACACTTTTGTTATGATGTAAATTGAAAGCCAATGGAATACTTTTTTAAATAAATAAAGCCGCCATGTTCACAAAGCTCCAGCTAACCCTTCATTAATAAACAGATGCACTGAAAAAAATGTGCCACAAACATCTGCTCTTGTTAAAAATGACATCTTATTTTTCAATTTTAATATTAACAATCTGACAATCTAAACAGTACTTATTTCCCATTTTTATATGAACAATCAGCAGCTAAACAGTTCTTAAGTACTTTATTCATGGGCAAACCAGCTTGACAAAATAGGCTGTTTATAGGAGAGATTCAAAGAGATAAAGTCAGTCTGGGTGTCTGAGTCCCTTTGGGCTGCTATAACAGTTTGCCATAGACTGGCTGGTTAATATAGAACAGAAGTCTATTGCTCATGATTCTGAAAGTTAGGAAGTCCGAGGAAGTCTGAAAGTTAAGCAGGTTTAGCATCTGGTGAGGTCCATATTCCTCCTTCTTGAATGGCCATTTTTTTTTTTTGCTGTGTCCTCACATGGCAGAAGGGGTGAGGATGCTTTCTGAATCTCTTTAATAAGGGCACTAATCTCATTCGTGAGGGTTCCACCCTCATGACCTAATCAATTGATTACTATAATTATCTGTTTATAAGGATTCCCCATACTCTTATCAGTGTTATATCTTTTTTTCTGAGTTGTTCATTGATTTTTTTAAATCTTCTGTTTTGGAATAACTCTTTGATTTATGCAAAAGATAGTATTCAATGTTATTTATTAAAAACCCATTATGTGACTATAATCTCCAAGCACAAGCCTGTATATAATCTTCAAGAATTCTGTAGTCTACTAGGAGAAACAGTCAAAGAAACCAGCAATTACAATATATTACAAAATTTTGACCGAAAAAATACATGCAAAAGATATCCTAGGGGAAGGTTATACTGGGTAGCAAAGGGTAGCAAAATTCAATAGGCAAGGTAGGTCAACTTGAAAAAACTTAGAGTGAAGTAAAATGAGTTTTGAAGAATACAAAAGAGGAGAAAGATATTCTATGCCAAGGGAAGACCATGTGAGATGGCTCAGGGTAGTGAAGAATCTGAAGAGAGCATTTGAGGACATTGTAATACGTTTTATATACCTGGAGTGAAGGGTGTGTACCAGAATGGTAGCTAGGGATAGGGCCAGAGATCTGGTAGACCCACAGCAAGAAAAGCTTTTTTCCTTCAGCTGAGTTAGAACTTTATAAATATATGAATAACTATTAAATAATTTTAAGTCGGAGGACAATATTAGATTTATTTATCAGAACAGTAACTCAGGAATTACACAAGAGGAATAATAGATTAAGAGTGGGTTAGGGTGCCATATCAGTACGTCTCTTGAGCTTTGTTGTTGCCATTGGTGCTACAAGTCATACATAGTTGAGCAAGATCTAGTCAATTACCATAGGTATATTAGTTTATTTACTAATTTACTTACTTGTCCCCTGCCTTTTTGAAATAGGACTGATCCCAAGTTGCTTGGTACCTCAATGTAGTCAGAGAGAGAGGACAAGTCACATATGCATAAAAATACATACATTGTTTAGAAACACATACCAAATACAGGTGGTTGTTTAAAATAATTGTTCTGAGACAGTATAGGCAGGATCAGTTCCATTTAGGTGATTAGGAAATGCATCAAGGGAGCAAAGCCACGGAAGAGAGTTTTTCCTGTGAAGACAAACTTCACAGCCACTACTTTGAGGCTGTCCAAATATCCTAAGCTCATTCTAAGTTAAAATTATGCAGTACCTCTGAGAAACTTAACAGAAGACCATGGGGGAGGGGAAGGGAAGAAAAAAAAAGTTAGAGAGGGAGGGAGGCAAACCATAAGAGACTCTTAAAAACTGAGAATAAACTGAGGGTTAACGGGGGTGGGGGGGTGGGAGGGAGGGGCAGGTGGGTGATGGACATTGAAGGGGGCACCTGTTGGGATGAGCCCTGCGTGTTGTATAGAAACCAATTTGACAATACATTTCATTTAAAAAATTATGCAGTACCTCAAAAAAAAATAAAAACAGAATTTGTTATTAATGATGGAAAAAATGAAAAAGTTCTGAAATTTACTAAGGAAATTACTCCATAATGAAATATAAAATTTTCAGACAATTCCAAAAGGGCCATTTCATTTTGCACATTATAAACATTCTCTATTTTACTCCGAATCATTTTCCCAGTGTTGTTTCCCAGTGTTTCTTTCATTTATTCTTGATTACATTCCCTGTCTCTTTCTGAAAGTTTGTTGTCCCAAATGTCATCTCAAAGATCTACTGCCAAATACCAGGAATTTTGCCATGAAATTCAAAGTGTTTCCATGTTTTATGCAGTCGGGAATCTCATTCAGTCAGTACTACATCGAAGAGACTACATAGAGAGGAATGATAACTGAGACAGACTGAAAACAGCAAATACAAACAAAGACAACCTCATCAGATTTCTTCTACTGACATTACATTTTGACTAGTGCAGACATCTTTAAAAATGGTATAGTTGATTACAAATTAAAGATCACTGTGTGATCTTCTAACAGAGTCTTTCAACTTTGGCTAGATGTGATTGCCAAGGAAAAGAGCAGTCTTTGATTGAAAAATGTTCTTTTTGTGAAGCCTTTGAATGAAGTGGTAAATACCACTAACTGATGCTTTTTGCCTGGAAACATCTGTATGGTGAATGTGTTCCGATAGGCAGATTAAGAGAAGGAAATGTAAACATATCTTTATTTCAACTACAAAGACCCCTTTGTTTTTCTGGAACCAGAAGTTTATATAAACTTCTTAAAGTCAATCTGTATTGATCTGGTTCATTGTCAGCAAGAAAAAAAAAATCTGCCAGCTAAAAACAATTCAAATTCTAAACTGGGGAGTTAGAAAGAGAGCTATCCAAATCAAAAGTATATTCAAAGAAGTTAGATTTTAAAATAACTATAGAAACCTTATACAGAATCATAGAAATCCGTTTTGTCTAAAATACTGTACACAATTTAGAAGACTAGTAGAAACAGATAAGAGGCCAAATATAATTCTCACAATAAAGATTACAACATACAGCATTTTATGTAATCCTTCCCACCAAACTATAAATGTAAAAGCTTCAAGGTTATTAACCAAACTTTTTACAACTTGCTGCTCCGTGAGAGGTTTAAGTTAATTCGATGTTTCCCTTCCTCTAAACGATTTCTCTTAGTAAACAACTTTGGTCTGAAAAAGATGATTAAGAGGATATGAACTTAAACATTAAGTTAAATGTATATAAAGGGCATTATTATAAATTCTGACAACTAGTTTTACAGTTTCCAAGGGTCTGTAATCATGACAATTGACTGACTTTCTCAAGATTGTTCTTTAGAAACGTGCAAAAACTCAAAATCTTCCAGCCTTTATCTTGAAAGTGAAATATCAACAATGCAGTTGATAGACTGCATCTGAATACACTCATTTTGGGTCCACTGACGTGAAGAGTGTTGACTCAGCAAGATTAATGGAAGCACTAAGAAGACTAAAATGGGGAAAGAATTGTAGGATTTGCTTGCTTTTTCCTTAAACAGAGGTTATTCTCTCTCATTCCTGAACTCTACTTAAGTCCCTTTGCTCCTCAGTATCTAGTAGCACATACTGAATACATGTGACTATATATTCAAGGATACTGGTAACATTAATTGGGTATTATGAGTCTCTATATTTGACACACTGTCTATAAGACACCCAAACTAGGCACAGTCCAGTTTGAATAAACCCCAGATGAAGTGCACACAAATCTTTATTTAAATTAGTGTCTAGGACCAGATTAATTCACCGTGAAATTGTCTTTCCTTTAACACTAACAAAATTGTCTACATATGATTCTTTACTAACACAAATTTCCCTGCAGCTTTTTGTCAATTCCTTTTCTGATTTCTACCTTGGTGTTCCTTCTCCTCCTGGATCCTAAACATCTTTCAAACTCCAGTGCTTGACTAATTTCTCGTCTCTACCCTCTTCTCTTTGCAATAAATTTGAATTCAGGAAAATGGATACATTCCCAATAAAATATAAGTGCTAAATGTTGACCTAAGAAAAAAATAAATTTTACACCTATCAATTATAGTCTCACTATTTGAAAAGGCAGAGGATCAGCTGCAAATGTAACTTTAAAGGAGCATACAGTTCTTTTGCAGGTGCCGTATCTTTATCCACAGTTCTTATATCCAATACTGAAAGCTTTTTTAAAAAAAATTTATTTGGTAGAAAAATCTGACCTCTCAAGTCTTGTCCCACTTAGTGTGAATATTCACACATTCTTCTGCAGAAATACTAATATGATTACAGAGTACTTTGACAGATCCAGTATGTGAAAGTAAAATGTTTAAGTATTAGCAAAACAAATCCAGGAATATAATTTTTTTAAAGTTTTTATTTTAATTCCAGTTAGTTAACATGCAATGTTATATTAGTTTCAGGTGTACAATACAGTGATTCAACAATTCTGTACTCACCCAGTGTTCATCACAAGTGCACTCCTTAATCCCCATCACATATTTTATCCATCTCCCCACCCCACTCCAGGAATATCATTTTAAATAATCATTTCTGCCAAGTAGATTTACTCTAGGAATGCAAACATGGCTTAACAATAAAGTTTATTAACATAAGTCATTTAAAAGAGGAAAAAAGATTATATTACTAGATGCTAACAAGATGTTTGACAAAATTGTTTGCTATAACTGATTTAAAAAAAAAAACTGAGGTAAGAATTTGAAGACCCATTTCTATGTAAGTTAAACAGCCTTTACCAGAAGCCAAGAATAAGCATCAAATGAAATGAAGAAATGTTAGTAGCTTTTTATTTATCTTTAGTAACAAGGCAAGGATACTTACTGTCACTAGTAGTGTTTTTTTTTTAATTTTTAATGTTTTATTTATTTTTGAGACAAAAAGCAAGAGAGACAGAGCTTCAGACACAGTGTGAGCCAGGGAGGAGCAGAGGATAGAGGGAGACAGAATCCAAAGCAGGCTCCAGGCTCTGAGCTGTCAGCACTGAGCCCAATATGGGGCTCAAACCCATGACCAATGAGATCACGACCTGATTTGAAGTCAGATGCTTAACCAACTCAGCCACTTAGGTACCCCTATATTGTTTTTGAGGTGAAATCAAATGCAGTATGATCTACATACTATAGAAGCATCCTAAAAGAAAAAACATTACCACTATTTGTAGATTAAATAACCATATTTTAGAAAATTTAGAGGATCAACTGAAATGTTTTGAAATAATATTGAGATTTAGTTGAATGCCTGTCATGGAATCACTTACACTTGTGCTAGTTTCCTAAACTTCCTTTGCTCCAGTTTTCTAATCTGAAAAATGAGGAAACAAAAATACCTAACTCACTGGGTTATTGTGAGGATTAAATGAGACAATATAAGTGTAGTGTGCTTAGAATGCCTGGCTCTATGAATATGGTCTCTTGTTCTTATTGTTGCTATTATTATGGTTAACATACAATATATATCCAAATCAGACTATGTATCTTAGGTGAGTGTGTGTGTGTGTGTGTTTCTCAAATCAGACTTCCTACTAGGCTACTGAAACAATGCTTGTCAAAGCACCAGCCATCTATTCTACATACTTAATATTCAAATATTCCATTTTCTATTACCATCTTGTTTGACTTCTCAGTAGCATTAGACAAAGTTGACTGCTCCTTTTTCCTGTAAACACTCTCTTCACTTGGCTTTAATGGAACTAAACATGTTAATTTCCTGCCTATCTCAATACTTATTTGTGCATGCTAATGGCCTGTTGTCCTTTGTCCTGACTCCCAGTGTTGGAGTGCTTCAAGACTCAGGAATTAAGTCCTATTATATAGCTATGTACTCTTCCCCAGGTGGTTGCATGAGGAAACCAATTGAAAATAAATTATTGGCATAGCACTTATAACCGTCTTATACATGTATATGTATTTATTTTCTATCTCTCACCACTTGAATATAACCTGTACAGTTGCAAGAAACTTCTCTATCTTACCTACTATTTTATTGCCCAGAACTGTGCCTGATAAAAAGTATGGTTTCAGTACATATTTGAATAAGTGAATGAATGAATAAACATCAGTCATAGCTAGTTAGAAATAAAAATTAAAAAATAAGCAATTAATAATAACAACCAAAAATATATAAAGTACCAAAAAATAAATTTAACAACAATGGTACAAAATATCTAAGAAAATTACAAAACTCCATTAAGGTAGGGCACCTGGCTTGTCAGTCAGTAAGCATGCACCTCTTGGTCTTGGGGGTTTTAAGTTTGAGACCCACATTGAATGTAGAGATTACTTAAAGATAAAAATCTTTAAAAAAACATAATTAAAAAACATAAAACTTGATGAATGGAGAGACATACTATGCCCTTGAATGGGAAGACTGTTAGATTGTAAAAGTTAATATATGTATTTTACATCTTATATATTACTATCAGAATTATAACAGGGTGTATTTGTTGGTTTGTTTTTTGGAACATAATTAAATTGTACAAAAGTTCAAATGGAAGAAAAAATGTATAAGATTTGTTAAGAAAATATTAGAAAAAAATAGTAAGAGGGGGAACTAATATTTGATTAAGACAACATTCCAATTAATAGTGAAAAAATGGATTATCTAAAAAATGGGATTGTGATACCTGACTATTCATTAAAAGAAATTGTGCTCTTACTCCTGGTATTCACCTAAGAGAATGAAAACATATTTCCACACAAAGTTCTGTATGCAAATATTTGTTACAATAGTTTTTTTTTTCCATAATTGCCCCAAACTGGAAACTACGCTATGTCCTTCAACTGGTGAATGAGAAACAAATCAGACACATCTGTACAACGGAAAACTACTGGGCAATTTAAAAGAACAAATTATTGATATACACAAAACAATATGGACTAATCTCAAAAGAATTACACTAAGTGAAGGAAGCCAGACTCAAAAGGTGACTCAAAAGGCAAAGTAATATCCTATTTGAATGACTTCTGTAGAAGGTAAAACTGTATCAGATCAGTTGTCATCCAGGGCTGGGATTATAAGGGAGGGAATTAACCACAAAGATCATGAGGGAACTTTCTGAGATGAGCTAAATATTCTGTTTTTATTTTGGTGGTAGTTATGACACAGCGTACATTTGTCAAACTCATCATACTGTAAATTTTATTGAATGCAAATTGTACCTCAATAAACTTAAGCTGAGAAAAGAAGGTGAAGGTAGATTTGTACCTCTAGCCATAAACAGGATTAACTTTAGATGTATCACAGGGGCCCCTGGGTGGCTCAGTCAGTTAAGCGTCTGATGTCAGCTCAGGTCATGATCTCATGGTTTGTAGGTTCAAGCCCTGCATTGGCCTCTGTGCTGACAGCTCTGAGTCTGCTTCGGATTCTGGGTCTCTCTCTCTTTCTCTGTCCCTCCTCCACTCACTCTCTGTCTCTCTCTCTCAGAAGTAAATAAACATTAAAAAAAAACTTTAGATATATTACAAACATAAATGTAGGTAGGAAGCCCTAATGGGAGAGCCTGACTCAGATATAAAAATACTTGTTGCCAGGACCTTTCCTGCAAACCAACACTGAGGCAGAAGTTGGTGATCTCTTGCACCTTGCTCCAGAGCAACATTTTTGGGGACTGTACAAGTCTGTAACAATCTACAGGCATAAAAAATGCACCTACACTTTAAAGAGATCCTCAAAACTATTCCACTTAGTGATAGACTCTTGAGATCCTTAAATTTTGCCTTCTGGTTATGAAATATAATTAATGCATGTCCATTGTGGAAATTTTGGAAAACATAGAAAATCCAAAAATAGAATAGAAAAATCACTTATAGCTCCATCATTACTTTTTCTCAGTCTTTTTCAAAATGTAAAGAGTAAGGAATGAAACTCTCTCCCCTTGGTCCAAATCCATGCCCTATAGGTAGCTGCTATCATCTGCAGTCTGGTACACACATTCTGCCAGAGACTTTTCTGCTCCTATATACCCTTGATTATGTAGTATAAACGTTTTGCTCTGTATCTTTTTTGGTACCTTTTTCTCTGCATTTATTAACATGCCAGTTCACATAAACATTCATGTTGTTTTAGCTTGAGCTCTCTGAGCAAGATGTTGCAAGCAGAAGGTTCACTGGGGTGATCTCCTGGTAGATACCCTTCTAAGATCCAGTCCTAAGGAAGTGAGGGATGCAGCAGTGGGCAGGGGGACAAGCTGACCAAAATGAACTTGCCCTTGAGGCCTCATCAAACTCATGAGAAAATCCTTGCGCTCCAAGGAAACCTTCAGAGTTGTCCAAAATTGAGGCAGAGGGGATTTTGTATCCTCACATGAGTCAATGATTAGCCAAACCCTGGGAAGAGGTGCAAACTTGGGTGAGGTAGTTTCCAATGGAGGACACAACTTGGAACACTCATCAGTTGATAAGCACAGCAAATCATTTATACTGTATATTCAAGGGACTGGAACTAAAAAGAAAGGGCAAGGGAGAGTATTTTACTTTATTCACACCTTTATTGTTTTCATGATTAAACATAGAGGTTTCTGTTGTCATTTAAATCACTAAAAAGGGGGCTCCTGTGCGGCTCCATTGGTTAAGCATCAGACTCTATTTTGTTTCAGGTCCCGATTTCACGGTTCAGGAGACAGAGCCCTGAGTAGAGTTCTGTGCTGATAGTGGGTTTTCTCTCTTGAGGTTCTCTCTCTCCCTCTCTCTCTGCCCCTCCCCTGCTCTCTCACACATTCTTTCTCTCTCTTCTCAAAATAAATAAATAAAATTTAAAAATAATTGTAAAAAATAATTCACTGAAAAAGGATTTTGTGAAACATCATAGACAATGATCCCTGTTGACATATAGTCAGAAAAATAGGCACCATTCCCAACCCTTTAGTTCCTTTCACCTGCTTTAAAAAGACACTTTTTAAAGTTTTGTTTTAAGCACTCAAAAAGTGTAGTCATCAGGCTTCCCAAATCAGCACACTCTGCACTTTTAATTTTATGCTGGCCGAGAATGTGATCAATAAATTATTGCTGTTTGTGAAACATTTACTTTCATAATCCTAACATATTTTAACTCCTAGGGTTACCACAGTGTCAGTTTTTTTTTCTTCACATTATTTGACAGCTGAAATTAAACAAATCCTATTCAACTACAAAGCTAAGAGAAGGTTTACTACGTGTGTCATTAGCACCATCCATATAAGGTAACAGAAGAATATGAGGTGTGGATTTTTAAAATATGATAAAATGAGAATACTGTTAGATGCACGGGAAGGTGTGACTTCAGGCCTGGCATTCTCTTATTAAAATAAATGTGTCTTTGTTTTATTTCACTAACGTAATCAGCATTATGTGTTTTGAGTTGACATATTTCAAATTATTTTATCAATTCAAAAATATATACCTTTGTTAAAATGTGTTTTAACTATCACGTCATTTTAATGTAATATATGACAAAGATTGCTCTGTATTAGGCTACTAAATATTTTTATGTTCAAGAATTTCATGGTTAGAATGAAGAAACATAATTCACTTGATTATGTTTTTTGGCCCTTAATGCTTTTGCAACACGCTTTTAATGCTTGAATAGAAGACTTTTAGGAAAGTATAAAAGCACATAAAAATTGCCCCAAATATTTAAAATCTAAGCATGAAAGTACATATATATACAGAGACACATGTATATGTATATATACAGTTATATATACATACATTTTAAAGAGCACATGTTATTCATAATCACAATACTTAGATTATGTATTATCACACTGGGGCAGCTTGTAATCTTGAGATTGCCTTTTTCCTACTTTGCATTTATACAACTTCTTTCATTCAGAGGTATTCTAAGAATACTACATAAAGAACAAGGGCTTGCACAGCCCAACTGCAGCCAGAAAGAAAATGGAGAGTCTTCATTATTTTTTAAAAACATACAAACTAATGTCCATGTGTTGAATGCCAGTTGAGTTGTATAATTCCTAAGGCATATTATTTTCATCTCTAATCCTATTTAAGCCATAGTGGTTATTGTAGTTTCATAACTAAATAAATACATGAAATAATTAAATACAACTATGTAAAGAAAGTCATTCTCAAAATCAAAACAATGAATGTGTTAAACTGGATAAAGATGAATTGGTTTTTACAAAAGGTAATTGCTGTGCATTTAAGTGTAGATGAGACAACTATAAAACATTAGAAACAGAATTTGTAAAAGTCTAGAATAGAAATTTATTTATATTTCTTTTACAAGTGTTTTTGTACCACTTAAAGGTACTGAAGCTCAAAAATGTGAACAATATAGTATGGGTTAGAGGAACTTATGCATATATGTCTGTAACTTTCTATGTATGATTCTTCTCCTAAAATGTTTTCTTTTAATTAATTGCTTCCTGGCCCTAATTCGGTTTCATAAGATGGCTTCTACTGTAGTCAAATGCTCAGGCATTAGAATTAGTACAAGCTCCAACATTTAATGCATGTGGGGCTTGAGCAAGTTATTTAACCTCTCTGAGTCTTAATGTCTAAATCTGTTAAAGAATAATAGTCGGGGGTGCCTGGGTGGCTCACTTCGTTAAGCATCCAACTTTGGTCTCACGGTTTGTGAGTTCAAGCCCTGAGTCAGGCTCTGTGCCGACAGCTCAGAGCCTGGAGCCTGCTTAGGATTCTGTCTCTCCCTCTCTCTGCCCCCTCCCCAGCTTGCACTGTCTCTCTCTGTCTCTCAAGAATGAATAAATGTTAAAAGAAATTTAAAAAAGAATAATAGTTGGATCAACCTTATAAAGTTGGGCAAGAAACAACTGGATCCTTACTGAGAAAACAGTGAACAGAGTGCCAGGAATTGGTAAGTACTCAATAAATGCTAGCTGGTATGTAATGGTTTGTGGAGAAGGCTGTGAATCTGTATTCACTGCTGTCCAACAATTTACGTTTTTCCTCACAACTTTCACATATTTTTTTTAAATAAAGGGCTACCTATAGAAAGCAAATTTAATATTATCTTAGTGTTATTAGTATTCCAACTATGAGATGTTGAACCTTTCTGCTTTTAAAATTAAGAACAGAAAAAAATTAAGAGCAGAAAAATATGAAAAATACAATCTGTGAATAAAACCTATTCTAAATATGTGCTGTGTTTCTGTATCAAAATTTATAGTTATGTGAAAAAATTATAAGATATGTATCACTGTGTATATGAATGGATGGCAAAACGAAGCTGTAGTTAGGAAAAAAATTGTAAAATCCACCTTTTTTATGACTTCTTCTGAATGTAAACAAAATCTTCAAGGGTTACTGAAGTCACAAAACTATGCCTGTATCCTCTATCCTTTATAACTTAAACATACTTTAAAATGCAGATGCTTTATTCTTTTTTCAAAAACAACATGAGATGATAAGTTCTAATATATATGGTATGTGATTTATTTTGGAGAACAAGTTTCAAAAAGTATAAGCCATTTTTTTAGTTACCCAGGGTACCCTAATTACAAAATGGTACCTACTTATAAAATATATGGTTTACTATAACCACCTCCTTTTTAAAAGTGTGGAATTTCTAATCCAATTTCAAATATCAATGATGGTGCCTTTTCTAGATTGACCAATAACAGTGTTTACACAATTCAGGTGACAACTCTTAATAGCTGTAGCCATGTTTTTAGATATGGCTTTTTCAAAAGAAAAACTGAGTCCTAGAAGTTAACAAAAAGAGTTTCTTGAATTCTAAACTTAGTCTTTCTAGGGGCACCTGGGTGGCTTAGTGGGTTAAACATCTGACTTCAGCTCAGGTCATGATCTTGTGGTTCTGAGTTCAAGCCTTACATCCACCTCTGTGCTGAGAGCTCAGAACCTGGAGCCTCCTTCAGATTCTGTGTCTCCCTCTCTGCCCCTCTGCATCTCATACTCTGTCTCTCAAAAATGATTAAATGTTAAAAAAAATTTTTTTAAATAAATAAACTTAGTCTTTCTTTTGTATATTACTTTAAATGATTTTTAATTTTTATAGTAAAAAGGAATTTGCAATGCCAAAACTGTTATTAAATTTGTGGTTTAGAATCAAGAAGATGAATGTCATCTCTCTTGTATTTGGTAATGTAATTTATTCTTGCTAGTCTTTACTCAGTATATGCTAAGGCAATTTTCCTATTGACATCATCCTGCACTATGTGATAAGAAACTAGTATGTTCCTTATGTCAAATAGATAATGCTAAACTTAGGCCACCTATGGATTCTTAGGAGTATAGGTCCTATAACAAGTTATCCAGTAAAATTTCCTGGTACCACTGATTCTGACATTTTAATTTAATACTATAATGTCACAAAAGAATAAAAATCTTCTTTTATAGTAGCTTTGTTGAAAAATAAAAAGCCAACTTCACTGTAGCTGATCTGAATTTTTCACATTGCACAATGTTGATTAAATACTACAAACTGCAGTAAATAATACTTTCCATTTCTCGAATTATATTAAAAATTTTCTTTTTGGAAGTATATCGAACAATTGCAAAAATATAGCATTTTTATCCTCTTTATTCTCTCTTCTCCAAGCACAACAGAGACACAGAAGAAAGATAGTTTGGTAATGAAAAATTATTTTCTCTAAGTAAACATCAAGATTATTCAACTCAATAGATTCATTTTCTTGGCCAAAATTAATAATAACTATGATAATAACCTTGAAAAATAGCATACAAACTTTTTTTTCTATGAGTTCTATTAAACTGGGAAAATACAAAGATATCCTCATCCATCATTTCTGATTTCAAAGGCTGGTTTAAAGAAAGGAAAAATTGAGAAAAGAACTTTGTTTATTATTACTTTAGAAATAGTATAGATCAATCTTTAAAACAAAAACTATTCCATACGACTTTGAGACATAAATTTCTTAAAAGTTTGGTCAAGAAATTCTTTTTCAGAAATACCTACTTCCAAATACCTACTTGGTGAATACATATATTCCTTTGTAAACCATTGTAAACTTCAATGAATTTCCCTCCCATGATGTCACAGAAAAGCTTAGTATACTTGTCAAATTGGGTTTGGAAGGTGGACTTCAGATCCCATCACCACTACCATTATATTATCATATCATATAGTTGAACAGTGCTTTCTAGTTTTAAAATTTCTGTACCTAGAATGAATGTATCCTCTGTTTGTCAAGATAGTCCTGCATATTATCTCAGTATATTTATCAGTATGTCCCTCCTTCAGTCTCAAAGTGTCCTGGTTTACATGATTAAAAAAATATAACCATCCTAATTTTAACCCGCGTTAGGTTATATGGCCATTCTATGATCACTCTTTTGTAACAGATAAGAAAACGGAAGAAAAGGTGACTCCCTCTCAAGTTACTGAACTTAAACTAGGTCTTTTGGCTCCTTTTTCAGGACTTTACCTAGTCCTTGATGCTTCAGGGTGAAATCAGGCAGGTATGCTTCTCCGCTGACACCTTATAGCATATTCAAAATACATTTATTTTTTTATGGATTATGGATTAGATAATGCCTCACGATTCTAATTTATTCTGATTAGTTGGTGTTTGTGGTGTGTGTGTGTGTGATTGGTCACATTCTTAAGGGCCAAAGGGAATCTGCTAACGGCCCACACTACCCACACTTCTGATGGGGACCACACCTGAAATAATTCTACATGACCTCCTAATTCCACGGTATTTCAGAACAGACCCTAGAACTGCTAGGAAGCTGCTCCAACCACTGAGCTCCTAAGGGCCTGATTTCTGGATGTAGCCAATAGGAACTATATTAATCTTGTCTGTACTTCCAGTTGATGACATATACTGTCACACTGGAAAGTTTCAAGTACAGAGCAAGGTCACAGAGTAGTTTCTCTGTGTGCACAATTTATCCACTGAAAGCTTTGTAAGCACAGGATCTTGCCCCGCTCTGAAGAGGAAAAAGCAGATTTCTGTCTTAGAAATTTGAGTGTTTACTAACATGGTTTAAACAGTTTCAGGATAAAGGCAAATGTTAAGCAATAATTCAATTATTTTGAATTTGCCTAAGAGGACATATTTTTAGAAATGTGCTAAATTTTAGCATTGATGTGATTTCATAATTAAGAATAATTTCGAAAGTAATGCCGCAGCTTAAAAGAAGAAAGAGAACAAAAATAATTTATAATGAAACAAGTAGATGCATTTAAAAAGAAGAAAGCATTTAATTACATCTTAGTATATTTGCAGTGATTCATGATGGCTATTTACATCAAATGATTTTTTAAATATTAAATATTAAATCCATTTAAATGCAATAAGTTGTATGGAGAATTTTCATCTTTATTTCAGAGTCATGCTACTTTAAAATTCGTCATTAGAGTTAATAAGAAATTATATTGGAACTACTCTGTCCATTTAAATGAAGCATAAATCAATTATTGAAGCAAGGAATTTTTTCATCATTGTAATGATTATCGGAATAAATTTAATTCTTCAATGCTGCCTAATGATATCTCCAATAACAAAAAAATTGCATAGACTTAATTTTACTAGGCACTATTTAAATGTGCTTATAATGTCTTTTTTTCCAGACAAAAATATTTTTGAAAATTCTCATGCAGCATCGGAATGCTCTAAATGCCAGATTCAGTTATCCTCAATACCCTGGAAACCAAAATTAGATTCAGAATCAATATACTGTACTATCCATTTAACATCTAGTACACCAAACACTAACAACATTTATGAAAGAGTAACAGACTCAAAAAGCTTAAGCTAGTAAAAGCAATCAATATAGCAAAGCAGTATTATAGAAAGGGGAATTTTGTGTGTCCATGACTTCCTCACATGGGGCCCACAGAAGCTAGTTTGCTTTTAGAAGAACATCCCTTGAAATTTCTTTTGGAATTTACACGACAGTCTCTTCAGTCAGGCAGGAGACAGCAACACTTGCCTGTGGCACCCTGCACTTTGAACTTCTCACTTTTTGTGGAGAAGAAAATAGGGAAAAATCTAAAATCATTGTTTGGTAGCCTTGATGACTGCATCCTGGTATGAGTTAATAGAACATAATTTGTTGTTGTTATTATTGTTATAAAGTGCATACTGTGTGCCAGGAATTTGGGGAGTACTTCAAACACATCATTTCTTTCAGTCCTCATAATACTCATCCTCATTTTCCTAATAAGGAAGTAGATAATAAGTTAACGCTGCTGGGAGGTGGCCAAGTTGGACCTCTACCAAGTCTAGCTAATGACATAGGTGGTCCCCCTAATTGTATACAGGTGTGCTTTAGTGTGATCTGCAGCATGCCCAGGGACTAAAGACTCTTTGAATCAACCAGAAAATAAATGAAGTGATGATATTTGTCATTACTCCCACCACAGACACGCACACACACATACACACTAGATTAATTCATAGAAATGTGACCCTAAAAAGTTTTGAATATTAATCCATACATATAGATTTTAAAATACAGGCCAAAAAAATGATGGTTTGTCAAATATCTTCACATGGTCTGTGATCTCTAGTCCAGGAAATGCCAGATAATACAAATGTCCTTGGTAGAGCTGGCCATCAGAAGGTCACATGGTCACTTCAGTGGCTAATCCATTGCACTTCATGTATATCTGTATTCCCTCCCCCTGAGATTGAAGTTATCCCAGGATGAGCACTGCGTGTTGTATGAAAACCAATTTGACAATAAATTATATTTTAAAAAAATGAAGTAATCCCAAACAATGTTGTCTTGATAGCTTGAGGTAGTTAATCACTTCTGAAGCAAGTTACTGAGAGTAGCTCATATGCTAATGTTTGAAAATGATAGAGAGAGATGGATGGGTGAGTGGATGGATGGATGGATGGATGGATGAATGGATGTTTAGATAAAGAAAGAAAGAAAGAAAGAAAGAAAGAAAGAAAGAAAGAAAGAAAGAAAAGAAAGAAGAAAGAAGATGATAGAAGCTTGCAAATAGCAGATGTAAAACCAATGAATTACTGAAGTAGTGATTAGTAAAAATTAATCATTTACACACCAAAATGATGGTTTGCAAAACAGAGCACTCAAACCAAAATATACAATGATATTCAGGAGTATATTGTTATGATAGGGAAAAAGTAGGATAAAATAGGCAGAGAGGGAAAGGTTAGGACCTGAGGTCTCTGGGTGGGGAAAAACACATATTTTGGAACAATGCTGGGAGTGTTGACTACAGCAAACCCCCTTGGGGGTAAGGTTCCTCTTAAGAATGTAACAGATACCACCTACTTCCTCTCAGGAGCCCCTCAGGAATTTGACAATTAAAATACCTAACTAAAAAAAGTAAACCATAAAATTTATGTCATACGAGGGACAGTATGACCAGTCTGACTTCTCACACAGTGGAGTCAAGCCAATCAGGTATGATGACCTAGCACCTAGAGTTATCCAGCCAGTAAGTGTAGAACCTAAGAAGGAACAAGGGGGAAGGAAAGGCGTGCTGGCCAGAACCTTATAAAACAAGGGCACTTGCCTATAGTCGTGGGTATTCACTTTCGAATGGCCCCTCTTTGTAAAGAGAGCTTTCATACTATTCTTACTTTCTAACCTTATACTCTAATAAACTTTGCCTGCTGCTCATTTTAATTTGTGTCCACCTCTTCATTCTTCCAAGTAACAAGAAAAAGAACCCTGGATATTAGGGTAAAAAAAATCCTACAACATTGTCACAAAGCCACTTGTATGGCAAGGAAGCAATGACTGTTTATTCTTTACAGTGATTGGTTATTATATCAGAGTTTCCTTAAATGATAGGGAATTTATAAGTGGTTATCTCATATCAACCTTGGAAAAAAGTTTAAGTTTTGTGTATGATTTTCAGAGGCATAAGCAAGAAATGACACAGGTCAAGCTGGCCTTGAAAAATAAGCTAGATTAAGGTTTGTATGATTAAACCGGTTTTGTCTATTCAGGGAATATTCAAGCCTGCTCTCCATTTGTTCTGAATTTAATGATAGATGATGATTGATTGATTGATTGATTGATAGATGATAGATAGATAATAGAGTTTAATTTCCCACTTAAAAATACAACCTTAGGGCACCTGGGTGGCTCAGTCAGTTAAGCGTCCGACTTTGGCTCCCGTCATGATCTCATAGTTCAAGAGTTTGAGCCCCACCATCAGGCTCCATGCTGACAGTGCAGAGCCTGCTTGGGATTCTCTCTCTCTCCCACCCCCATGCACACACTGTCTCTCTTGCTCTCTCTGTCTCTCAATAATAAATAAACTTAAAAAAGAAATGTTTAGGGGCGTCTGGGTGGCGCAGTCGGTTAAGCGTCCGACTTCAGCCAGGTCACGATCTCGCGGTCCGGGAGTTCGAGCCCCGCGTCAGGCTCTGGGCTGATGGCTCACAGCCTGGAGCCTGTTTCCGATTCTGTGTCTCCCTCTCTCTCTGCCCCTCCCCCATTCATGCTCTGTCTCTCTCTGTCCCAAAAATAAATAAACGTTGAAAATAATAATAATAATAATAATAAAAAGAAATGTTTAAAAAATATAACTTTCATGCAGATAATGCTTTCTTGAACATGAGAAAACAGTGGTAGAGTTTCACTTAACCTTTGGGGAATTTGCTTATTGGGAGTGCGTCACTAATATTAATGTTGTCTTATGTGTGTTTTCTGCATCAGGAGAAAGGTTTACCACAGCTGCTCGAGGAAGATGGACCCAGAATAAGAAATTTTCTACTTGGATTTGGGGAACCAGTAAATTCATTCAGGTATGATCAAGAACAAACCAATCAAAATAAGAGATGAAGGTAGGAATATTATATGTATATTTATTCAGTATATGATTCATTATGTTATATTGTCTAGAAATGTCATGATTTAGATTTAAATTTACTCCTATATTGACCTCCACCTGCAAAGACTAAGGAAATCCAATTTAAGAATACATGATAACCTATATGAATATATTTATAGTGACAGAAATAAATCTGGATAACCTCAAAGATATTATATAATATAGGATTCAGTTAATATTTTTTCCTTATTTTGCTAACAACTGGTACCTGATCACACATTCACTAACAAAATTCTATAGAGATGTGCTTATATATAGTAACACTTAGTGATTATTTTCTAGATGCATCACACTTTACTCAGCTGTCAATGTGTTGCATGAAAAAAATGAAATTTAAAAAGAAACTAAGAGAACACAAAAATACCGATGTAAACATTTGTTGCCTTACTCATTTTTCCATTTTGAATCTGGCAAAGCAAGTCAATCCTAGTACCCTGAGACAGGAAATCAGACATCTGGACACTGCGACAAGCGTCAGGTCTGAATCCAACCAAGCCTGGCTCAGCCACTCATTAGCTGGGTGGCCTTTAGCAATTCTCTTGATTTTTCTGGGTCTCTATCATCTGTGCAACAAAGGGGTTTAACGAATATACTTGTAGTTCTAAAATTATCAATAAGGACTTTACATTTTAAATTGAATATTGAAAAACTATTTAGGAAGTATTTGAATGATTATTTCTAAAACTTTGATAGTTTCCTTCTCTTCCATTTTTTTCACCTGAGACCAAATTCTTTACTCTTGATAAAGACTACAGAAAGTACTACATTAAATAATATGGTTGTATTTTACAACACAGTAATTTGGCAAAAAAAAAAAGTCATCATCACCATGAGCATTGCACAGAGAAAAAAACGGAGGCTTAGTGCTCCTGGCATTCCTGGAATTAAGAAGTTTTGTAGATATAGTCTGAGAATTAAGATTTTACTGCCTTCTCCACTTGAGCCCTGTAAAAACATGCTTTCTTTCCATTGGTTATTCATGTCTGTCTTCCTTACTAGATCATGAACACTTGAAGGCTCATTTTTGTTTCACCCAGCATTTATATCAATGCCTGAGGCATCATAATTATTGTGAATAAAGTTTGTGATACTTGGATATTGTTTGTGATATTCAAAAAAAATCAGTAGTACCCTGTGGTCTGCAGACCTCTCATGTCTTAAGTTCAGTGCTACTCAGCAATTGTTCCCTTATGACTTTGGATGGGCAGTAGGGTGACCAGTAGGGAAAATGGTGGATGAGGAGGCTCAAAATTGTAAAGTGTTGTGCTTTTATAATCTTTCATAGTGATTAATCTCTTTCCCTAATTCACTGAGTTGGCAAATGTGTTAGATGCCATTAAGCCAAACTTCTACCAATACAAGAGTCCCTTCTCTTGTTTTCCTGACAATTTCTTTTCAGCAAAGAGAATATTATATCTCCAGTGGCAACAGATTGCTAAAGTTCCTTCGGGTTTTTTTTAAAGCAGTTTCTCCTTACAGTAAGCTTACTTGCTGTCCTAGTTCTGCTGTCTACACTTTGTTTTTTCTGTGTGCCATTGGCTGCATGAAGTGGATAATGAACGTTGATTGGCTCCTATCCCATGCTTTGAGAACCCTGATAGTTTTGGGTGGAGTATTAGGAATGGTGGGAGACAGGAGAGTAATTAGAAATTCATAAACATATATATCAGCAACCTTAAAAGGCATATTTTAAAAATTCATTATGATATAGTAGAATAACTATGGCTACTGATTTTAGAAGTCCTTCAATAAGAATTGCCTTCCCCTCCCAAATATAAGGAAAGTCAGCTGGACGTGGATTCAGAATTTTGATTCTGTTGCTTACTGACTGGGTAAATGTTTGGCAACTTAACCAATCTGAACTTAACAAACTAATATATATTGAAAATGTACAGTGCATTATCTGGAACAGTATAGATTTCCTTCCTTACCAATTGAAGGACTGTCAACTTTTAATGTCTTCCCAGAAACCTTTCCAAACTTATAACATCAGTAGTTCACCTTTAGGAAACTAAAACCAACTAAAGCCATCTAAAACAAATATCTAAATCTTTCATACATATTTTTAAAGTGCTGTTTGTATCAACCACACACAGGTGGCTAAGAGTATTTGTTATCTACAGATCACATCATAACACAAATGGAAGCGTAACAATTGTTTTCTTCAATCAGGCCTTGTATTTTGCTTCTAACACTTCTAGAAGTGTTTCTCTTCTTTGAATATTGCCCACTGTTTATCTAAACTTTGCTTCAGATTTTGTATCTTTCCATACTTTAATAACCCTGGTAAAAACCACATTTGTGAAGTATGCTACTTACCAGTTAGTCATACTTGTATGTATTTGGTCTCTAAATTTAGTCTCTTAAATTCTCAAATGCTTTCCTAGTTTTTGTCCATATTATCAAAGCTAGTTATACTTATAGATCATCTCTACTATGAACACTAACCAAAAGATTTGTCTGGTAAGATTCACTCTGATAAAAATAATAAATTGTAATACGTAATAACATGAAAATACACTTTGAAAAAGCTTAAAGTATGACGGGCTGGGAAGCTTTCCCACACACTGGGAAGCTTTCACACCTGGCATCGTGGGGACAGGACATTATGGCACACTTAACGTTTCAGTTATCAGACGATGAAACAATGTACATGGACACATCACCTTACAACTTGGGGACACTGCTGATAAGAATAGGATTTGTGTACCAGGAAATTTCACCATAAACCATCGGATTCTAGTTGATTTCTTGGTTATGATAATCAAGAAACATAGTACTTTACCAACAGTGAAACCCATACTTCAGCATCTATATATTTTGAGAGAGATCTCACAAGAACGTAGTAAACATAGAGCTAGACATATAATAGTCACAGATATGTGCTGCTTCCCTTTTCTACTCTTCCTCCTACTCATGGTCGTGATTGTAATTACTATTCAACCTCACCTATGCCTGTAATCCCCATTCTCTTGGCTAGGAACCCAGTCCACATAGCAATTACACTCATGCCTGATAATAATTGTGTCCAGCAAAGAGCATGTGTATTGCTTGTTCCCGTGGAGTATTTGTCCTTGGCTATAAACAGAGGAAGCCTCAAAGACTAAGCTGTCAAAAGACCATCCAGGTGTGTAGTCAAAAAAAGAATAAGAATTCCCTTTAGTGATATCCACAGACAAGTAGAAGGGAATATAAAGGATACACACGAAAGAAATACACTGTACTTGGAAGCATGTGATTTTTTGCATGTCTGCCATTCCTATTACCATCTTGTATCGTAGTTTTAAATAACTATAATTTTTATAAAAGCATTCTTGGAGACATCCTCATGGGAAATACTGTTTGTTTTTCATAGTCAAATAGGAGTCATTTTTTTTCTTCCAAGGAACTCAACCATTCATTGTCCTGGTAATACCCAGATATATGATAAATGTCTTTGGGCCCATTGCACAGGTGGACAAAGTAAAGTGTGAAAACTATGTTAGGCTCAGGGATGAGGCTAGTTATTGAAATTCACTTTCATAATTCCCTAGTTTATGAAATAAGTCTTTGGGCCAAGACTTCTTTGATGTGGCATATATCGTATCTCACTGTTTTGACAGGAAAGGAAACATATCTAAATTAAATCACTGCCCCAGTCAAATCCAGTAGTGTCAGCAGTGACAAAGTTTTGTATTTGATTTTTTACAGCATCACAGAATTTTGAGCTAAAAGGGACCACTGAGATAATGTATCCATCTTTTCATTTTCTAAATGAGGAAAACCGTTCCTAAAGATGTGATACAAATTACCCAAAGCGATACAGTTAATCCATGTCAGGGCTGGGACAAGTGCCAAGTGTCCTTACTCCAAGGTCACTGTTTGTCCCCCTACCTTTTTGTCCTATATATTCCTAAGGAATTCTTAGAATTAAAAGTAAATTGAGATCCTGAAAGATCCCAATAGATCCTTTTATCCAGTAATCAATCTCCTTGTTATCTCCTCAATGGAACACTCTTTTTCATACTCTGTTTCTATATTTGCTTTTGCCTGGAAATGTCCTCCCTTCCTTCTGCTTCTGGAAAAGCCCCTTCATTCTCCTAAGACTCACCTAAAATACTACTTTTGGTGTGACCCCTTCCCCAGGTCCACCAGTCATCTTGTTTTCTCACTGTGGTCTCTTGTAACATCTTGCAGTGTATTAAGTGACTGGTTTGTGAGCCTGTTTCCCCCATTAGACCATGAGCTTAGATAATAAGGACCACGTCCAAGACTTAAAACTTTTTAGGTTGTCAATAAAGGAATCTATTTGAAATAACATCAGCAAAGAGACTTTTGTTTTGTTTTGTTTTGTTTTGTTTTGTTTTGTTTTGTTTTGTTTTGTTTTGTTTTAAGTGCCTGGGCATAGCTCCCACTATATAAGGAATGGATGCAGCCCATTTTCAGGAATGGGTTGAGTGCAGGACTGGAACATCACAAGGAACCAAGAGGTCCTGTTTTTTTTTTTTTTTTTACCTCTTGTTTCTGCTTCTCTGTGCATCTGCTTCATTCTTTGCTGATACCACAGACTAACTCTATTTCCCAGTTCACAGAATTAGAAATGGACATTACTGATAACTCTCCAGTTAACATCACTTCCACTCAAGAATAAGCCACATCGATTTAGAATTTCCTTGTCTCAAATACAGTTCCCAGGAAAGACAGGTGCCCACTCCTCTACCAATCAACTGTGACCAGGGGACAGACCTGTCATATCAACATGGTGCTCTGACTATAAGGGCATGGCAGAGAAAAAGTCTCCAGAAAGGGGAACTGAGCAAACTGAGCAGACAGAACTGGAATTCTACTACAATATCTTGTTCATTGTTTGGTCTTCCTTTAAGCAACACACATCTTAGCCAACACACAGATAAACTTAGTTCTTGGAACTGTGAGAGACAAAATATTTTGAGTGAATCAATTTAAAGTATTTTATAGAAACCTATAATTCTATACATAAGTAAATTGAGAGCCAGAGAGATAAGTGACTCCTTCAATGACACAGGAATGGTTAGTGATCAAAAGAGAATCTAGATTTCTGGAATATTAGCCTTAGGCTCTTATTTAAACCTTTATTAATTATTTATGTTGTACCAGTTAATTTGCCAAGTGCCTTACTAACATTATCTCAATTAATCTTCACAAAAACAGTATGGTGATTATTCTTTTTTTTTAATTTATTTATTTTTTGAGAGAGAGCCTGAGCTTGAGTGGGGGGGGGGGCAGAGAGAGAGGGGACAGAGGATCTGAAGGGAGCTCTGTGCTGTCAGCAGCGAGCCCAACATGGGGCTTGCACCCAAAAACCATAAGATCATGAGCTGAGCCCAAGTCAGACACTCACCCAATTGAGCCACCCAGGCACCCCTGCTAAGTACTATTATTATGCAAGAAGGAATCTATGGCTTAGAGAAATCAAGTAACTTCAGTGGATCAAAGCCAGGAGTGAAAGCCAGGTCTGCCTTACTAGAAATCTCCAAACCAGCATTGCCCATTAAATAAAATGTGAACTACATATATTACTTTCAATTTTCTAGTAGCCACACTTTAAAAGTGCAAAAAAGAAACAGGTGAATATTTAATTCTCCTGATACCTGTTATTTACTTCAGTATATCTAAAATATTATTTCAACACTCATTCATTATTAAAAATTATATCACATCCATTCTTTGAACTAAGTCATTGCTTATAGCACATCTCATTTTATTTATATATTTTTGAATGTTTATTTTTGAGAGACAGAGCACGATGGGGGATGGGCAGAGAGAGAGGGAAACACAGAATCTGAAGCAGGCTCCAGGCTCCGAGCTGTCAGCACAGAGCCCGTCACAGGGCTCCATCTCACAAACCATGAGTTCATGACCTCAGCTGAAGTCATACGCTTAACCAACTGAGCCACCCGGCTGCCCCAGCACATTTCATTTTAAACTTGCTACATTTCAACGGCTCAGTAGTAGCACAGCTGGCTAGTAGTTACCATATCAGAGAGTGGAGTTTTAAATGATTATGCTTAGGTACCCATCAGAACTAACTAAACTTACATGAATTATGATGTGGCATAAGGACAAAGTGTCAATCAATCAGCCTTTATTACATCTAGTCCTCCCCTGATATCATATCAATACTACAATTCCTGGTCCAAGGCAGATTACACTGACTTGGAATCTCTTGCCTCTGCCTCCAGATGAGCTACCCGATGAGCTACAGTAGTGTTACTCTGGCCACAGTAGAAAGCCACCTGACAAAAGCTGACCTGGGGCTCACACGGTTCTCCACTCTCATAGCAGAGGGACCCATCCTAAGAAAAGCTACTGTGAAATCTGGGCTTCCCTTTGTGCCACAACAAAAGAAACCAGTTGTCTCAGTTATGCAAGAAATTAAAGAACACAACTAGTTCAACATCCTTTATTTTTGGTTCTGCTCTCAAAGTGCCCCTTTCACTAGATAACAAGCAATAGATGTGTTTTGACTCATATGGTTTTCCAAGTTGGGGTGTTGACCATTAGCAGGAATTCTGTAATCCATTTGGATGAAGGAGGAGGGGTTTAGCATTAAGCATATGCTGAGCACCCATCTCTGCCTCATTTTTCCAGCTGTGGGAGGCAATTAACATCACCAGCTGACAATGCTTGTCCTCTTTTCAACTCCATTTTCAGCAACACAGAAAAGCAACTCTACATAATGAGAAGGAAACAGGAAGATTGTTGGGAAGCCTTCTAATATATGAGAATACATAAGGTGCAACGTGGGGAAGGATAATTATGTGAGCCACATCTATAAGTGATGGAAAATAACCGGTTTATAACCTCCATGAGCTCATAGTTCTGCAGTATCTTATTACTGTTAATTTCCAAATAACGTATTCATGTAAATCTGCATATTTTATTGATGAGAAAGTCTAAAGAGATTGGTAACTATTGTAGAATTTAAACATTTAAGTACCGCATCTTCTATTGATCTACCTTTTAAAGGGTTTTTATAGATCCCTTCTTCTCCAGATGCCTTACAATATTGAAGCGTTCAGAACAACCCACACTTAAATATGTTAATAAGAAGTAAGATGTGTTAAAATGAATGCATTTATATCACACCCATTTCTAATATCCATAATCTATTTTCTTGTATGTAGAATAGCCCTCACTTGCAAATTCAACGTATTAATCATAAAGACATTTGTTTTTCCATTTTGTTAAGTATTTGCCGCATGTTTTTGTCATTGACCACATTACAGAACAAATGAGAAGAATATAAACCAATAGACTCTTTTTGAGGAAATATAATTTAAATTTAAATTCTTCTTGGAGAAACAAGACAAACAAGATGAATTACTGCATGATTCCAGTAATTGCCAGACTATGTAGGAAGGAAGCAAACAGGAAGAACTATGCTAGAGGATTGAATAAAGGGGGCTAGTAAGTCTGAGATGGCTACCTGGGAGGGCTCTAAGCCCCAGAAAAATAGGATTCAATTTAAAACAACATTTTAAAAATACACTTGGGGGTTAAAAGGAAAACCACTGGGTGATGTAAGAGAAGACTGGTTACAAGAGAAGAATGTAGGTTACAAAATAAGGAATTGAAGTTTAGGTGATAAAAACAGAGAAGCAGAGAGGAATAAGAACCTGGAAGACCACTCAAGATACGTGGGCCATAGTAAGCCTTCAATAAATACTTATTATTATTACAATAAATGTGAGAAATGGTGAGGACAATTCACAGGAAATCAATGAATAATATCAACACAGTGGTTGGAATGACTTGAGGATTATTTTAGCTGTAATGTAATAAACATTGACTAGAGTCTTGGAAACCAGGAAGGATGGAGAAGTGGAAGTGAAAGGATCCATTTGAGGAAAGGTGAAAAGGAATGGGCCAAAATAGAACAACGTTTTGGAGCAACAACTTCTAACTATGAAAAGTTACCACAGGATTGCTGGTAATGTAATAAAAACAAAACAAAACAATAACAACAGCAACAAAAAAACTTAGTTTCTAATGTTGCTAATGTTGCTGTACTAAACAACTTGTGTAATATCTTTGAGTTTTTAAAAAGACAGAATGATATAATCCCCAAATGACATTCTCATTACTGTCGCATTTATGCACATGCAAATCTCATGCCATATTATCAACGTTTTCCTTTTCTTCTATCTTCTTAGAATTCTCTTTCTCCGGAGCCCATGGCCTATTCAGTATATGTTGCACTTTTCAAAGGAATAAACTCTCTGACTAGACATGATTACTGGACATTTTGTACCAAACACACAACTATATAAATTTCATCTTTAAAGGCAAGGAACTAACTCAAAATTTCTTCTGTGTTTAATGGTAGGAATTTATGAGACCTGAGTATGCCTTTACCTATCAAAGCTGTTTGTATACTGAATCTTTTTAATGGTGTTCCATTATTTTTGATGTCTATGCCTTGCTTTCTGCTCCAGTTGCAAACTTCCCCCAAATCTAGTGGCTTACAACAAAAACCAATCATTTATTTAACTCATTCATCTACATGTTGGGCAGGGTACTGTGGGAATGCTTGTATTTCTCCAGATCAGCTGAGGTGGCTCACCTGAGGGTTTTAGGCATCTGCTTCTGAGTTGGCTCACTCACCTGCCTGGCAAGTTGACATTAGCTGTCAGCTGGAAGCTCAGCCAGAGCTGAGGAAGTGAAGTAGTTCCTCTCCACGTGGAACTGTCCATGCGGGGTTCTCCACCAGTTGCTTGTACTTCATTGCAGCATGGGGACTTGTTTCCAAGGATGGGCATTCCACAAGAACCAGGTGGAAACGATCACTTTTAATGATCTAAGTGTGGACGCCACAGAGCACCCTTCTGCCATAGCCAGCAGTCAGTCTAGATTCCAGAGGGTGACTGTAAAGCCCACCTCTCAATGGGAGGGATTGTTAGTGTCACATCCTAAGAAGAGTTGTGAGGGGTGGGAGAAACAGTTGTGGCCATACAGATTCAAAATCTGTCCAACTCCAAGTGAACAAAACAAGCTTCTGTTTCGCTGCTTTCCCTTGTATTGTTACCCAAATTGCATTGCTCTGGAAGCCAGAATTCCTCCCTGGGACTGTTGTCCTAGGAAAGGGTTAGGGTGCAGAAAGCACTACCACCTAGATGTACCAGAGATAACAGTTATCTCTGGAATCTAAAGCCATGCACTTTCAGGAGAGCCCTTAGTATCTCTATTACAAATTAAAGTACTTCTCACTGATTTGATGTTAATGACCTAGCAAATCACAGCTCCCATTGCTCCCTCTACACAATTTCTGGAGTAAATCTAGGGAAAAGCAAGGAACACATAACTTGGAAAACCAGATTAAAGTTAGCACACACCACCAGGGAACAGACAACAGCATGGTTGCTATTGAACATCATTTGTGAGAGTTGCCTTAAAGGATTGTGTATTCCAAAGGACAGCTTGAGGAAAACACTTGATCTTGGTAGAGTCCTGATTCAGATCTAAGAGGCCACGTGCATGGTGGCAGAAACGAGGGCTCTCACACAGATAGATTTAGATTATAATTCAGCTCTGCCACTTAACTGTGTGATCTTGAGTAAATCACTTAATCCCTTTGAGCCTCAGTTCCCTTGTCTGTTAAGCAGGAATAATACCTATCTCACAGGGTTGTGGTAAGGACTGAATGAGATAACGTAAGAAAGCCCTTATATCTGGTATATGGCAAGCCCTAAATAAATGAACTCTCTTCCTCTTTGCTGCTGATTCATTATGCTTCAGAGCACCTAATTTTTCTGAATTTTAATTATCCCATTTTATAGTGAAGGAATTCAGATGAATTTGACCTCTGTGCCTCAAACCAGCAAATGGATGGCAATGCCAAGAACAATGTAAATATATTACAGTCTGAAAGATATTAAGTGCTCTTCAGATGCAAAGGAAGCGTAAGTACAGGGAAATCCCAGCATCGTATTTAAAAAAAAAAAAATCCAATCCCCTCTGCAATTGCAGGCAAATATTAAAAGGAAGATATTGTATTTGTATAAAAGGAATCTCAAAAGAGCACATGGAGAATCTTTACCAGGAAACATGGTTACATGTGGACTTTTCAGTATATAAAATAATTTTGTATATGTATGTATACTATATATACAACTTACTTGAGAAGAATGCTGATGAATATGGCAATTTTGGAGTAATTTTAGAAAATGCTATGTTTGCCTAAAAGCCTAGAGAGAACTTAATTAGATTCAAAGGTGAAATCACCAAGAACATACCCACTAAGTTTTTTAAGTGTACTATTTTTGCTCTGGCTTTCTATGCCTGGTCTTTTTCTGTATCATTGCTGCAATCCCCATTTATGCAAAAACCAGCAGATAGAGAAAGGCTGGCTTCACACTTGCTTCCTGCCCCGAGCCCAATGGAGGAAGAGTGGTAAGTTTGTAATGTTGGCCAAAACAGCCTGGAGTCACTTGCTGGACTGAATTTAAAACCCTGGCAAATAACGGAAGCTAATTTCAGCTTTAGATGACAGTTCACTGAAACCAAACTCTCTTTGACCAGAATACCAACTCAAGACACATCCCTATTCTTTGAATGTTCTAGAGAAAAATTCCTCAATATCATTTGAGTGCCCACTATTACCATCTTTTATTGCACCATCATGATACCCTGCTAAATCCTTCTCAACATAGGCCAGCTTTCTGTGGCTTTAATGACTACAGATTTGTGGTTTGTGAGTATTCTAGAACATTCCAGTCTTATTTTAGTCATTTTCCATTTGAGTCATTTTAAATTGGCAGCTGGCCCAAGGAGCCATTATCTGCATCATCAGAGTCAGTTAGTATTCTATTAACAATAATTAAGTCGGGGCAAAGAGAAAAGAGAAGTCAACCTAAAGTGAAAGGGACCCAGTTTCCTCATCTATAAAATGTATTTCTGAGGCATTTGGGTGGCTCAGTAGGTTAAGCATCTTTAACTCTTGATTTCAGCTCATGTCATGATTTCATGGTTTGTGCCCTGTGTCAGGCTCTGAGCTGACAGCAAGGAGCCTGCTTGAGATTCTCTCTCTCTCTTTTCTCTCTCTCTCTCTTTCTCTCTCTGCCCCTTCCCCATTTGCAAACATTTGTTCTTTCTCTCTTTCAAAATAAATAAATAAACATTTTTTAAAAATGCATTTCTGTTTCACAGGCTTGCTATAATGATTAAATGAGAAAATAGTTTTGAAAGTATTTTATAAGTTCTACAAAGGCTAGGTGGTAGGAAGAAGAACAGACTCATTATACTGAGAAACTCTGAGAAGTCAATATAGAGTCCTGGGAGAGGAACACTCAAAGCAAGCCCTCACAGGAAAATATTCAGTCCAAAGTTAGAGTCTGAGAAGCAGCCTGGGGAAGCAGACACACAGAAATGTAGGTCCCTGCTCAGGACAAATGAGGCTATCTCGGGTCTGGAACCCAGGAGTTGCGGGCCAATACAGAAGCACTAACCACAGGCACAGTGGTGGAAGCAGACAGGTGTGAAAGTTTGAGCTCACCATCCAGCACAGACAACCTGGGGAACCATAACTGCATGCTTACTGCCTTTGTGTCTTTCAGATCCAGCCTGCCAGTTTTCCTCAAGAAAAAAAAAATACCTAACATTCTGTGTGAGGATGAAGTTTGACAGGCAAAGTCAGGCTAAAGAGAGAAGTTTAATTTATTAATGCTTCTTCTAAACTCTTGTCCCCATATATGTCCATCTCCACTGTTTTCAACTTCTCTTCCATGATCCAGCTTTCTGCAGGGCACCTAGCAACCCACCCCTAAGGTTCTCTGGGAAATAATGCTCTTCAAATTCCTTATTACACCCACCTCAAGTGAATATCTTAATGTTTGTTGGCATTTATAGTTCTTCATCTCAATCAAAACGTACCCATATTATGTTTCTTTCCCTTGAACATCTGGTCTCTGGCTAGCTGACCATTCTGTCTTGGGATGTGACAATAATCGCCAATAATGGCTAACATATTATTTCTCCAAATAACGGTTTTGCTGCAGGGAGTTTTTAATGCCATAAGCCAAAAATTGAGGACCTGATGGTATTGCTAGTGGAAGTAAAACTGGCCATGTTTCCAGGCATCCTTCAAATCACCCTCCAAAGTGGGTACTGCCACTGCTTATTCACAAGGTATCAAGAAGGAAGAGAGAGGTAGGTGGGCCAGTTCAGTAGGAGGCACTTCATGGTAATGGTAATGAGGGCAGGTTGTTAGACATTCATTTGAAAACCAACGTATCTGCTTTGGAGAAAATAATATATAATTCACCAGTTTTTATGATTTTTCCTGAACAGTGCAGTTAATGGTCTGAGGTTGTGCATACAATTAACATAAGTTATTTGACAAATATTTATTGAGCATTTACCATATGCTGGGCACTGTGCCAGTTCTGGAATATACAGTGAATGAGAAGATACAAAACCAAGCACCCAAATAAGTAATTTGAAGTTGCAATTGTTGTTCTAAAGGAAGATACAGCATAGTCAGAAAAATACCAAGGAATTGAGATTGGCATTGGGAGTTAGAAAGAAACTCTTTGAGGAAGCATCCTGGAGGATTGGTAGGAATTGGATGCAAAGAGGGAGACAAGAACTTTTCAGGTGCTGAGATGTGAAAAAAGCTTGATTATTTGTCTAGGAACTGATAGACAAGGAGGGCAGCTATAACCCAAAGAGCCAGAGAAAAGTAGAGTGAAAGAAACTGGAGGGGCTAGTAGTGGGCACAGCCTGCAACTTCCTGTATGTCTTGTGGGGATTTCAGAATCTATCCTAAGTACCTGTAAAAAGCCATGAGCAGTGGGGGATGGGCAGGGGACATTTAATAAGTAAAATGGCATGGTATTTAAATTTCAAGAAATCATTCTGGTTCTTGTGGAGGTGGAATTACAGCAGGGGCAGGGGAAAACAGATATGCAGGCAAGAGAAAGCTTGGACTAGAATGGCAGCAACAAGAAAAGAGGACAGATTCAAGATATATTTTATAAAGAGATTTCGGAAGACTTCATGATGGATTGATTGGGGTGGGTGTTCTGTGGGCCAGAGGGGGTGTCAGGAATTGCTCTTACATTTCTGGCATAAGTGCCTACATAACTGGAGGTGCCATTAATGGAGATGAGTAGATTTTCACAAATTGATGGGATTTCAACAAGCGTAAAACACAGATAGTGTGGACACAGGCTTCACCTTGTAATATTCAATGAAAGTGGCAATGCCAATTGCCATCATCATTTGAGTGTGTCTATGCATCTGTGTATGACAGCAACTGTGTTTGTGCTTTGTGGAGAGGAGAAGGGGGGGGGTGCTTAAAAAGAAAAACTGCAAACAAGTAGGTACCTAAAATAATGAAAAAATGATCACTGACTAGTATAGATGCTGCTGGGGAGTCTTTCTGATGCAAATACATACCTAAGTTAGCTCTGCTTTCACCTCAGGAACAAAAAAGAAAAAAAGAAAGAAAGAAAAGAAAAGAAAAGCAAGGTTTAGAAAAGAAACACTGCCACCACAAGCTACAGATTCCATTGTTTCTAGGGAAAAATTCATTTACATCAAATATCTGAAGCTGTCAGTGCACACAAAGACTTTGAAAGCATTTGTTTGGAGCTAATACTGTACTTTCTATTTATATTCTAATACCTCGTCCACCCCCTTATGATTCTTTGTGAACTTGCTCAAGTTTTGGCTCTACTATACTTTTATTTTTTTCCCCTGAGACACACTTGTAATCTTTACAGACTTGTTCCAAGAGCAAAGAAATGGATCATTAAGGAAAGAATGAAATGTCATTTGATGGTGTGCCTGCTGCTTTCTTTGTGGAGAGTCTGTTCCCATAGCCATGTAAAAGTGGAGAAGCTGCATGCCATGGATGCTAGGGACTAGATTAGTTGTGGTCAAGGACAGAAAACACATGTGCTACCTGCCCCTTTCCAAGAAGTTGAATTCTGGAGCTGAATGAAACCTGATATTTCTAATTGTTTTTAGTGAAAACAGTGTTTTTGTGGTGTTTCTCAGGGGTGGTAAACAGCCTCTGAAAAGGAAATCAAATGCACACACAGAGACACAAAAGCTCTCATAAAATAAATAATAATAACAAAGCTTTAGTAAAGTTAGGGCTAACAAAAATCAATCTGAAATAATGAGACATTGTCTGACAGGGTCATTGGCCACTTGAAGTACTGATGATAATGGTCTGGCAGATAGTTTATGAAATCTTCAGGGAACTTTCAAACCTTATGGGAAAAGAATGTATATCAAAGATAGAAATGCTTGTTATGATGAGCACGGGTGTCATATGGAAGTGATGAATCGCTAAATTCTACACCTGATACCAGTGTTCTACTGTATGTTAACTGGAAGTTAAATAGAAATGTGAAACTAAAAAATCAATAAATAAAAATAAATAAAAAGTGTCAGGATTAGTAAGAAAGAAGGGGATGTAGGAAACTATACACATATCTACACATTTCTGGAAAAGAGAGAAAAGTGAACTAGAAACTAAAGATTGGTTCTGTTGAAGGACTGGGTAAAAAAGTGGCAGAAGAAAGGTGGAGTAGGAATGAGTAGAAATGAAGAGGGTCTGACACCTTGCTGAGAATACCACTTTGTATAGCTCTGACTTTAAGAACCATAGTATTAGTTCACATTCCAAAGTGATAATTAGTTAAAATTTATCAGGATATAGGGAACCCAAAGTGGAATGCAAGCGATAGCAAATAAACTGTATAACTGTTTTTCAAATGAATAACATAACCACACTGAAAAGGAAGAAAAGAACTAACCTACATAACTAAGGAAGTAGTGTCTTGTTGAATAGTCTAAGGCTAAAGACCAAAAGAACTGTATACAAACACTGTACTCACATTACTAGATGTGTTTCTTACAGGGATACATATTTCTGAAAGTGCCTCATGTGTATGCTAAAAATAAACAAATAGATAAGTATTATATAAATAATGAGAGTCCGGTTTCTCATAGGTAGAGAAAAAGTTACAGATAAGGAAAGAAGAAAACTAGAATGAACCCTGTGGTTTTGGATTTAAGACAGAGATATAAGTATGAACTCATGTTTTTGCTCTATGTACCCAAAAAGATATAGAAATAAATATAGATGTGTATCCAAGCTTGTATATACATATATAGTATATATGTATATGTTTATCTATATATCTATATCTATATCTATATCTATATCTATATCTGTATCTATAATCTATTCCCTAGCTCTGTCCCTTGAGAGGTCCTGGAAGCAATGATACTCATGGCCAACAAGCACACCTAACACCCAGATCTTGGTTTCTAAACACCATTCTTCAATAAAGGGAACACAGTCTCCTAGGAGAAGTACACTGAACAGAGAAGTACAACATTATCCTGGAATGGCTTTGGTGATAGGAAATAAAGAAATACTTGAAAGTGGATGTCCTAATGTCCAAAGCTGGAACAATTTGAGCCAAAAAAAAAAAAAAAAGTAATGATCATACTGGAGTATGAATATAGAATAGATAGAATAAAATAAACACCTATGAGTCTATACTGATATAATTAAATAATTGTATAAATAAATGAGGAGGAGAGACATATCATCTGTGAAGAAGAATCCTAATTAATGCATGTGAATGGAATGAGGAAATGCAAAAACCATCATTAAGCAGGCAAGACCCATCAATGAATGCTAACATCAGTAGACGTAAATTTGAGGAGAAACAGTAGATTTGAATAGTCTCAAAGTACCTGTACCAAGATATTTGTTAACCACAGCAAGAAAAATTGTAACTTTGTAGTAGAGAAACCTGGCAAATACCACTTAACCAAGTGATCAAGATTACATTATCAGTAATAAGACATATTGACATTAAATACCCTGATATGATGCATTGATAAGAGTACTACATCATTGTGGCTGGTTTTCTTGACAAAAATACATAGCCTCAATCTAGTTATGAAACAAACCCAAATTGAGAAACATTTTACCAAAGAATTGTCTAGTACTTTTAAAAAGTCTCAGGATTGGGGCGCCTGGGTGGTGCAGTGGGTTAAGCGTCCGACTTCAGCCAGGTCACGATCTCGCGGTCCGTGAGTTCGAGCCCCGCGTCGGGCTCTGGGCTGATGGCTCAGAGCCTGGAGCCTGTTTCCGATTCTGTGTCTCCCTCTCTCTCTGCCCCTCCCCCGTTCATGCTCTGTCTCTCTCTGTCCCAAAAATAAAATAAACATTGAAAAAAAATTTTTTTAAATAAAAAAAAAAAGTCTCAGGATTATGGAAGACAAGGAATGGCTAAGAAACTGTTACAGACTGGAGGAGACTAAGGAGACACGACAACTAAATGCAATGTGAAATACTGGATTAGATCCTGCCCCTGGAAAAGAATTTTACTAGAACAATTAGATTCAAATTAAGTCTCAAGTTTAATTAGTAGCATTATACCAACGTGAAGTTCCTGGTTTTGATATTTGCACTATGGTTATGTATCACAAGTAGGAGAAACTGGATGAAACGTATACCAAAGCTCCCTGTACTCTTTTTGCAACATTTCTGTACATTCAAAATTATTTCAAAATAAAGTTAAAAAGAGAAGTATCAAAATAAAATAGTTCCTAGAGTTAGAAAATTGAAATGAAGAATATGAATATTATGGAGGAAAATGAATTTTACTTCTACAAGATCCAACTGAAAACATCTGTGTTGCTGTTAAAATAAGTTGTAGAAAATCCCTCCATCACTTTTTTTATTTTACTCTGTAGTTGTATCAGAATAACTTAGTACTTCTGACTAAATCTTGGATTTGATGTCCTAAATTCAATTTATAACTTCCCAATTTTATTCTTGGTCTTTGTTCATTCATAACTTTCTACTATAATGAATAGCAAGAAGTAAGAAGATATTTCAAGGGAGTAGAAAATTATTTTCAAGCAGAGTACTGAGCTCCTTCAAAAGAAATACCCTCAGTTTCATGTTCCAGTTATCATTGTAACAAGAAAATAAGGAGTGTTAAACTGGCAAGCAAAAATTCTTGAGAAAAAGGAGCAAGTTAGAACTTTTACCTCATAGAGCATTTGTTTCTTGGAGTTTTGGGAGACATATTGGAGATAGAATCAATCAGTTATTTAATGAATAATATTCTTGTGATTTATGTCAGATGTATCACCTTACAGGATGACTCCATCAGTCTTGTAGTGAGAACAATGGTTCATCCATTGACTATTTCTTGACACCTGCTGGGAAAACTTTATAACAAAAGTCATTTCTATACTTAGTATTTCATATATTCCTAAGACATTAAATCAAGATATATATATAGACTGGGAAAGGGGAGGAGAGAGAACATAGTCCCCTATGTCTTTTCTTAGCTCTCCAATCCCAGTATAAGAAATACAAAGTTACAGGAAGTAGCTTAAAATACGAAGTTTTCCCCAGCAGGTACCAGTGGGTGGGAAACAAGTTGGTTTGCAGTAACCACAGGATCCTTCTGTGGTAATGGAATGAAGCATTTTCATGAGTTCTTCAGGAAGACTTTTCTTTCCAAAATCTTCCTGCTATGATTGCTGATAACTGAATGGCTTTACAAAGAAAGAGATTCTCATTTCATAATTATCATGAAATAAGAAAGAGATACACAATGTCTGTAGATCATATCAGTGAATAAATAACTAATAACAAATCCTATTGTTAGAGTTAACCATGATAGGAAAGAGATCCTCAACAGAGAATATTATTTAAATATTGATCATTTCTTCTCTGAAAACTTTGATTTCTCATCTAATTAGGTGAGAGAAAAACAGTAATCATTCCATCTTTACTAAGTTTTTATTCAACACCAGGCATTGTGTCCAGAGCTTTGGGGTATTAATTCATCTAATCCCCAGATAATTCAAGAACTAGGTATTTTTAATCCCCATTTTACAGATGGGTAAACTGGAGGAAAGGGGAGGCAACCAAATTGGGGCAGCAAGGTACTTATGGCCTTGAAGAAAATAAAAGTAATACCTTTACTCCTGAGAATGACACAGTTGTCAGGAGAGTAAGTGTTGAAGTTTTTAGTATTTTGAAATAATGTATTCCAAATGCATGTGCTTATTGTAGAGGTATGTTAAATTCTCTAGGATGCATGAGTAAATCAATGATTGTTGAGGAACTCGTGTTGCTAGTACTAATCATGATATAATCCTTTCAATCATGGGCCTTACTTCCAAAATAACGTAACAACTAGATATCGAAGGAAAGATTATTGGAGGAAAGACGAAAAGGTATATAAAAGAGTTCACAGCTATTCATTACTGCAAACACAGAACTCTCTGGATCCATGCTTCTGTGTAGGATGAACTATAATCTCTTCAACACTAATTTGTCATAGATTCATTTTTCTAAATTTGAGTTTATATTTTTATATGAATACAAAAAGAGAAAGTAAATGTAACAAATTTTGTAACATGCAGAGAAAACAGATTTGTTAGATTAAACACTAGGTATAGAACTAAAGAAGTTAAACGAGCAAGACTGGCACCCGTTCAGAATGGCTAGAAAACTGGAATTAGGCACAGAAGAGCTAGGTGAGACTAAAGTCCTCTGCAGAAGACCAGTCCTAAGGGTTTACATGCCATGAACAGGTATTATTTTAGGGGTGTGTGTGTGTGTGTGTGTGTGCGCGCGCGTGTTCATGCTGTAGACAAGGAGGGGTCATCAAAGGATTTTAAAGAAAGAACCACTGTATTTTTATTTTAGTAAGTTCATTCCAGCCTACAAAGGAAGAACAGATTCAAGGAGTTGAAGCTTGGAGCTGGGTAAAGAATTCACCTTAATAAGGATCGATGGAATAATTTTGAGGGATTGGTGTGAGCAGAGACTTACATGGTCTGTTGAATATTAGACATTTCAAGCTTTTGGAGAAGACTGCTAATTATAGAGAAGACTGAAGAAGGATGAACCTATCAAGGGGGAGAGGTCAAAATGGCTGATGGATTATATATACATGATCATGTCAGTAAGTATTTACAGCTCTTGTTTTAATTTAAACGTCTGTAGCTAATTCATTTACGAAAATCTTAACATGGGTTAAATCCTATACAGAATGGCATCTGTTTTTAGTGTGTGGTGGGAAGGGTTAAATGATAGTTTTGACAGTTAATTGTTCATACCTACCGTAAACATTTTGGTTACTTCTAAACACCAAATGTAGAACTAGAGAGGGGTCTGTGTGATCATAGTCAACACCTACATTGTACAGATGAATTAATCCAGACAAGCTAAGCAACTGGTTCAAAGGTGCACAACCTTCTATTCCAAGTCTAGTTTCTAGAATGTAAGTACCACCACATGTGTATGCTCCTTATTTTATCTACAGAGAACCCTGAACATAGCTTGGTGTGTTCACATACTGAATATGCCCAAATTCACAGAGCAAGGGGGCAGCGGGTCTGCAGTTAGAAAGCCGTCTCTTTACACCTCATTTGCTAACACCACCTTGTATGGATAGTTTATTTTGTCCACCCAGCTGCCTAAGAAAGAGGGAAAATTCATTTTACCCACAGTGCCTAGCACAATGATTGACGCATAGCAAGAACTGTTAGCTGAATCTAAGTTAAATATGAACAACGGACGCCACAATCCCAAACAAATGTCGCAGACAGAGCAGGACTGAGAAACCAAGGATTTGTGAAATTCGTGGCATGAAGACAACTCACCTGAATAATTACAACAATAAACTAGTTATTTAGGGACCAGGAGTAAGATTATAGTTCTATCAGTCAACTGTTTACATGGATCTAATACCTCATCATCTTTCATCCCTGACTTTTTATTAGCCTTTAGGTAAACTTGCTTGCCACTTTAATTCTGAAGTTTAGAGCATCACTACCTGAGAACTTTACTCTCTTAAAAGCAAGAATAAGTTGAATGCTAAGTGGATGTACTGCACAATCTTATAGATTGTCATTGCTTGTTTAACAACCTTTTGACTTGTCTCTATATTTTTACCACCTTTCTCTTGATAGTAACAGGGACTTACATAAAATCTCTTTGTTTCATTGTTTGCTATTTCAAGTCCCATTGTTTTGCTGTTATCTCTAAAAAGGTACATGATCTCTAAAGACTTACAACGATAATGTTTTGACATTGCAATTTAACATGGCAATGTGGTCTCAATAATCTTTCAGCGACATTGTTTTACCATTGTCTTGACATTGTAAAATGGTCTCTCTAGACTTACATTTTGCCATCGCCTTGACATTGTAATATGGTCTCTATAGATTTGCATTGAAATTTGTTTTGTCATTGTCTTGATATCATAATGTCCTCTCCATGGACTTCTCTTCACATATATCATCCTCTCCAAAGACTTGCGTATCAGCCCCTTTACAAGAGCAATGTGCACTGTTAACTTCCCATTCAGGTGAACTGGGGGTGATCTTTCATGGTTTCTACTTAACACTAAGTATCACATCTCATCGATAACTATTTTCAAACTCTTTTATCTCACCTCTTTCCAAATCGCATTCCTGATGCAGGGATTTTACCAAGAAGCAAAGTGGACAAATTCCCATTAGGTAAAATCTGCCTGCACATTTTTCATTTTTAATATTAAACTCACTCACTTTAAAAGCATTAAAGTGGAGCAGATCATGAGGGAGTTTGCATCTCTCTAACCCATAATAGGGAACTATTTCACAGAGTAGATCCAACCTGTACAATAGCACAGTAAAGTACTTTAGAAAGAGAAAATTCTGATCCTTTATCTACTCACAACATACCTTGGTAAGTTCTGTTCACCTTTGTAAGGTCACGGCTTTTAATGCTCACTGCTTTAGACAATGTCACTGCATGTATCATCTTTCCCCATTATCGTGTACCCTAAAAATACAAGGAGTGTTTAGTATCCACATTTTCATCTATTATTCTACTCTATTCTGACCTCAGTGAAATCATTTTTCCTTAGTCACAATAGGCAAGTTAAAATAAAAGCAAACTCATTTAGTGTGATCATGAAATTTCCTGCAGAAAAATGGAAAGCTTTCATTTGAGCCCTCTGGGGAAATTAAGGAATTGAGTAGGTCTCTGATAATTGGAGCCCTGTGGCTGAATGATCAGCCCCTCCCACTGTTGTTGGAACACTAGGAGCAAGTATAACATTTAGTGAGTCCCTACATTGCGCCAAGCACTGGACCAAGTACTTTATGTGCATAATGTCAGTACTACAAACACACATACTCCATAAGTTCTCATTATCTTTCTCCCCCTTTAGGACCTTAAAGAGCCTGAATTTTCTGCTAAGGTTACACAACTGTTATGTGTAAACAGTGGGATTTAAATCTGTTCATTTGGACACTTGACCATAGGTTCTTAATTTAAAGAGCATTTAAAGGGAAAGAATTATATCTGAATTTCACTAACTTCCAACTGAAATATATACTTCTTTCAGTTATGAATGCAGGCAACAAAGCACAATACTATAGGAGAACACCTTTGACTTTGGCACAGAGAAAGCAGATATATTCCTGTCTCATGATGGTTACTGCAGATCTTTTAAAAAAGCATGTATGCCGGGCGCCAGGGTGGCTCAGTCATTTAAGCATCTGACTCTTGATATCGGCTCAGGTCATGATCTTACAGTTTGTGAGTTCGAGTCCTACATCTGGCTCTGCACTGAGAGCATGGAGCCTGCTTTAGGTTCTCTGTCTCATTCTCTCTCTTCCCCTGCCCCTCACTCTTTCAAAAATAAACTTTAAAAAAGAGCATTTATGCTCATTGTTACTTCAAAATTGCAAATGTTATTAGACCCACCTCTAAAACTAGTTATTTAATGTCTTAAAGAAACACATATATTACTATAGTTTATTTTTTTTAATGTCTTGATAACTATACTTCAATATAATTGGTTTCCTCCTATTTCCTTCCATGATTTTTTGCCATGTCCAGAGAACCCTTTTTTTTTTTAATTTACATAGTGTTTTCTTTTACCAACACGTTTTACTCAATGACCTCTTTACAGAGACATTTCTCTTTCTCTTGCTATAACATCGTTTATGTTTTTGAAAACATTAAAATAAATATGCAACTATTAGAATTTTTATAAGAGTAGGTAGCTCACATTCCACATTTTGAGAAATGCTAAACTAAAGCATCAAATGCCAGGTGTGGCACTATCCTGGCAAAGGCAGTATACTCTGCTGAAAGGTCAATGATCACTGCATGACCCAGAGATTTCTCCGAGAGCCGCTCTGTATGTGCAGAGGTGCTTCATTCACATGGAGTCATGCCAGCTCCCACTGTGGAGATAGGCCACACGAGGCAGTTGTCCTAGCAGGCAGAAAGAACGTGGCTTTGGAATGGCATTGTGGCATAGATTCTTCTCAGCCACCTGCCAGCTGTGCAATTCTGGCTAACTCATTCAACCCTAGCTGATTTACCTGATCTACAGTATTCCAGGAAAGAGTGAAACTCTGAAAACTTCACCAAAAAACTATTGGAACTAATAAAGGAACTCAGTAAAGTTGCAGAATGCAAAATCAACATGCAAAAAAACAGTTGTGTTTCTATACACTAACAGTAAACTATCTGAAATAAAATTAGGAAATCCCATGTACAATAGTATCAAAACAACAAAATTTTTAAGAATTGATTTAACTAAGGAGATGAAAGATCTGTACACTGAAAACTGTAAGAGATTGATGAAAGAAATTGAAGACATAAATAAATGGAATGTATCCCATTTTTACTGATTAGAAGAATTAATATTGTCAAAACATCCGTACTCCCCCAAGCTGTCTAATATTCAATGTAATCTCTATCAAAATTCCAATGGCATTTTTTTAAAGAAATGAAACAAGCAGACATAAAGTTCATATGGAACCACAGAAGACCCCAAATTCAATCTTGAAAAGGAAGAACAAAGCTGGAGGAACCCACTTCCTGATTTCAAACTGTCCAAAGCTATAGTAATCAAGATAGTATGGTATCGGCATAAAATATAGATACATAGACCAATAGAACTGAATCTAGAGCCCAGAAATAAATCCGCACATATAGCCAACTAATATTCGACAATGAAGCCAAGAATACACAATGGGGAAATAATAGTCTTCTTAATACATGGTGCTGGGAAAACTGGATACCTGTATGCAAAAGAGTTAAATGGGTCCTTATCTTATAACATACACAAAAATTAACTTGAAATGGATTAAAGACTTAAACATAAGACCTGAAACCATAAAATTCCAGGAAATCTCCTTGACATCTATCTTGGCAATGACTTTTTTGTATATGACACCAAGAGCACAAGCAACAAAAGTAAAAA
This sequence comes from Prionailurus bengalensis, assembly GCF_016509475.1. Taxonomy (NCBI): domain Eukaryota; kingdom Metazoa; phylum Chordata; class Mammalia; order Carnivora; family Felidae; genus Prionailurus; species Prionailurus bengalensis. The sequence continues at coordinate 65,783,571 of NC_057355.1, forward strand.
GAAATAAGCATAACTACATCAAATAAAAATGCTGCTGCACCCCAAAGGAAACCATCAACAAAATGAAATGGCAACCTATGGAATGGGAAAAAATATTTGCAAACCACCTATCTGACAAGGGGCTAATATCCAAAACACATATCATTCATATACGAACTCATAGAATTCAATAGCAAAAAAAATCCTAATTAAAAATGGGCTAAGGACCTGAATAGACGTTTTTCCAAATATGACATACAAATGGCCAGCTGGCAGATGAAAAGGTACTCAACATCACTCATCTTCAGGGAAATGCAAATCAAAATCACAATGGATATCACCTTACACCTGTTAGAATGGCTGTTATCCAAAAGACAAGAGATAACAAATGTTGGTGAGAATGTGGGGAAAAGGGAGCCCACACCGTTGGTGGGAATGAAAATTGGTGCAGCTGCTCTGGAAAACAGTATGGAGTTTCCTCAAAAAATAAAAAAAACAGAACTGTGGTATGATCCAGCAATCCCACTTCTGGATATGTATCCAAAATAATTGAAATCAGGATATATAAGAGAGATTTTCATCCTCTGTTGATTGCCCCTTTATTCATAATAGCCAAAATATGGAAACAACCTAAGTGTCCATCAATACACACACACAATAGATACACATTATATATATATATACACATGTATATATGTGTGTATATACACATATACATATATATACATACACATACACACATATACATACACACACACAGTCTGTTATATGTATACTTAGAGGCCAGTATGCTGAATGAAATAAGCCAAACTGAGAAAGACAAATACTGTATGGTCGAACTTAAATGTGGAATCTATAAGAGTCAAACTCATAGAAACAGTAGCATGGTGGTTGCTGCAGGGGGGTGGGAGTGGGAAACTGAGCAGATGTTGCTCGAAGGGCATAAGATTTCAGTTGTAAGATGAATAATTTCTGAGGTTCTAATGTACAGCATGCTAATTATAGTTAATAATATCGTATTGTATCCCTGAAATTTGCAAAGAGAATAACTCTTGTGTTCTCACCACACAAGAAAATGTTAACTATGTGAGGTGATGGATGTGTTAATTAACTTGGTTGTGGTAATCATTTCACAATGTATCAAATCATCATGTTGTGCACCTTAAATATATACAATTTTGTCAATTATACCTCAGTAAAAACTAAGGGGTGGAAAGAGTAAATAGGATGCCATTCCCAGTGCCTGATCCTGATTAAGTGCTCACAGAATGTTTGTTCTCTTCCTACTCTGATTTCCTGCCACTCCTTTTCTTGGTTAATTGGTTATGGAGGTGACTGCCAGCTGAACTGAAAGACAAATGAGGTCAATGATGTGATATCACAGTACCATGTCTGACCGGTAAAGACTCAGCTTTGAGTGGAGTCTGGAGTGCTAGAAAATGCACCAGAAAATCTGGATTCCTCTGTCCACATGTTTTCAATGAACCTCTCTGAGTATCAGGTTTTCTTCTCTTTCCATTAGACTGATGTATGATAAGCATCACTGGTTTATTGTAATAATTACATTAAAATACATTCAAGAGTATTTTGTCCAAGACCTACAGAACAATCTTACAGTTACCTGTCTGGCATATAGGCTTCTGAACTGATTTGTGACTTTTATGAGTGACTCGAAGTTGTCATGAGCATCCATTAGTTTACTAGACAGTAGGGCAAATTGTTTCTACAATTTCTGTTCCTTTCCTATAGTATTAGATTACAGTACTGTCCTACCTACTCTGTGTTTATTACTTTAATTATTTATTCCAAAAATGTATTGATCATGTATAATATTTCAGACCACAGAGCTGACAATAATATCTAATAAGAAGACCTAACACTTAAACAGAACTCAGTATGTGTCAGACACTATCAAAACATTTCATGTATCTTTGCATCAATTCTATGATACCTAATTTGCAAATGAGGAAACTAAAACACAGAGAGGTTAAGTAACTTGCCCAAGGCCACACAGCTAGTAACTGGCCTAGCTAGAAATCATCTAATGCAGTCTAAGTCTAGAGTCTCTGTTCTAATCACTATATCATGCCCTTCTCAAGACAGACAAGGTGGACATCACATGTACCTACAGGAGCTTCTGTGAAATAAGTATACCCTAACAATAGTAAGCAAATAGAGCTTTGCAGTTCCCTGAGCATTTTAACAATAGTGTTTCATTTGATTTCTTCAGTGGCCCTGGTGACAGGGAAGATATTAGCACCTTCACTACATAAATAAGAAAACTGACATTATTTTAAAGTACTGAAAAGGATGAGGTGCCTGGGTGGCTCAGTCAGTTAAGTGTTCAGCTTCAGCTCAGGTAATGATCTCATGGTTTGTGAGTTTGAGCCCCCCTGTCAGGCTCTGTGCTGTCAGCTCAGAGCCTGGAGCCTGCTTCAGATTGTGTCTCTCCCTCTCTCTGTCTCTCCGTGCTCATGCTCTGTCTGTCTCTGTCTCTCAATAATAAATAGATGTTTAAAAAAAACTTAAAAAAATAATAAAGTACTGAAAAAAATATAGACAGTTGAGAAGCAAAGACCGCAACTTGAAATTTTAATAGAACAGAAACATTATTTCATGGATATTCTCTTCTTCTGTAATATGATACAGGCTTATGAAGATCAGATAACATGACAGATTGTAAATTCCAAAGAACTGTATATTACCTATAAGAAATAGTAGTCATAGTAACAGTAACAGTACTAGTATCCTTTTAAATGCCCACAGACACTTGACTCTCCATGTGGAATTGGTCTAATTTAATCTAGAACCATCATCTTTGTGATAACTTCAAACCCCAAAGATCCTATTCTGGCCTGAAACCCACACACAAATCTGCAATAGAACCCTCTGCTGGCATAACATCGTGGGGTGTTTCAAACCAGCAAATGTCAATTGTGTCTTCCTCCATAATAGGAGTTTGGGAGCACCTGGGTGGCTCAGTCGGTTAAGTGTTCAACACATGATTTCAGCTCAGGTCATGATCTCACGCACGGATCATGAGATCGAGCTCCACAAAGCGTTGTGTTCCGCGCTGACAGCTTGGAGCCTGCTTGGCATTCTCTCTCTCCCTCTCTCTGCCCCTCCCCTGCCCTTTCTAAACAAATAAACAAACAAGCTTCAGTAAAAATAAGTTTTAACTCCAAACCCAACCCTGAACCCAGCCTACTGTGAGAAGTGATTTAGCTGCAAACCTCTGGGCTTAGTATCTTCATCTGCTAATAGCTGGTGGAAATAATAGTATAGAGTCCTCTCACACTTTCTGTTCAGGTTTTGTTTATTTTTGTGGTTTGTTCTTCTTACACTGCCCACCCTCTGACATCCAGTGCTCATATCTTATTTCTGTTACCATCTTCTCGATACTTTCTCTACCACAGGCATATATTTAATACTTGTTTTATGAATATCATTTGTTTGCATACATTTGGTGTAAAGGGAATCCAGTTTTTCTTGGGAATAATGACATTATTAATCTAATAATTTTTTGAAAAAATCAGGACCCTGCATTAATATTCTTCACTCAACATACTACATTTGTATATTGCAATATTATTAATTGGAGAGATTTTGATTTCAGAGTTCAAGATATTATTAATATGTATGGTGAAGACTGGAAACATTGTCAAGACTGCATAAAGCCTTTTTTATAGGAAAAGTTCTCTGATTCCAAGTTGTGTAGGAAAAAAACTCATCAGCTTTATCCATTTTATGAAGTAAAAAGAGCTTGAGCTTTGGAGTCTGACATCTGAAGTCTGAATGTCAATGTACTCATCTGTAAAGTGGAAATAATACCATCTTCTCAGTTTTCAGAAGAGAACTGGAATAATGGGGGGCGTGGGGGAGGGAATCCCTTTGCACAGGAGCACATACTAGATGTTCAGTCAGGGTTCATTTTTCCCCTCTACTCCTGCCTTGATGTTGCCCACATTTGAAATCTACCCTCAAAGGTCCAACATTCAGCTTACCAGGCCTTGTGGACTTTGTCAGATAAGAGTCTTGGTTTAGTATTTTGTAGGTAACTCGAATGTTAAACAATAACAAACATTTAAGTGTCCAAAGGCAATTGATTTTCTTTGTTTTAAAAAAAAGTCACTTGGGGTTCCTGGGTGGCTCAGTCGGTTGAGCGTCTCACTTCGACTCAGGTCATGATCTCACAGTTCGTGAGTTCGAGCCCAGAGTTGGACTCTGTGCTGGCATCACAGAGCCTGGAGCCGGCTTCTGATTCTATGTTTCCCTCTTTCTCTTGGCCCCTCCACCACTTGTGTTCTGTCTCTCTCTCTTTCTCAGAAATAAATACACATTTAAAAAAAATTTCTTTTTAAGTGACCAAAAGTTTATCAACTTGCAAAAGCCTGTTTCTAGCCTCCACTGTGACAAGAGGTGCAAAACTGTTGTTCCTAATATTTATTATGACTTTCACAACATAAATTACCAAGAGGCTTCTGTAATCCTATTAGTTGTGATGATACCAGTTGTGTTCAAAGACCTCATTCCAGTTTTTTCCTTGGCATTTACATGATTCTTATTTTTCAAATTGAAAAAAAAGTGTTCAGATTAGACTCAATGCCAGCTTTGTCATTAGTTTTTAAGTCTTGGATAAAAACTTTTGATGGAAAAAAAACTGACTAAAACTAATTGTCCATTCAGTGTATAACATTAGCTAATTAAGGATGACCCAGAAGTACATCCACATAAGCAATAATTGTTCATTGTCGGTGCAAACAAGAAAAAAGTGTTGAGTGATAGGCAAAGCTTCCAAAAACAATTGTGCAGTTAAAAAAAAGAAGCTCCTTCTGTTAGATAGAGCTAAAGTTTAAGGTTAAAGTTCAAGTTTTCATGCTGCACCATTCAGCTCTACACCCATGGAATTCCCAGGAATATTGACGTAGGGAGAGCAGAGTCTTAGAATCCACCAGACAGATGTGAAAATTGAGTTTTTCCAGTAAGTTATAATGCAAAAGGAAACACTGTCACGTCACAGGGTGGTGGAGGACGGATGTCGGGTGAGGATGAGAGCTGTAGCTATAGCAACGTGGGAACTGTGATTATAAAAATCAGAGGAAAAGCTGTACCGACAAGGATGAGTAAGGGCAGGGGAATTTTCTCCTAGTGATTCAGATGTTTGAGACTACAATATTCATACGATATAAGCTAGTCTTTCACCCTCGCCACCACCTAGGTCGCAATGCCCAGGCACAGAAGGCAGCTGTGAGTATGAAACACAGCCTTGCGGGAGCAGACTGCTCGCACCCGCACACCTGAGCAGTGTGGCTTTGCTAAGAAATACATTGATCTTATGAGCTTCACTTATCTGTTCTGTGGGAGAATAAACGTGATTAAAACTTCATCTTACTCTCAAATTTCTTACAATATGTGTTATAAGAAGGGCACATGCAGGAATTTAAGAAACAAAATAGATGAACGTAGGGGAAGGGAAAGAAAAATAAAAACAGAGGGAAGCAAACCATAAGACACTCTTAAATACAGAGAACAAACTCAGGGTTGCAGGAGGTGAGGTGGGTGGGAGGATGGGCTAAATGGGTGTGGGCATTAAGGAGGGCACTTTTTGGGATGAGCACTGGGTATTGTATGTAAGTGATGAATCACTAAATTCTACTCCTGAAACCAAACTGCACTATATGTTAACTAATTTGGATATAAATAAAATAAAAACTAAAAAAAAAGAAGTGCGCATACATAATTCTGTTTAGGATAGAGGGGGGTCATGGTGACTTGAAAAACAAATAATAACTAACATCTGTGTAGTCATAGAAGGTTCTACTTTGCACATTGTTTTCACATGTATTTTCTCATTGAACCATCTCACAACTCCGTGAGGTCGAGATCATTCATGTTACTCCATTTCTGTAGATAACACTGTGGTTAGATTCAAGCCGTGTCCACAATCACACATTGGATCTAGGGTCTTGTGGGAACTTCCATCACATTTGTGGTGGTTGTTTTTACTTCTCATGTTACTTTTGAAAGTGCCACGCTGTTGCTCATATTAACATATGATTGCAGAGATTTTTCATGTTTTTTTTTCATTTAAATTATGCAACTACCCAGTGAAGAAGGTATTGTCACCCACATTTTACCTATTTTGTGGGTAATAAAACTGGGGCTTAGAGAAGCTAATGTCTTGCTAAAACCTCACAACTGGCACCAGCAGAGTGAGGGTTCTGGCTGAGGTCTTTCCACACTGCGTGATGGCTATTTCAGAACTCAAAAGTGAAGATATTTCTGACTATGATAAGTGGCATTTTGCTGGGTCCTGAAAGCTATTTAAATAAGAAGATGTTGGCAGACATGAGAATAACCCAGATGGGGGTGGGGGGCATATCAAACAAAGAATATAGTAAGTCACACAGTCCACAAAAGCAAGAGTATGGGATATATCAGGATATAAAATAAAATTAGGCTGGAGTCAGTTGGTGTAAAGTCTTAACTACCTTTTCTAGAAGTTTGGACTTTATTCTTTGGGCCATGGGGTGTTTTAAAGGTGGATGATTATGATTATGATTATGATTATGATTATATTTTGTCTGTTTCTGCTTTTAATCTAGTAATGGCACAAGGATGAGCCTTAGAAGAGGATATTGAAGTCAGGGAAGCAAGTCTGAAGATCATTGCAATAGTATAGATAAGCAATAATGAAATTATGAATTAGGTATTAACAGTAGGAATGAAAATCAAAATAAGGATCCCTCTTTTGCAGATAAGAAAACTGAGGCATTGACAAGATAAGTTTTAGATGTATGCAGTGTCTCTCCTCATTATCATAAGCAGTGGGAGCTAGCAAATACCAGCTAAACAAACACTCCAAAGCATGCAAGATCCTTAGCTTGGACACTCCTACCAGCCTATCTCCCATGCCCCAGACCTTTAATTCCAGAAACTATTCACCATACCCCAAAAGCACTCTGTTCACCGTGCTGTTCCACAAACTGAGCCTTCTGTCACAGAATCCTTTTCTCCCAGAGAACGCTTGCTCAATCCTCCACAACCCCGTTCACTTCCGATTAGCCCCAGTGTGCAACTTTCCCATCTATTATTGTGTGGGCATCTATTGTAACATTTGTCACATTGTACTAACATTTGATATACAGTAAAACCTTGGTTTTGTTCTGGAAACATGCTTGTAATCCAAAGCATTTGTATATCAAAATGAATTTCAAGAACCATTGGCTCAGTTGTGATCATGTGACATTCGGCATCATGTACTACTTGTATTGCAAGACATCACCCGTTTATCAAGTTAAAATTTATTAGAAATGTTTGTTCATCTTGTGGAGCACTCACAGAAGAAGTTACTCCCAGTCCAGGCTCTTACTGTATTTGTTCTGCTCAGAAGCCAAAAGCCAAATTGTAGTCATCTTCATGTCCCTAGAACCTTGCTTATTTTAAAGACCCCATATAGTTTACTGAATGAATGTTTTGAGCTTCTTCATCATCAATAATAATCATAGATTATTTGATTCTGTGATGCAGGGACATAATAAGTAAAGACTATGTCTAACCCACTGGTTTTCCAGTTTCTAAAATGACATGGCAAGGATATAGTTTGGGCCAAAATGTATTTTTGAAATAAAATTTATGCCTAGAAAGGCATCTAGCTCTATGCAAAGAGATAGAAAGAAGACCTGGATATTTGTATGTTCTTTTATTCAAATGGTTTTCATTTCTAGAACTCTGCTTCTCCATCCCCACCTTGTAGCCCCCTTTATTCACCTCTTCTCTGCCACCGTTGTCCCATGCTCCAGACTGATTACCTTATCTCCACCTCACCTGGCACCTTGTTTCTTCCTTGCCTAGGCTGTCCCATGACCTAATGAGGCAGCTGAGTACACAGCACTGCCACTGGCATTGTCTCACCGTGGGAGTCTCTGGAAACACCCAGTTCCCTCCCCTGGATGGAGACTGCAGCAGTCCTGGATGGAAAGGCATCTTGTGGCTAACATGGTTGACACTATGTTGGGAGGTGGGAAAGTGGGGTGTGGGGGAGTGCATTTCCTGGAAAGTTTTTCCCTCTTCATTGCTTACATCGTATCTGCTTTCATCAGACAGATAAGGATCTGCAAAAATGAGATGTGAAATGCCTCGGACATTTTTGACAAGCACCATGCAGACAGAGCAGGCAAAAGAATATATTTCAAGGGAATATACTCATTTCAAACCAAGTTTCATGTGTTCTTTATAGATTTCCCACTGTCCACTCAGAGGACAAGTATGGCTCATGTATAGCAAACAACAAGATTTGTTGGTTTACGACTGTCAGAAGACACAGGGAATCCATGATTATTTAAGTGTATTGGGCCTTTAAGAGAGACTGCTAGTAATATGTGATGGATTTTTAACCTTGGAAGTCAAGGTTGAGTATAAGTTTTACTTGATTCAGTTTCTGCCGAGCTCCTAAATATGCAAACGAACAGCATTGCATCACAATACAAAATATGAATAAAAATTTGAGAGGAAAAACAAGAATTAGGATAAGTTTGGTTCAAATTCCGTGCCCTTTGGAAGGAAGAAGTTTTTTAAATAATGTGAACAAGCTAGTCATCCAGAATATCTAGGCAACTGTGATTTTTATAGGTTAGTATGACTATTAAGACCTTGGTCTCTGGAGTGAGAACTAATGGATGAAAACCTGTGGTCTTCCTTTTGCTAGCTTTTTGAACTTGGAAAATTTTTTCACCAATACAAGAATCTCTATTATGGGAATAATACAATACTTATGATACCTTATGCATTTGGAAGGATTAAATGATATAAAGTATACAAAGGGTGATAGTGGCTGCATGGTAATCTATGTAGATAGATACTATGTAAATATTATAAGTGATGCTTCACTGGCTTTTAAATTTTCTAGGAATTAATATCATAGGAAAGCAGCTATTATTTCTTTTGAATAGTCCTTAATATTATGTTTTTTAAATTTTTTAAATATTTATTTATTTTTGAGAGAGAAAGAGAGCACAAGCAGGGGGAGGGACAAGACAGAGGGGGACACACAGAATCCAAAGCAGGCTCCAGGCTCTCAGGTGTCAGTACAGAGCTGGACGTGGGGCTCAAACCCATGAACTGTGAGATCATGACCTGAGCTGAAGTCAGACACTCAACCGACTGAGCCACCCAGGTGCCCCAATATTAACTGTGTATTGACTGACTTCTGCATCTACTATAAATGGTTGATTGTATAACCTAAAGGGCCAAAGAAACCCTGTGTTCAAAACTGAATGGTGTCATGCAGAAGGTTCTGCTGTTTGGTGATCATGGTGGTCCGCAAATATTTTCATTTCTCCTATAGCTACCCTGGCTCTCTTAGGATACACACCTGCCTTGAGCCCTGGGCCTCCATGCTGAAGACCCTGTGGAAAGACCACATAGAGACAGAAGGTGCCCAAGGATCCCAGGCTGTTCTAGCCTCTCGGCTGTTTAAGCCCCTGCTTAAACATCAATCACCAGAATGAATGAATGAATCTTAGTTGATTCCAGCCTCTAGTCCCAAGCCCCAACCTGAGGCCGGGTGTTACTACTAATCCCTGCCCAAATGACAGATTTGTGATCAAAATCAATATCGTTGTTTTAATCCACCAAGTTTTGTGGTTGTTTGTGAAGTAATAGTTTTTGGAAAAAAGTGACCAATTTGTGCACATCTGTGTGTGTGAAACATTTTGCTTATTAGAAAGCTTTTTATTGCATAGGTTCCAAACTTTGTCCAACTTGAAAATTTAACCATGTGTCTGATAGTGCTCTAGAGGACTTGAACAATTAGGACACAGCAGCACTTTCCTACAAATACATATTTAATAAACTTTAAATATAATGTAGTCTAACCTTTTAAAAAAATTTTTTAACGTTTTTTTATTTTTGAGACAGAGAGAGACAGGGCATGAACAGGGGAGGTGCAGAGAGAGAGGGAGACACAGAATCCGAAGCAGGCTCCAGGCTCCGAGCTGTCAGCACAGAGCCCGACACAGGGCTCGAACTCAGGAGCTGTGAGATCATGACATGAGCCAAAGTCAGATGCTCAACTGACTGAGCCACCCAGGCGTCCCTAGTCTAACCTTTTTTTAAAATGAAAAGCCAAGCTCAAGGAGGTCATGTTATTTTCCCCATATTTTACAGCAAGAGGGTACCTCCAGTTCCATTGGCTGTTTGCTTCCATCATGCTTTCAGGAATACTTATCCAAGAGCATTCCCATGGCGTCTTGTTGCTGCCTTGATTATTTGCTCCTATTACATTGTAGTTTGATTACTGCTCTATCCTCCATTCCTACCACACTCTTCTCTCCTTGACAACAGATACTTTTTGTTATTCCTTTTTGGACACATGGAAACTGACGTGTCCTCAATTAAATATGCATTGATAAAAGATTTTTTGGGGGGTGCCTGGATGGCTCAGTCAGTTGGGTGTCCGACTCTTTGATTTCAGCTCAGGTCATAATCTCACGGTTCGTGGGATTGAGCCCCACTTGGGGCTCTGCACTGGCAAGGTGGAGCCTGCTCGGGATTCTCTCTTTCCCTCTCTCTCTCTCTTTCTCTCTGCCCTTCCCCTACTTGTGCTCTCTCTCTCCCTCTCAAAATAAATAAATAAACATTTTTTTAAAAAATGATTTTTTTTTGGCAAAGTGTATAATTTGCAATGTTTTCTGATGGGTATGGATCAGTAGTTCTTAATCTAGAATACTGACGTGAAGGTGAATTAAGTTACAGTGGAACCGAGGTATCAGTGAATTTTAAAAGCTCCCAAGTTAAGTTTTCCCAACAGTTCTATTGTCATAACATAGCTATCAATTGTCCTTTCCTGGGCAAGTTACATCCCCAACACTACATCTATACAGAAGCAGTGACTTAGAAGAGGTCTCTTGGAGGACAGATTTGATTCATTTTTTATCTCCATTTGTAACCCATTGTCTGATCGGTAGCCACGTCAGTGGATATTTCAGGACAAGAGCAGGGGAAGTGGCAAAGGCAGTTCCCAAAATGAACGAATCTTACCACCACACGCCTGGGTTGAATGGTTTGTGTGAACCAGCTAGGAATTGTTGATTCGCCTAAGAACTCCAAATCAATTGTCAGACCTAAGGGAATAGCCTGGTTCTAAAACAGCTTTTTATCTATAATGCTTTACCCTGAGGCTTTATCTACCCTTGAACTGGGAGCAATAGAGGGGAAAATGGTAAAATAGTTTTAAGTATTTTAACTTGACCCCAAAAAACACTGTGGTGGAGTCTGCTGAAGGATACTATTTTAATATCCAAAGAATCATGAACCCAGCTGTTTTCTTTATTGAAACCTCCTGATTTTGTATTCCCTTGTGCTTTTATTTACCTTTGTTCATTTTCCCTTTGGCAAAATAGGCAATTAGACCCCTCTCACATAAGACAACAAATTAAGCCCTATAGAAATAAATGAAATAAACACATAGAGAACACAAGTTAAATATAAGAATATAATCGCTGGAAAAACAATAGAGTGTGGCTGAACACACAGAGACAGGGGCATCATACAGATAACCTTGTTACTGCAGACCTGTGGTTAATTTACTTCAACTCTGTTCCCTTTAGTTTCCTCATTTACAAAATATCCACCCAGTAGCACTATGATTAAAACCAATAAGGCAGTCCAATCTAATCAATAGAAAAACATCAGAAAAATTCCAATAGATGAGCTTTCTACAAAATACCTGACCTGTACATTCCTCAAAACTGCCAAGGTCATCAAAAAACAAGGAAAGATTGAGAAACTGTCATAGCCAAGAGAAGCCTAAGGAAAACTGACAGGTAAATGTAAAGTGTTCTCCTGGATGGGAACCTGGAACTGAAAATGGGCATGGGGTAAAAACTAAGGAAATCTGAGTAAAGTAGGAACTTTAGTTAGAAACAGTGGATTGATTTTGGTTCAATAATGGTAACAAATGTCCCGTAGTAATATAGATGTTGATAGTAATGGGAGAAATCGGGTTCGGGGTATATGAGAACCCTCTGTACTATTTCTCAGTTCTTCTGTGAATTTAAAACTGTCCTAAAAATAAAGACTGTTTTTTTTTTTAATCAAATGGGCTTTAAAAATTCAAATGGAATCATATGCCTGGAATAGGAAGAATCTCTATAGGTGTTACCTCTTCTCTTCTGAACACTGTGGACACATGGACAAACTGTTATCCATATCCTTCTGTATCTTTTCCCTCTTTCTAATCCACCAGAGAGTTCTGGGGAAAATGTGAACCATCCCCATATTTTCATTGGTAGGTTGTCAGGAGTAAAAATGCTTAAAGTTTAAGATTATTTTAATTATGCCTATGACATAGTTTCTGCCACACATAGAATAATTTTTGTTGGAACCTATTAGGGTTCTTTTGGTCCAGATCCTCCCCACTCCCAAATAGCCTCAGAAACCAAACCCATGTATCAGTAATTTCCCATGTAAATTCATTTTCGCTTCTTGCAATAAACTTTGTTACATTAAAAATATTTTAAAACTAGGAAGAAGATAAAAGTATTTCTAAGAAATATTTCTTTTTACCAATACAATGCAGATATAAGTACAAGCTGTTCAAATGGATTCATATGTCTGAAATAGGAAGAATCTCTCTCTCTCTCTCTCTTTTCCTGGCTTGGTTCTTTAGAAAAGTGTTTCTTCTTACTGCACTTTACAGCCTCTCTTTTATTGTACCAACACTTTACAACTCAGAGATTAAGTAATTAAACATTTGACTTTTTAAAATATAGGTGAAGATATGAAAAATGAAAATCTTGTTGTTTTCCCAAGTTATATGACAGATTTTAGTGTATAAATCAGATAGACTTTTAAGTAAAATTTTACTTTGGCAAGTAAGAATCCTAGGCAAAATTCACTACATGGTTTCAGCGCTATCTAAAATACCCCAGACTTGTGATGTGGAGTAGTATTTTTATCTGCATCTTAGATTTTAAATTCTTATAGTATTAAGGCATAAGATGTCTCTTCCTAAACCAGCAAAGGTATTCCTAACTTTATATTCTCCTCCATCATAGAAGTTGCACCTAAAATTTAAACTGCTTCATGTTGAATTTTGATGTAGAGAAACGCAGAAAGGGTGCTAATCCGAGGTTTGTCTAAATTCCCAGTGTGCTGGGATTCAGGTTTCTTACTGCTTAGGTCTTTGTCGGGCAGTGTGCCCAGGGAGTCTCAGCCCAGGATTTGAGATTCCTTAGCTGCGTTAACACATTTGAAAACATTATTCTGATCAGTAGTGTGTAAGTGCCTTCATTTTCTCAAGTAGAAAATGGACATAATTGAATATTTACTGCATCTTAGAGAAGTGTGCAGCTTTCAGAACACTGAAACATTTAAGAGGCTCAGGTGAAAAATTAAAGAATTAAAGTGTACACACTTGCCTTAATTTTGATCTGAATGGGTAATATTCAGTGTGACGTGATACAGCAGGTTGCATAGCACAATTTGGCATGTTGAACAAAGTATCTCAAAAAGCACTAGATGGACCTAAACTGAACCCAATCGCCTACTCTGTTGGTATGCAAGATTATTAGGAAGATAGTATAGGTACTATTTTGTAACTGCCTTCTTCTTCTTTAAAACAAAACCCTCTTTCTTGTTTATTGGACTGTTCTTGACCTTGAATAATTCACTCATTCCTTGTTAAAGATAATAAGAGGAAGCGAGCATGAAAAAGAAAAAAATAATTCTAATTTTTGAGACTGTGAATTTACTACGTATATCTAAATAACTTCCTATATAGCCTTCAAAGGGAAAAATATTTTAAATACAAGTATATAAAAATTATATGTATGTATGTATATATATATTTATCTCCCAGACTGTAACTATTAGTTGGTTGGCTTCAGAGAAATCTTCCTTATAGTTTTTATGTTACAGAATTCAGTATCATTTTCACATAAACCTCTTC